>NC_074666.1:87293562-87643501 GCF_029448725.1 Salvelinus fontinalis
AGGCTCAGGCCCTGACTGATGTCCCTTCCAGCCAGCGTAAGCACCACCACCTGCTCCAGCTCTGGGTTGGATGGACACCTGTGAATGGACAACACTACATTGCAGGGGTTGGGTACGGCCCACATACGCCCACCTGAGAACCAAGCATGAACATAAACTCAATTAGACAAGGAAACCAAGGAGGGGGTCATCATTGACAGACTGTGTTAACTCTTCCTTTACCAAAGCTATGGAGCAGGCTCTCTCTGTAGGGCAACATGTGAAAGCAGCTGCTCAGGTCCAGCTTTCCTTCATCTGACAGTCTGATGTGGATACATCCCAACAACCTCTCCAACTCTTTCACAAGGGCTGACAAAAAGAGGAATCAGTGTCAATAGACTGAACATTGATGTCACAAGCTCAAATGCCTCTATAGTACCTATCAGCATCAAATGGAAAGACATGTTCTTTATACACTGAGTGGACAAAACATTATGAACACCTAAACATGGAATAATCACAAATAGATGGGCATACTTGTAGAGGAGAGGATAGACACTGAGTGGACAAAACATTATGAACACCTGCTCTTTCCATGACATTGACCAGGTCAATCCAGGTGAAAGCTATGATCCCTTATTAATGTCACTGGTTAAATCCACTTCAATCAGTGTAGAAGAAGGGGAGGAGACAGGTTAAATCTTGACAATTGAGACATGAATTGTGTATGTGTGCCGTTCAGAGGGTGAATGGGAAAGACAAAAGATTTAAGTTCCTTTGAACGGGGGATGGTAGTAGGTGCCAGGCTTGTGTGTCAAGAACTGCAATGCTGCTGGGTTTTTCAAGCTCAACAGTTTCCCGTGTGTATCAATGGTCCACCACCCAAAGAACGTCAAGCCAACTTGACACAACTGTGGGAAGCATTGGCGTAAACATCGGCCAGCATCCCTGTTGAACACTTTCAACACCTTGTAGTCCATGCCCCAACGAATTGAGGCTGTTCTGAGGGCAAAAGGCTGTGCAACTCAATATTAGGATGGTGTTCCTAATGTTTCGTACACTCATTGTACTTTTGAGGTGATAGAAGCAGAGATATTAGGTATTATAGGTTAAGTGCAATAACTGCAGGCAGGCTGGCACAGTGACGCAGGCCACTCTCTCTCCTCAGAGGAGCAGGCAGTGGGACGACAGCTCAACCCTCTTCTCATCCACAGTAACAGTGGGCGGACTGCAGAACACTGACACCTTGGCAAAAAGAAAGACAAACTTTTAAGGGCATAGTCAAAATTGATCTCGCCAGCTTCTCTCATGCGCTTTGCTGTCAGATCAGTGTGGTGTGACTGATCTGGAGACAGTGTGGTGGAGGTGGGGTCGTTACCTGCTGTCTGGTGAGTCCCAGTGCCTGGGTTCGTTTGGTGGAGAGCTGCAGCCTCTGGGCCCCCCTCAGACTGAACCCTCTGCCTTCACACACAGACAGAACCTGGCTGTAGCAGCATGGCGCCACAGCTGGAGACACTATCAAGAACACGTCCACTATGAGGTGAGAAGAGAAGAGTCAGATCCACAGTAAGACATTTTGAAACTTCCAACTACTGTACTTAGGATCTAGATTAGAGTAAAGCATTAAGCCATAACTCTGACATTGTTGACCTTGTTTCTGAGTTACCTTTAACAGTAGCACACAGGGTGGTAGAGGACATGGTTAAATACAAGGGGCTGCTTCCCTCTCCATCGCCAGGGGCAGAGCTGAGTGTTGGAAGAAAATCATGTTTTTTGTGAAATACTTTGACTACTGTTTGTGTTGTGTTGTGTGTGTGTTATATATATAGCCCAAAATGATGAAAACAAATGTATCAATCAGTGTTTACTGAGTAAACCTTCAGTCTTTTGACCTTCCATCTACATTTTAAATTTTACATCTACTCATGATGATTAATGTTCTTGTTGTTTTTTAAATTGCTTGTTTTTGTTGTTGGTGTTGCTTTACAACGCTTTGAGATTCTTTATGTAAGGTATAGCGCTATAAAAGTTAAAAAAGTATAAAAGTATTTTTAAAAAGTATAAAAGTATAAAAAAAAGTATAAAAGTATATACAAAAAAAAGTATAAAAGTATATATATATAAAAGTAATAAATTATTATTAGTAGTCATAATATGTTTGTTTTTCTATTTGTAATGTTTGAGTGATGGTTGTGAGACATCAGGATGGCTCTGGACTACAAACACACCTGTCAGTTGGAGCCTGGTCAGGGTTCTGGGAATTATTTCCTGGAACTCTCCCTGCGAACCACGTGACCAGTTCCCTGTGCACACTGCTGGCCAGGCGAGGGGAGTAGAGGAGGGGCAAGTTCTTGCTGCTGTAGTGCAGGGCGTTGATGGATGCCGGGTCTGTCTTCCTAGCCAGCAGGGGGTCTGAAGGGCCTGTTACATCCTGCCACACGGTGCGGGCGTGAGGCCCTCGGACAGCCAGGGCAAGGACAGGCTGATCGGCTCCATCATCTCCCTGCCCGTAGGATACTCTGCCTGAATCAGAGACAGACTTACTATAACTTACGGAATCATTCCAGTCTAGGCCACTGAAGATCTGCAGACTAGATAAGAATATAACAGAATAGAAGCTTATTAGTTGATAGACGTTTTACCGGTGCTGTTGGTCAGAAAGCCAAGAGGAGGGTAAAGGAGGCGGAGGCCACAAACACCCAACCCTGAGTTGTGGAGAAGGTGGAGGGTGTGGTGAACCACCAGGGGATGCAGGAACAAAGAAGTGTATCCCAGAGCAACAGCTATCTGTGAGGAGAAGAAGAAAAAAACTGTATGGTTGATTTCCTCATCCTATACCAACAGTCATGATCATGGGGAATTAACACTGAGGCTAGATGACACCAAGGAGCTTTGGAACAGCTGAGACATAAGATGTTCTTACCTCTGTGTGTAGCAGCTGAGTGCACATGGTCTCAGGCCTCTGACAGCTGAGTTCCTGAGTCTCCACAGTCTGCCAGTAGAAGCCTGGGTTTAGACCGAAGGTCCTCTTCACAGCCTGAGACACAGGACAAAGATACAGCACATTACAGGGAACACATCCACATCATCAAGTCAATCTCAGATTCTAAGCATTCACCTGTACCTACTACCTACCATTTTGTCTGAGTTGACAGAGATAAAGCTGTCCAGGCAGGAGGCAGGTATGTGGACGGTTGGGGGATAGGCCTGTTGGTCTAATAGGCTCCTGAGCTGCGGCAGCCAATGCGTGATGGCTCTGAGGGAGGTCTGAGAGAGGAACCTGCAGACACGCTGCTGGAACACACTATGACCCGTATCCACACCCAGTTTCTATGAAGAAGAAAAAGGAATATCACTTAACTGCAGAAAAGGTGGTGGAGGAAAAGAGGAAATGTTTGGGTGCATTCACATAGAATAAAGAATTAGAATACTACTACTACTAATAATAAGTAATTTAAAAGGATCTCCATGTTCATTCCTCTCACGCGGGGTTTTCGGACAAGTTGTAGGCTCTCTCCGTGGGACACAGCACAGATGTGTAGAGCCAGTCCATCCTCTGTCCACAGTTGCTGTAGGCCAGCCACCCAAAAAGGTACAGCAGCCCTGTCATCACCACCTTGAGGGCCTGGTGCTCCAACCTAACAAGTTAGAGGCCTCAGTAAAACATGGACTCCATCTCAAACAGAGTAAAAATAATCAAATGATCTCAGTTGAATGACGTTGTCAAGAACTAGTCAAATAAATATTCACCAAAGACAGAAACCAAGCAACCAGAGCATTGTATATATGGGATTTGGTTGTGGCTGACTCCACTGTTGGTGCTTTCCAATGATGACTGCTGCTGGCTACCAGGCCTGGACTGGAGAAGCATACAGTCAGCAGCAAGCACTCCTTAACCTGGCGGCAGGTTAGCCTAGTGGTTAGAGTGTTGGACTAGTAACCGAAAGGTTGCAAGTTCGAATACCCGAGCTGACAAGGTACAAATCTGTCGTTCTGCCCCTGAACAAGGCAGTTAACCCACTGTTCCTAGGCTGTCATTGAAATAAGAATTTGTTCTTAACTGACTTGCCTAGTTAAATAAAGGTTAAAAAAAAGAAAAGAAAAAACATCCTCCATATCAGCAGGCAGAGTGTTAACTGATTGTAGGTGAGAGGCCTGCTGAAAACAAATGAATGAAAAATATGAAATATGTAGGGGTAGCGCTCAAGTTATGACAATGACAAAGAAGACTGAGTGGAGATCTATTGAATTGTGAGCACCGAGTCTCTGTTCCAGATGAACTTACAGTGTCATAAAGAACATCAGTCTTCTCAGCGGCAGGCTCCCTGTCTCCGGCAGACCTTGTTGGTCTAAAGCTTTCCAGCTGTTTCTGGAGGTGTTGCTGGCGCTGTGCTCTCTGTTTCTGTTGCTCTCTCTCCTCTCGGTCATTGACAGGTCATAAAACAGGTGTTCAGCCACCAGTGGAGGCTGCTGAGGGGAGGACAGCTCATAATAATGTCTGGAACAGAACGACTGGAAGGGCATCAAACCATGTGTTTGATGTACATTATTTGATACTATTCCACTCCAGCCTTTAGCACGAGCCTGTCCTCCCCAATTAAGGTGTAAACAAAACGTTCATGTTAATTAATTACATTATTCATAATCATGTGAAACCCACACAACTTGATCATATATTTTACCTGAAATTGGTAGGATGTTGGACAGGTGCTTTCTGAGGCACACCAGAAGTTTTATCTGGCGCAGTTTCTCTTTTCTCTTCAGCATCTCCACATGACTGTGTCCTACAGAAAGCAGCCAGCCTCTCCAGCCTCTCCTGTGACCTTACATTGTCTCCATCTGTGACTAAATTGAGAATGAATTGATGACATCATTATGATAATAGCATTGAGTGTGAATGACAAGCTAGGTGCACACTGGTTACTCTACATCTACTAGTTGTTCAGCAGTAGCTATATCAGTGATACCTTAGAGTTACCCTATTGTCTACCTGGTTGTACTTCCATAGGTTCGTCAGACACACTGCCTCCTAAAAAGAGTCTATCTGTTTGACGAGTCAGAAGAATCTGGTCCAGATCCCAGTGCTCCAGTGGCTGATAAAAACATAAAGGTACTGATTTGTAGGACATAAAACTTAATCAGTATCTATCTAACTGCAGAATGAAAATGACCAGAGGTCAACAAATACATGAGTTATTATGTAGTACCTTCTCAATTTATAACAGGAAACTTAAACTCACCTCAAAAGACAAAACAGTTTGACTATTTTGTAGTGGCTTTTTCAGAGCCATTTGGATCTGTTCTCTGTGTCTTTCTCAAAGCATTGAGTGACTCCAATGTGTTTTCTTCACAAGCTGTGTTATGTGAAGGGTGTGGTGATGTGGACTCAGTTGTTTTTTGTCTGTTTAGTGTGCCATGGCTGTGGTGCGCTGAGGTGTCCCCTTTCATCTCCACAGGAACATTGCTGCATGGATGGCCTCCTGCCCGAGCTGCATTTCTAATAGTCATGGCTGCATATCTCATTTACCTTATTACCTATAGGACTGGGCTCCTGGTGTGTGCCCTGCTGGGCTAAATCAGTGGCTTGATAAACTCCATGGGGTTCAGTTGTAGGCTCTCTATATGGGCAAACGGTCTCCTCTGTCCAACACAGTTGTGGCTGTGCCACAGATATTAGAAGCTCCTGTTTGGGATACACACAGATACACACACAGTAACCTTGTCAAGGACTCTTCAGCAATTGGTGTAAACTTGCTCAGCTACCTAGGTACTTAAAGTTACCTCTATTTCAGAGTACTCCAATGACAAGACACTCTAGGCCCTGTGTGTTTAGGAAGAAGGGCTACTGGTCGCCGAAAGATGGATATGTTTTAATTTTCAGACTGGAGAGTAAGGTTAGCCAAATTTCAGCTAACGTTTGATGCATTTATCTAGATTTACTCTGGCAAACACAATTCAAAAACAAATAAACACAACTCTAGTCGAGCAGCAAGTAAGTAGCAAAGTTCATACAAATTAAGGGCTTTTCATAGGGATAGCTAACTAACGTTGTCTTACTGCTGCACTTGTTGTTAGTTAGCTAAGTGCAGTAATCAAACTCACTGATGATAAAGAATCTGAATCAATGGACGGAATATGGGGTTTGAAGCTGTCAAAAAGAGCATTCCAACGCGTTGAAGGGTCCGTGTCCATATTGACATAAACTAATGCATCTATAATCATCAAGATAGACCACTCTTATGTGAAAGCAGTAGCAGTCAGCTACACTAAGTTAGCTAAAGTTAAATAGCTGCTAACAACAACTAGCAAACTGTTGGTTACCATAACAACTGAACTACAAGAGTGAGGAGTGCATATAAATTATAGAGGAGCACGTGTTGCAGTGCAGAAGGAATGGGACCTGGGGAAAGATGGTCAACATGAACAGTTACCTGCGAGTTAAGTCATGTATGAACCGTTCAAGTTCTGCGGTCTATGAATCCTGCAGTCAGAGCTGTGTTGGAAATGGGCTGCTGTAAAATTGCTCCTGCCCGCTTCTTCAAAAGGAAAACGTTATAGTGTCGTTATATGTAGGCCCTGAAAGTTTACTTCTCCCTCTGCTTAGAGTTCTGGACCATTGTGGTACAGGAGGAAGTGTTTGCCTTGTGTACACATATGGCCCACCTCAATAGCTGGGCCTCTGCAACTTTAATTTGTAAAGGCGGTTATTGTTTACCTAGGGCCGATATCTATATTTGGTTGTGTGACCAATTCCTTGTTGAGCAAATCTGTCTCTTAAATATTTATTCAGAGGACAAAAACAAACATGACTTGTGTTTATTCAACGGATGCGTTTAATAGTCACCCATTCAAAGGTGGACTGCTTTGTCCTAAAAGAGTACTGTACTGTAAACTGTGTATTCTAGTAGGCTTACTTGCAATTTTTTGTGTGCAATGATTTAATGAACATTTCATGAAATATGAAACTAACTAAAAGTGTATGATGCAAAAGCTACACACTTGAAACATGTAGGGCCTAATTACCACAGTAGCAAAAATAATTTGTTACAATACATATTTTGAGAAATAATTAATATAGGCTAAATCATTGAATGTACAGGGAAATTTGTAGGCTAATAACAATTATTTTGAAATTATTGTCTTCCAAATGTCTGGTGTCTTTGACCCCTTCAGCAGTTCTTGAAATGTTCGTTGCTGATATCCCTCAGGTCATGGCCAACCAAGCCTGGAGGGCTGTTGCATGTTATATTGTTGTAGATGGTGACAACAGTGTGGGGTTCCTCTCCCTCAGCCAGGGTTTCCACTTGCCGGGGCACCGTCTGCGGTCTCCTCAAGCTGTAGTCTCTAAGGGGAAGGACACTGCAGTCACACTTCCAACGGTTCCCCGTCAGCCACAGTTGGTGTAGGGTATCTGGGATATCTGGTGGAATGCTGCTAAGAGCGTTATCTTTCAGGTTTAGATAGCGTAGCCTGGGCAGCAGCTGCATGGTACCATTGTGCAGGATCTCCAGCCTGTTAGCTGAGAGGTCCAGCCATGAGAGATGCTTCAAGGGCACGAGGGCCTCAGAGGGAAGTTGACGGAACAGGTTGCCGGACAGCAGCAGATAGTCCAGGTTCTTCAGGCCGTAGAAGGTGTGGGAGGTTAGGACCTCGAGCTTGTTGAATCTCAGGTCTAGTTGTTGTAGGCCCAAGAGTTCCACGAAGCTCTGGCGCTCCACCACAGAGATGTTGTTGTTTTGAAGGAAGAGCCGTCGCAGACCCGATAGTCCAATGAAAGCTTGGGTCGTGACCCTGTTCAGACAGCCCTTATCCAGGTGAAGACTGTGGAGCTTGGAGAGACCTTTGAACACTTGGTCTGGAAGACTGCGGAAACAGCTGCCAGACAGGTTAATGACAGCCAGGTGAGAGAGGCCCATGAAGGTGCCCATCCGGGCCTCGTGCACCTGGTTGTGCTCCAGCTCCAGAACCTCCAGGTGCCCAAGCCCCTCAAAGATCCTGTCCCCCAAGGCCTGGATCCGGTTGTAGCTCAGACGCAGTTCTTCAAGGTACTGCAAGTCACGGAAAGTCCTGGGCCTTAGTCCACTGATGGAGTTGTTGGAGAGCCGCAGCACATGGAGGCTGTGAAGACCAAGGAAAGTTTCATCGTGGAGCGCTGATAGTTTATTGTTTGTGAGATCCAGCCATCTGAGAGACTTCATACCCACAAAGGCTCTGGGTACCACCGTCACTATCTGATTCTGGGCCAGGTAAAGCTTTTGCAGTTTGGGGAGCTTCAAAAACACATTAGCCTTAATGACCTTCAGGTAATTTCCAGTGAGGTCCAACTCCTTCAGCTCGGTAAGACCTTGGAAGAGTTGTGGCTGTAAGTAAGCCAGCCTATTCCCAGCCAGCACCAGCTCCCTCAGGCCATGCAGGTCATGGAACCCAGTCTCAGGCAACACTGCTAATGAATTCCACCCCAAGTTGAGAAGCCACATATGTGAGAGGCCAGCAAACAACTTCTCCTCAATGCGGGACAGTTGGTTGTTATGGAGACTAAGCGAGGCGAGGTTAGGCGTGTTCTGGAAGATAGTGCCCGGCAACGAACGGATGCGGTTGCGCTCCAGGTGGATGTGAGCTAGCGACTTAAGCCCTCTGAACACCTGGGAGTCAAGGGACACCAGCTGACCGCTCTGTAGATTCAGAAAATCCAAGTTGCTGAGATCCTTGAAAGCGGTGGCAGGCAGAGTGGTGAACAGGTTTCCATCCAGCCAGAGGGAGCGAGTGGAGACAGGCACGTCAGAGGGGGCCTGGGTGTAGTTGCGTGCGCTGCAGTAGACATTGAGCTCTAGACTGTAGTCGTCATGCAGACAGGTGCAGCCCTTGGAACAAGGAATGGGCTCCTCAGTAGGTTTCTCTCCCCCTGTGTCAGGGTCTGGCAACACCAGTGATGTCCCCAGTACCCACAACACCAGTAGCACAATGGTGTGCATAACAGCTGTGGGTAGAGAGCAGAGGAAGTAAGCTCAATGTTGGTGCTCCTTATCTAAAACTACTTAATATGCTTATTCTCTTTGTAATAAACATGTATTTTCTCACATTTTAAGTCCTCCCTGAAAGCCAATCAATTAACCTCTGTACTCAGATTATTCAGATTTTACATTAACCATCAATATTATAGACAATGCCTAGGCCTATTTTCAATACTAAAAATACAAAAAAATATTTACTGCAAACATTCATTACTAAAATATGCAAAGCTACTATAAAGTGTACATTCATTTCTATTATGTGTAATTTTAAAAGATGAAAGTTCAATGAATCAGAATAGTTTCCACCTACCTTATATTTCAGCAATTTTGACTGAGGTAGACCGACAGACAGCCACCCACTAAACGAAGGACGTGTGTATTTGTGTTTGGAAAGGAAAACCTGCCTAGTCTTTCTAGAAAAAGTCAGACCCACTGAACTCTCAGAATTAACCTGTTCATACCCTATGACCAGCATCATCATCAGTCTTTCAATGAGACTATGGTCTTATCTCTCTCAAATATACTTTTTATACTTATGCCAACCTATCAGTATCTTTATAAGTACATTTTGAGTGAACATTCTTAACTCTTTGATGTTCAAGAATTTAATAAACAAAATGCATTTTTCCCATGACCTCAGATTTGTCATAGTACATAACATCATTAATACCCCTAAAATTCATATCATATGAATGTCTACTGTACATGTGGTCCGACTTTCAAGTAGCCTTTTGCTGTTTACTAAAGCCAGGGTCCTGTCTCTGAGTACATTTACTGTAGATTTTGACTGATACAGACAGCATGGATGAGAGATAAGACAAACCTGGTGCTCTGAACCTGTGCTGGCTGAAAAGTAGCAATGGCATTTTGAAATGTATTACAAAAAGAGATTCAAGTTTGTACTTGCATTGTGCGTAAAAGCTTAGTATTTTTTGTCCGAATTTTGTCTTGTATTCAGTGCACTTTAGCCAATCATTATCCCAGGTAAAGGGAAATGTAGCTGTTTCTTATCTCACAGCACACACATTGACCAGCAAACAGACTCTGATGTTAAACGTGGGTTGACGTTCACTTTATTCTCTTTCTCTGTAGCTTGGTTTCGTGAACTTACTGGACTACCCAGAACCGGACGTGTGCCTAAGGACATCCAAATTCAATCAAATCTAACAGAAAACGGGACCATTGGCTAGACAATCCTGGACTTTGACAGGCGGTTAAGAAAAGACATGGGTATGTTGTGCAATGCCTTCTCTAATACTGGCAGGCATTACATGACATTGTTTTGTCACACTGAACATTTTAGTTGCTAAGTTATATCCTAAACCTAGACTTAAGTAGGTATATCATGGTTTTAAGACACAAAGTCATAATTTTGACACATAACTGTCACCCTAGTCTTAGTTCTCTGTTTAGCTCAACAAGTTTCTCCTTTAACAATGTGATTGTTCCATGATAGTGAACAACATGAGACTTGCCTGAAGGGTGTTAGAAAGATAAAGCATCCCTAATATTTAAGCAGTGTGTTTAATGTTTATAATTGGTGGTGCTATTCACTTCTTTCACCACTAGAGAACACTGCTGCTCTGTTACCTAGGCATATGAGACATGTTGAAGGAATCCAAAAGCTCACTTTCTCTGAAAGAAAAGACCCTTCAGCATACAATCCAGTTATCCCAATCTGTTTACATGTTTTGAGATATTGTTTTACTTTGAATTATTCCAATAAGTTAGCCACCTTTCCACATACACTCTGTCATGGCAGTGTTTCATTCCAGTTTGATTCAGAGCTTCCATTTCTGCTCTAGCAGAGGAGGCCCTTGTTTGCTACAGCGTGGTGTCAAATTAGAAAAATATGGAAAAACATTGTTGAGTTTTATGCTGTTAGATTGATTAATGAGCCGTCGCAAAAAGATATACCAGCTTATTTACTTATCCTATTTTTAAGAAATGAAGGGAATGGGTGTCATGAAGGAGTGTAAATCCCTGTACCGGAGGGAAATCTCTCATAGTGCGTCTTTAACAAATCCTGCTCCCCAGACAAACATCTCTAATTGGCTCACTCCCCTGCTCTCAACCAGCACAAAGGTTCCCTTCCCAGGTCTGTCAGCACCGGGAGAACAGGAGGCTTCATGGTGAGTGACAGAGCCCCAGCTGCAGTTGCAGTGAACGTAGAGCAATGTCTTGGGCTCTGCTGGGAGTCAGTGTTTATATACAGGAGGAATAGATACATTTCTCAGTCATATAACTAGCAGTGGAAAAGTTGGGAACTTCCTCAGCAGTGGTGAACAGACCTGAAGGGCACCGTGTCAGTGTGTGTTGGAGAATCCGTGCTGATAGCTACAATACCACATCTTCCTTGTCTTTTTGTTATTCCTTCTGCTGCTCATGACTGTCTGTCAGAGAATGAATGCCCAGGGGGGCAAGTGCACTCTACTGCCTTCCAAATTCTATCCCAATAGTAGAAAATACTGCCTACCTCCGTTAGGCTAACTGTTGTGCAATCGTGCAGGCTGACGCTGTTTGATTGCTGGTTATGGAGCAAAGCTATGTTATATTTTACGATAATAGGGAAAATAATATTTTTGCCAGTTGCACAGACTTATTTTTTTTTACAGCTGCCTTCTTATACAGATTGTAGGCTAACTAAATACATTATATGTGGGGCTTTTGTATAGTGCAGGGCTGTTGAAGGTAGCCCAATGGCACAAGTCCCTTAAGATCACATGCAACAGCCATATTGTATGAAATATAGAATGTCGTCTTCCCTGGGATTACATATGCTGCTGGCATATTGGATTCTCCAGATGTAGGGAGCAGATAATAGGTATAATTTCATAAAAGAACATTACCATTCCTCCGGGTACTTTTGCACGATTATTGCAAGAGATGACATCAAACCCAATCCATTGACAAGTGAGAGGGGGCATGGAAGCTTAAAGTAATTTCCTTTCTCTTTATACAGGCTATGTATGTAGAGGGGCTAAAGTCAAGGAATATGTCGTAAAAAGTTGGTTTGCAGTAGATTGTAGCCTACAACTACACAGGTGAAGTGGAACAAGCTTATTTCTATTTCACAGTGATAGAACAGTACTGAAAAAAAGTTAGGGTAGCGGCTTTGTGTGGAGCCGTGGGAGACGTAGGCTAAGAAGAGTTTACCTCAAGGTAATATTTTTTATTTTATTTATTTTATTTTACCGTTATTTTACCAGGTAAGTTGACTGAGAACACGTTCTCATTTGCAGCAACGACCTGGGGAATAGTTACAGGGGAGAGGAGGGGGATGAATGAGCCAATTGTATGAAATAACCATGGAACTTTTTCATTATTTCAGGGATTAATTGTATTATCGTGTTACAAAAAAGTATTTTAATCTACTCAGAACATGAAATAATCCCCTCGAGAGATTAATTATTACTCTCCAAAAACAAGATTCTTCTGCCCTCAAGATAAGACTAATCTTCCCTGAAGATGTAAGATTATTCACTTGAAAAGGATGTTCCTGTAAAATTGAAAATTATGCCCCAACCTGTCTCAAAATGGAGAGGAACTGTCAGAAAGGGCCATGATCCCCATCTGAATCAAAGGTAAAGCAAAATGAAGCTGTAGCACAGAAAAGACTTTGTAGGAATGAACTAACCTGTATGATTTTAAACGCTTGAATCAGTAAACATTACTTTGACCCACTGGTCTGCTGTTGAGATGAGTCCATATCACACGCCATCTGTTGGGTACATCCCACTAGGCCTATAGGCATTAGATGAAACCTGCAGGCCTCAATCTCAAGCAAAAGGACTTATTCGCACCAATGTTCCCTCTAATGTTTTGGTGCACTGAGCAAATTTTAGGTCTTGTGAGCGGAAACTTGAACCGTGTGAGAATTTTATGCATATTCTGGCACGCATTTACAGTGAACACTGAGGCTGTACCCTTACAGTTTTAGACAGTAGCCAATAGGCTATTGTGGCTATTTAAGCATAATGTAGGCCTAACAACAAAACCAATGGAGCAAATCACATAACATTTTCACATGGAAATAGCTTTTAATTTCCAAGATATAGCCTACAGTAGCCTATATTTGGTGTTCGATGCAGGCCTACATTGTATGCGACTTTTAAGAACGTTTTTACAATATGAAGGGCTTGACATTGATTCATGATTTTTTACTAGGGTCTGTAACACCATGGGCCAAATAAGTGACTGTAAATTGCATTGTATTGTATGATGCAAGAAACCACTTTACAAAATAACAGTCATTATTATTACCATGCAGATAATTAGACAATGTAGGCTACCTCTCTGCCTATTGGCTTATTTACACGTTCAAGTCTGCGTCAAATACAACACTGCCCATTTAATTAAGACGTAAGCTTTTTACCTGACTGGCTTTTCAAAGACTTCTTGAAATGTAGCCTACATGTTTTGTGCTCTTGTAGGAAGCAGTAGCTCCCCATGGCTGACCTATACTTAACTATAACTGGGCTAATAACTCGCCAACTAGCAAAGAATATCAACAAATGTGCACATGCGCGGCTCTGCGCTCTGATCTGAAAAAGGGTTTCAATCCCGGGTAATTGAAAGGTCGCTCGTGGCCTACCCCCGCCAATAGAATTCTACTCCTTTGCGCTCTGGCTCTGCCTACAACAAAATCAAAGACTAAATCTTGCAAAGTTAGATTTGTTTTGTTTTGCTGATATAATGTTGATTCGATCACAGAAAAAAACGTTAATCTATATAGTCTAATCTAATGCGGCGAACTCAGTGAAGTTCAATCTCTTGCGTCTCTGTGCGGTCTGGCATTTCTTCTGCACAGCAGTCCTGGAGGAGGTGCGCACACGCGCAGTTTAAAGGGAACATTGATTGGCACCAATTAATTCCATCTAACTTGGATGGTGGATGAAGGCAAATTTTCACAATTTATAAGAACAGAGGCGTTCTTTCCTGATAGACAATCAAATTGACTCCCGGTTTTCGGTATGAACACGTCTGACAGAGACCTATCCATTCGAGAGCTCTGAAATGTCCAGCTGTGTGCGCCAAAGCCATTTGAAACATTAGTGACTGTAATCATGCCATTCAGCCTCATACTCGGCTTGGGAGGTAGATCATGGAGAATGATTGTGACTATGTATGCTCTCTCCTTCATGATTTCCCTTGATTGGAACCACGCCAAGCTGATTGCTGGTCAGATTAGAAAGGAGGTCCACACAACCCTATTCAATTAGGAACCCAATTAATTTGGGAATTGAATTGGTCAAATGTAGCCCACTTTGAATCCATGTAAGCCTTAGCTAATACATTTCTCACATACACTTTCATATCCCTGGATGATTTTTAACCATCGTCACATGCTGTAACCTGTGCCTCTGACCATTAGGCAATCAATCAAGCGTTGATAGAGGCATGATTCAGAGAGCAACAAAGAACCCAAATCTGAGGTGTGACCTTTTTACATTGATGCTGATTGGTGTGTGGTCTGTCTGATTGTTAGAGAAAAAAATAAATCTGCCTTTCATATAAGGTTTCAAACCCTCTAATGGTTTCCTAGGCATTCATTCACCCCTGACAAAAAACCTTTCCACACAATGCCAACTCAACCAATGCATGATGGGAGATAGGCCTATCTGTACAAAGCATTGAGGTTTGGTATTAAAATGTGTTTTTATAAGTAGGCTAGACTGATTGAAATGTTCATTAGCACATTAGCAGCTGATTTGATCTCTAAGCCTCATATCTGAATCCCCCCAGACCCACCAGTCAGGATATGCCCATGATTACTCATACTGTACCTCCACTCTTCAATACCCAGAATGTCTGTTGAATACAGGAGGCTTCGTTGCTCTCTGCTTGTTGGGTGCATGAAACACAAAGTGTTATGCTTAGATACGCCGACCAATTCGACTGTAAAATTGCAAGACCAATTTATGTCCTTTTATTCTCATTATTCTTATGCTCATAGGCCATGGCGTAATTGTGGACAAGCTGTGTTCTATGTTAAATGGACATATGTTATAGCGCTGCTGGGTATGGTACATGGGTTGGCAAGCAAGGTATGTGTCTCAGGGGTAGTTGGGATATGCAAAAAAACACATTTCACACTCGTACAGGTTACCCACCTGTACATGTAGTGAAACAGGCCAAATATAAGCAACCTCTATTTGGCCTTTGATAATAGTCCATTAGAGAGTCATTCGTCTTGTGAGAATCTAGCCTCTAATAGCCCTTAATAACAGTGTTCTTATCTTACCTCTGCCATGGTGCTGCAGAGTTCATGGAAAAACCTTTTACATTATAGCACATTTTTGTTTCATTGTCCACAAGAGCCATCTCCCATTTAATATAATAATACTATATAGTATAATACTACTGTATATAATATACATAATATATGTCATTTAGCAGGCAATTTTATCCAAAGTGACTTACAGTAATGTGTGCATACATTTTACATATGGGTGGTCCGGGAATCGAACCCAACGCGCCATGCTCTACCAACTGAGCTACAGTTGACCTGATACATCCCACTTATTTACCTGATTAGTATGCTGTACAGGACAATGGGAGATAGTTATTAGGAAAATGTAATATTCTGAAGAATGAATTTGCAAAACTTCATTTAGACAAAACATTTTCCCATTTTAGACTAATTTACATACTTTCACACTTTATTAAGTAGACATGCTTGAGGTGCACCCTCATAGATACAACCAGCCACCATTTGGTTGATTGGCATTCACCCTCTGCTTAGAACATATGACTTCAGTGTTCTAAACACAAGCCCCTGGTGTTACAGATTGAACTGCAACATGGAGTGTTACACTTCCCTTTCAGTCTCTGTTTTCAGATCCTTTTTTATTACAGTATTTTGCTTCTTGATGAGATTAATTTGTCACAGTAATATTGAGTCCCCAGTAGGTTTTTCATACGGCCATATGAGTGCACATAGTAGCCTACAGTATGAATTTGCATACTGCCTATATTGAAAAAGGAGGGGGCATTCACATTTCCAAACTACCAGCGGCCCCTTAAAGCTCAGAGTTTCTAAGAGACCGATGGAGCAGACAGAGCCCCATGGACACTGTTGCTGTTGGCAGGTCTAATGAAACCCTGGATTGTGTGTGCTACCATAAGTAATGAGCTACGATTCTTCTGTGGGACCCATAACAGCCACTTCCCCCTTTGTCAGTCATTAAATCACCATGTGATAAGCAGACAGTGCTTGGGGGATCCATTAAAAGCATGTTGTCTAGGGCTTTTACTCAGTCTGATAACCCTAGTCAACCCTTCCCTATAACCAGATTCCAGAGCTGTACCACTGTCCCTTGTGAACACTAAGCATCCACATAAAACCTAACAGCTGCATGTGTTTAACAGAACCTTGGAATGAAGTGTTTTACAGGCTGATAACAGCCTGACAGAGCAATAACACTACAGACTATATAGTTTCCCACCGTCTGTATTTGGTGCAGTGGGCCTTTGGGGCATAAATGCTGTCAGACCATCCTGTTGGACTCATTTATTGCATGATGTCCTATGAGCATGGGGGACACAGCACAGCAGTTGTGCCCAGCCCTGGGGACAGTCACAGCTAGGAGAGAGCCCTAGGGATGCTGTCTCTCTCTTCCACATCAGCAAAAGGATGCCCACCACATAGAAATCATCCCTCCCCCGAAGATACAAAGAGGACCAGTTTTTTTCCTTGCCACTGTTATTGCCGCGGTTGGATTTAATTCAATTGTTTTCTTCTGTCCTTGCGCTGTCATAAAAGTGTGAAGGAAACGGTGTCGTTTCACCAGTAGAATGAAGACTTTGTGGAAGACACAGAAGCATCGGAAGAGTCGTGTCATGGCATTCAACAAGGAAGAGGCCTACATATGATGCATTTTTTATTTGTTCTTTCTTTTGCACTCTTTTGAGTTTAGTACTTGTCTGTTGCTGCTGCTTTGTTGAGCAGCCACCATTGTGTCTGGGAAACCATACACAAAATGAATAATTTACCAAAAATTTAGGATGAGGTAATCATTTCATGGAGTCTGTGAAGGAAGAAACCATATGGAAAAAGTGTTAAGATTGATTTTCACCAAGCCAAATGAATTTATTGTGTTAGAGGTTTCATGATGCTTGTATATAAACCAAAGTAGATCATTTTAAGATGTTGAGCCAATGGGAAGTTGAGCAAATTGAAACCTTTTCTTCCCAGGCATAATGCAAGGTGGGGTAAGTTTTGCCAAGAGACCACTTTTCTTGGACAAGCTGTTTTTAAACTGTAATCTTTACATTAATTCTGATAATTTCCTGGGATACACAACATCCTGAAACATGTGTAGATATCTTTGTTAGAAAGAATACTATATTTCCCTTGACTGATTGATGCTAAATGTAAAAAATGGCTAAACTTACCCCAATCTCCCCTATGTCAATTTTGCTATAATTAACTTCAAAGAAGGAGTAATAGGAAATGCAAAAGAGTTACAGCCTACACAGTGCTCTGAGACACGAGGAGACAGCAAAACCAATGTAAAACCATGGGGGGAAACTTCTCCCGCTCTGAGTCCTCTCCTTCTGTCAGTGTTGACTTTGAATGCCCCCATAGCCCATAGCCCATTTACCCATTTCTCTCTCTTTTGTTATGCAACACCACCACCAGGTCAACAGTGCCACCCACTGTTAGGAGGTATTTTAGATTAGAATACTATCTAAGTGACTCTCGCTCCAATATCGTGTTAAAAAGAACTGGTCTAAACCCTGGCATTCAGTACCACCTCAGTCCTACTGACAGTTAAAGACCCCCTCCCTTCCCTCCGGCCGCCCCTGCAGCGCTGTCACCCAGCTATAAATACCCCGTCGTAGCCCCCTTCCAGCCCTGGCGAGGAGAGCTCCAGGAAATGAGAGATGTGCGTTGGCTTTGTCTTGACATCTGGAAGGCACCGGAACTCAGCCGTTCGGATCGTTGTAACCACAGCAAATCAAAGCAGCTGATGACCCAATTATGCCCCTTGAATCGGCCAATTAGCTGTGTGGGAGAGGATGCATCCCTGACATCTCTTCCTCCTCTCAGACCCCAGGAGATGGGCAGTACGTGGATTTCCTTTGCAGCATTGGAAAGTAGAAACGCCCAATTAAATCATTCTTACTTCTGTGTATGTTTCAAAGCATATCCCTCATAATGCAATTGACCTGGACAAAAAGTAAAGTATGTGTTAATATCAATAATAAGCAGTTTGGGCACCACCTAGAATAGAGCATCTTATTTGCAGCTCCCTTTCTGATCTGGAAGTACCTTGGAATTATGTCAACACCTATACATACTAAAGAAATCTGCCAAAGAAGGCACAGACTCTGATCAGACTATTTCAGCGCTTGCTTACGCAGCAGGAAGATAAAAAGTTATACCTGCCCAGAGGCTCCAAGCCTCATCATGGTCCATTCAGTGGTGGAACTTTGTTACGCTCTCCACATCTGACTTTACAGACACTGGTTCACTGTTTCCTGTGGTGCTACTTTCTGGTGTAACACACTTGAGAATAGTCTAATACTTAGAGAGAATAGCTCTCTTCCCCCTGTTCCACCCTCAGGCTGGTCTTGGTAGGGCTGTGATGTACTGTACTGTGCTCTATCCCCAGTGGAGTATCTGCTTTGCAGGATGGGGCTTCCATACCTAACAGGGCCAGTAGTTTCATTCAATTTTACAGTAGAGGACTATTTCAGTGCAGTGGGCAGCTGTTAGCAGATAATAATCCATTATGCAGATGTTGCTATGGCCACAAGTGATATAAGGTTTACGTCAGTAATGATTAGCCTATACCCTACATTTGTAAGTCAACGCAATACTGATTTAAGATTACAGTTGACTAAGGATTTGCATAGATATGGATGCTTTACCATTTGCTATCTGTTTATGAACACTCAAGCATGGGCCTTATGACAATGTTTAGCTGAGATTACTGGGGTTTTATGTGTGGAAACATTTCCACAAAATGTGTGATCTAGGCCTTTATTACTCATGAGTGGAGAAAAATACTGGTCAGCAGAGAGGACAAAATACTCCTCAGCTTCCCCAGAAGGATTATTTTACTTCTTTTTATTTATTTATTTTGCTGTAGAAAACTGGCTCAAATTAAGATCCTATGTCTATATAGTGTTTCTTTTAGTATCTAAAATTTGTTCTCCTGTCATCGATTATATGGAACACATTCCCCCCCCCCCAAAACTGAAAGGCTATTCTGATAATAGTTACGGTACTAGACTATAGTTTGAATGTTCAATGTGTGTGTCACGACTTCAACCGAGGCAGGCTCTCCTTCCCGTTCGGGTGACGTTCGGCGGTCGTCGTCACCGGCCTATTAGCTGCCACTGATCCTTTTCTCCCCCTCCCTATGTGTTTATTGGGTTCACCTGTTTGTATTAGGGTTAATTAGTTGGGCTTATTAGTCAGCCGGCCCGCACGTTTCTTTGTGCGGGATTGTTTGTTTGTAAGTAGTGGTGTTGGTTTTGTGCTACGTGTTTACTGGACTGTGTTCGTTTCCCCCGTGTCTGGGGTTGGTTAAGAAGTACACCCAGTGTGTTAGTAGGGTGGCCTAGTTTGTCCGTGTTCATTAAAGAACATTTGTATTTGCACCTGCTGTTTCCTGCGCTTTGACTTCACACTCCGACACCCAGGCCTTACAGCGTGTCTGTATTTTTTGTGCACTTTATAGATGCTTGTGTCAGTTTGTAAATCTCTTCACACATTTTTGTTATAGGAGTGAGACTCTGAAAATATGTAATTTTCTTCACTTCAAAGAGGGAAATTAATTACCGGTAAAGATAAGAAGGTTTTTACTTTAGACTTTGAAATTAAACAGGGTTCAGGGAACAACTTCCCTTCAAATATATTTTGAATGTAGGGTGTGCAGGGCAATTTAGAAAAAGTGTTTCATGAAATTGAATTTGGTCACAGGCAGTTTTCAGATACCTATGGTTGAAGTTGCCCTCTCATATTTACCGCTCTTGCTAAGTAATTCCTGGTTTCAGCTCTCACCGAGTCTGTTATCACTACGAGTGACCTGAACGTCTTGGATTTCCAATCAACCCACACAGGCAAGGGGACTATTCTTATTCAAATCAGTCCTGAGAGAGGACCTGATTCATAAAATGTTGTCTGCACACTATTTTTAGATTGAATTAGAACAGAATAAAATAGGACAGGAATCAATTCTAGTTCAGTCATAAATTTATTCAGATGAGTTATCTCCAAGAGGACATTTGCATTATGGGTAGGCCTATTTGAAGCATCCCAAGGTGTGTAGAGCAATTTCAGAAATCGCTCATCCTTTATCTACCAAGTGAAGCGTGTCTGATGGGTGTACCCAGACGTATGGCCATTATTAAGCCAGCTGTTTATTAAATTAATGAGTAAATGTGTGTGCGTGCTTAAATGGTTGACATTATTTCCTCTCTTTTCTCAATAAAGAGCCACTCCTAGATGCCATTTGGAATATTTTCTATGGGGAAGATTGCTTACCGTTCAGGATACATTTAAAAAGATAGGGAGACCGTGGGTGAATGGGAATTTCCCTCTATCTGGTGTGACACACGTCGCACAGTAATTTCATACCGGTCCTTGCATTCGCTTGTCTCCTGTCCTTCAGCTTAAGCCAGTGTCATACCTTACGTCAGAATCGATCTTGTTCCTACATGCCGATAATAGGTTTTGACAGTTGGAGATATATTCCTGGAGTGAGTATCCCTCTGGCTTGCAACCCTAGCTGACTTGAGTTGTAAAATGACGAGGGTGTCTGTGAGACAGGGTTATCTGATTCATGTCACAAACACTTAGTTTACATATGGCATTTCTCTATGATTGGCACCCAGCCAAGAGAGGCAGCCAACCAAGTAAACGTGTCATGTTCCCATGTTCCTAGTAATTTTCGGATTGCTCTAAACCATTTCCAGTTCAGTCAGGACATGAGGAAATGCGACAAATAAACACATATTTATTTTTATTGCAAACAATTATTCACTAACGGTGAAAGATTGACTGACTCACACAGAGAAATGGAAACTCATTCAGCTCACCAGTAAGACCATTTGATCCCCTTTTAGCCCCGTGTACTGAAGTTCATCTGATATGCATGCACCGAGCTGTCGAATCACTTAACACGCTTGTCCTGTCCGTGAGAAGGAGACCTCTGAGGAGTCACAGAGAGACACACTCACTAATGTGTTAGAGAACTGGGGACACTAGGGAGTCATGTCTGAATAGGTCAAATCACAGACAAGGAATAATTCAGAAATTGGCCTAATGCAAATGATGATGTTAGAGGAAAGCCAGGGTCATCCCTTGTCCCGGACCCTCATTATGATGACAGACCTGCTAGAGAGAAAAAATATACAATTGGAGTATGACATTTTGAGTCTCAATTCTTCAGTAATGAAACATTGCTTAGACCGACGTTACTTATGTCTACTAGCCTATACACAATCAGCCCTGCCCCCCAAAGGGGTGTGCTGTTTCCAACCTAGTTTTTGGGCTGTATCAGGTTAAACTTGCTATAGATTTTTCTGCATTCCTTGCTCCCTCACTAGTTCGCCTAATATTTGTTTCCATCATGTTCAGTGCTGACGTCAGTTCTCGTTAGAGCCGGTCTTTTGTCTCGCTAACAGTCTGTTTTGAAAATGCAAAGTCATTTCCAAAGAGACAGATGGATGACCATGGGAAAGGGAAAGTTGCCATTGATGTTGCTGATAACAAAGTTGAAGTGAAATGCAACCAGCTGAACCTTTCTATCTTTAACCCCCATCAATATGCACATACACACACACACACACGCACGCACACACACACACACACACACACTCACAGGCTTTTATATTACACCTTTCATGTCTAAGTCAGCAGAGCATTGATTTGTTTAAAGGCGCATTGATCTGACAAAGACTTATCCAAGGCCCACATCCCAGAAAATTGGTTCTGTCTCGCTTGTGTGCAGTAACTCAGTGGTTTTGATCCAGATTAAACTTTGAACAAATTTCATCTTACAATGAATTATTAAACTTTATTTCCAGTTGATTTCTGGCACTTTCCAGTCGTCTGTGTTCACTTTCTCCTCTATTTATATAAATGTTGTTTTGTTGTCAGAAAAAGTCTAATCCCCTCACCAGAGGGTGCAAGTGCTTGATGAAAGCTTTGGTGGATAAAAATATGTTTGTAGGCTATCTGGGAATGTGTAGACCTCTTCCTGTCATTAGGCAAGTGCGGCAGCTCTTCAGAACACAAGTGTAAAAAAACTGTGAAGTGGCTTAAACTTCACAAATGGCCTTGTGTACCGTACCTTTAAAATTTTATTATAAAGGTACAATACACAAGGAACATTACAAGGTATTAAACATAGTACTTCATGGGTCAATATTCATCCCTCAAACGAGAGCTGAAACCACCTCAAATGCGTTATTATTCATGTGGAAATGGGTTGTGTTTCCAGCACAGGTTACCCTGTTAGCACAGGGAATTAGGGATTGGTTGTTGATGGGTGCCCCTGGCATGGCTGTCTCTATCCTGGCTGGTAGCCTGGGTGTGTGTGGTGGGCTGGGGAGACCAGGTGGAGGGAGAGGGAGAGAGGAGCAGGTGGGAGCTCAGAACAGAGCAGCAATATGGGCCACAGAGTTCTGCGGGTGCCGCTCTCACTGAGCATCCTCTCTTTGATCTCTTGGCTTATTAGCATCCCAGCAAGCGACTCCAAAACCTCCAACCATGATAATGAATATCCCTGCATCCCTTGTGGCTACGGCAGGGCCGTGTGGTACCGTGGCTCGGCTTGTCTGAACATATGCTCTCCCTACATACTCACTGTATTACTCCTCTTGTCCTGGCAGCCCTATTGGGTTGCTTCAGGCAGACAGGCACATTAATGTGTAGTGGAAGAAGGTACAGTGATCATGGAAATCTTCATCATTATATCTATCTGATGCTACACAGGCTACACATGGAGATGTGCAATGGAATAAGGAAGGATCTTGTTTGTAATGTCATATTGGCAGATCCTCAGATGAAACATAGTCAAGTTGGGGTGTAAGTTAAGAGAGGGCAGTAGTGAGAGTCGTAAAGGCCTGTAGGCCCCCAGAAAGTGGCAGGGCCCAGTGCCTGCCCTGGCTAGACTACATCCTAATATCCTACCATCAGACCTGATGTGGTGTGTTGTTTTTGGCAGCCCAACACAACGATCAGGCAGGCTGTTAATGAACAGTATGAATATTCAGGGCCACCGCTGTGTATGGAGAGGGATGCACTTGAATGAGCTGGAAGGGTTATAATTAATGCCATAGCGAGCTGGAAAATGATTTACTTTTTTAGCCTGTTTATCAAACGCAGCACTCCCCTCCGTACACCCCCCTCCGTCAACTCGTTGCCCAGGGTGATGAATAACATTACATTATGTTTTTACTGAGCCGACCCCCCCCCCCCTGGATGACATAAAACACAGACTAATGATTCTGTAACCCATTTAGATTGAGTCCAAAGCTTTTAAACATAGAAAGACCCAATCTTCTACCTTAAGACCTAATCGTCTACCTGCGCCATTTCCTGGTTGCAAAAATTCAAATAGTTCGCCTAATTTCAGTTTATGTGACAAAACAAACAATTATACTGTAGAAAATCATTGTACCATCTAAACCTCTGTGAAATATATTTTCCATAACCAAACACTTTGTATTTTCAGCTGTTTGAAGCTGATGTACAAAACCGAAAGTAAAGGACGCAAAAATGGAACTCAAGCATGGCAGCAAAGAAATAGCTCACATAGAACAGATCTACCTCTACTTAGACTTGTTTTCAATGAGAATGACAGATCTATAACTCACATTTTTATGTGATTTTGGTTGGGTTGCCCAAAAAGTTACATATTGCAGCTTTAACAAATAAAGAAGACCTAATCATGCTAGAAATTACAGGGCTTGTGTTATGGATAATATTTATTTAGAAGTAAATACTGTATGTCACTTGGTCACTCATTCACACTATCCATTCAGATATGTTTATCCAAGAATCAACCAAATCCTCCTCGTCCCTTTCCTCCTACCTCACCATTATACAGCAGCTCCTTGAGTCATGATTATGTTAATGTAATTACAGTGTCAGTCATTTGGCTGGCGTGCCCAAAACTAAAGCATGAGGTAATAATGAGCTTATCGCGGTGATGATGATCACATGTCAGCCCCATCATAGGGCCAATTAATAGAGAAACATCCCGCCCTCTGTGGTCCTATTGTTGTTTTCTCCCTTCAAGGCCCTCACAACAATAGTATGACACTCTAGAATGCAGCTTGCCCATTTAAAACCATCCTACAGGATCACCCACCCACCCCGTCCGTCCTCACTCATTTCACTACAACCCTCTCCCCACGCTCCCAATGATGTCGATCATAACACCAGTCACCCTGCATGCTGCCGTTTCTGCTTAGAAGACTGTTTTCATTCCCAGGAAGCCCACCTCAGCAGAAGTCAGGAAGGAAAGAGGGAGTCTGACAGTACAAGTAGCAGGGGACGTGAAACTAAAACTACAGCAAATGAACTGTAAATGCAATCCCATCCTTTGTTAGTCAATGTGTTTGAATTATGGGTATACGGTGTCAATTATGCAAAATGGTTACCCTATATTCTCAGTTTATTAGGTACACCCATCTAGTACGGGGTTGGACCCCCCTTTGCCTCCAGAATAACCCGAACACTTCAATGCATGGAAACGTTGCTCAATTGGTATCAAGGGACCTAACGTGTGCCAGGAAAACATTCCCCACATCATTACACCACCACCATCAGTCTGTACCGTTGACACCAGGCAGCATGGGGCCATGGACGCAACAGGAACCGGGATTCGAAGGACCAGGCAATGTTTTTCCACTCCTCAATTGTCCAGTGTTTGTGATTGCATGCCCACTAGAGCGGCTTCTTCTTGTTTTTAGCTGATCGGAGTGGAACCTGGTGTGGTCGTCTGCTGCAATAGCCCATCCGTGACAAGGACTGACGAGTTGTGAGTTCCGAGATGCCTGTTGTGCTGCAACGTTATTTGCCTGTTTGTGGCCAGCCTGTTAGCTTGCACGATTCTTCACATTCTCCTTCGACCTATCTTATCAACGAGCTGTTTTCGCCCACAGGACTGCCGCTGACTGGATGTTTTTTGTGTGTTGCACCACTTTCTGTAAACCCTAGACACTGTTGTGCGTGAAAAGCCCAAGAGGCCGGCTTTTTCTGAAATACTGGAACCGGCGCGCCTGGCACTGACGACCATACCACGCTCAAAGTTGCTTAGGTCACTCGTTTTGACAATTCTAACATTCAATTGAACAGTAACTGGATGCCTGTCTGCTTGCTTTATATAGCAAGCCACGGTGTTCCTAATAAACTGCCCACTAAGTGTATCTGTCAGAGTCTAGGTGATGTGGGTAAGGCGGAGTCAGGCGCAGGACACAGAGATGAGTAATAATAGTAACTTTACTCAAAAATAATCTTCCAACAAGGAGAACGAAAATCCAGAATCACATAAACGAGACAACTGACAACAATAAACATGCACAAAACCATGATGACTCCAGAGGGTTAAATAGGGAAATAATTAAAACGTAATGGGAACCAGGTGCGCACAATACAGACAAAACACATGGAAAAATAAATGTAGATCGGTGGAGGCTAGAAAGCCGGTGACGTCGACCGCCGAACGCCGCCTGAACAAGGAGAGGCACCAATTTAGGCGGAAGTCGTGACAGTATCCATGTATGTGTACAGATTTCTGACAATAACGAAAGTAACATGGAGAAGAAAACGGCTCCTCTTTCTAGTCTAGTTGAAGAGTTAACTTGCATTCACTTTAAACTGCTAAAGTACATCGTCCAGGAAGAGACTGCTTCTCAAAGGGTAAATCAGATCTACAGTACGTGCCATTAAGTTGCATTTCAAGGCAGTTTTTTTTCTGTGTTCTGCATCTTTCAGCATGACAATGATTCCAAACACACCGCCCGGGCAACGAAGGAGTGGCTTCGTAAGAAGCATTTCAAGGTCCTGGAGTGGCCTAGCCACTCTCCAGATCTCAACCCCATAGAAAATCTTTGGAGGGAGTTGAAAGTCCGTGTTGCCCAGCAACAGCCCCAAAACATCACTGCTCTAGAGGAGATCTGCATGGAGGAATGGGCCAAAATACCAGCAACAGTGTGTGAAAACCTTGAGAAGACTTACAGAAAACGTTTGACCTCTGTCATTGCCAACAAAGGGTATATAACAAAGTATTGAGATAAACTTTTGTTATTGACCAAATACTTATTTTCCACCATAATTTGCAAATAAATTCATAAAAAATCCTACAATGTGATTTTCTGGATTTTTTCTTCTCATTTTGTCTGTCATAGTTGAAGTGTACCTATGATGAAAATTACAGGCCTCTCTCATCTTTTTAAGTGGGAGAACTTGACAATTGGTGGCTGACTAAATACTTTTTTGCCCCACTGTACCTAATGATGAAATATGAAAGTGAAGTTATCTATTCATGTAGTTCAGGGAGTGAAGTGTAAGGAATAATGCAAGAAACATAGCCAGTGGAAAGCTACTGTTATTTTTTTACATTTCTTTTTACGAGTGTTCCCTACTGCTGTGTGGGTCGGGAGGTTTAGCTAAGGGGGAGCTACATTAGAGACTGACAATAATTACAGCTTTCTTTATTTCCAAATTTAGCTCATCTGTGTCTGCACAAGAGGAACATTACCACCTCCTGTTACTAAATGTAAGTGCCTTTTCTCTGTGTGAAGAACAGTAGCTACTGACTATATAGAAGGTTTAGTAACCTTCCCTTATATTTCTCTTTCGACCCTTTAACATTACTGACTGTCAGTAGTTAGACAGTACACTTTTGAAATGACTGTATAGTTTGAGTTGTGTGTAGAAGAAGGTCACAAAAGTAACATTTGTTATGACAGAATAGTTCATTTTTAATGAATAGTATTGTAAGCATGATTCCTTACTCCCGTGCTACACAATACCTAACATCACATCGTTTCGAAAGGAAACAATAGACTGCATTTCGAGGGAAATCACCAATGTCGTTGCACTTTGTGGTTGCAAATGATAAGTACATGTTGCAGCAAGGCTAATTTGTTGAAAATAAATCAAGTAGATAAGGCACTATGACGGAATAGAATGGAGAGGGAATGAACACTGCCTTTCCCATTCTCAGAGACACAGAGTAGCAGTGTCTTTTGGCCTAAACACTTCCTGTAGATACAACGCGTGCCAATAAATCAGATGGGAGTGGGAGTAACAAACGGATTAGCTCTCTTGTCCCCCATTTAATTAGCTCCCTTCATGCTTATAATTAATTCCCCATTTTTCTATAGTCTTGTTTCAAAGTCACACCATAAATAGACTCAATGGGTGACTGTGTTGAAAACTGTATTTTCATGTACTCTCAATGTATCAGATATGAGATGTGCTGGGGATGGTCCCCATAGTAGACTCTGGTACAAAAGTTATACTATAGTGCAGTTCAGTCTGAATATTGAATGGTGGCGTGTACCTGTCTTGTGTATTCTCCAGTGCTGCGCTGCTGTTGCATGGTATCTGACCTCGGTGGTTGCAGCTTTTCAGAGGTGAATCACATATTCATGATTTCTTGAGTGAGGAGGCTAGAGACGAGGCTGATAGAAAAATTATATTTTTGGGGTTAAGAGTCTGTTGAAAACAAATTGCTGGGAAATACGTTTGGGGGAAATGTGCCAAGTTGGAATTGCACATATTTGTAGATGTTTAAATTGGTGTGCTTTCAGAACTTCACTAAAGAGTAAAATATTCACATCAAAGCTTAACTCTCACTTCCATGTTATGCTGCATCCTTTCCCACTGGTTCTGCATCAAGTCACTCTTAGACAATTCTAGCCTTTTGTCCTTTTGTCTGTGTTTTACATCTGTAGACAATATGAAGTCTGATTGATCTTACTTTCTTTGCAGTTATTTCCTGTATATTAGTACAAAGGAGCTTGGCTGAAGACTTCATCCTTTATTGTGTCTGATTCTATAAATATTCATGGTCGGCAGTCATCAATGGCCAATCAGATCACAATCGGAACCAGCAGGTAGTGGCTTCAGAATATTCATCAGCACCTGCTTTCTAAGGGACTCTTTAGTTAGAACAGAGCATCAGTGTATGTACGGCACAGATTGATGGGTATATTTCCAATGTAGACTATGGTGTGCTTTTCTCCCCTTTCTCGGTCTATAAAAGTCACAAGTTAAGTGATTTTCTCCCCTTCCTTGGTTATTACAATGTGCATGTGTTTGATGAAAGGGTAAATACAGAGAGTTTGTTCTTATTTCCTGTTTCCTCCCACATGTGGTTAGGGAAAGAGCTAAACACCTCAAAACCTTCATACAGATTGGCAATCCCCAGTATCTTGTACCATATTGATAACTTCCCCGAAACCGATCTATTCCAGATTGTCACGTCCCTGACCTATTTCTGTTAGTTTGTTATATGTGTTAGTTGGTCAGGACGTGAGTTTGGGTGGGCATTCTATGTTTTCTGTTTCTATGTTGGTTTTTGGGTTGCCTGGTATGGCTCTTAATTAGAGGCAGGTGTTTGGCGTTCCTCTAATTAAGAGTCATATTTAGGTAGGCGTTGTCACAGTGTTCGTTGTGGGTGATTGTCTTCCGTGTCTGTGTTTGTACACCACGCGGGACTGTTTACGGTTTGTTCGGTTTGTGTAGCCTATGTTCCTATTCGTGCGTTTTCTTGTTTTATGTAAGTACGTCCTCTAGGTCTGTCTACACCGTTTGTTGTTTTTGTTAGTTTAATCAAGTTCGTGTTTCGTTAATAAAATATGTCTGTTCTCTACGCTGCGCCTTGGTTCCCTCAATACTCCTCCTCTTCCGAAGATGAAGAGGAGGAGGAATACCGTTACAGAATCACCCACCAAGAATCCAGAACCAAGCAGCGTAATTTGGAGCAACGGGGAAGTATACAGGACTTGTGGAGTTGGGAGCAAATATTTAACGGAGAAGGACCATGGGCTAAAGTGAATCACCGTCCATGGGAACAGCTGGAGGCAGCTCGGAGAGTGGAGGAAAAGAGAGAGAGGAACCGGAGTTATGAGGGAACGCGTCTTGCACGGAAGCCCAAAAAGCCCGTGAGTAACACCCAAAAATTTCTTGGGGGGGGGGGGGGGGAGGCTAAGAGGTAGTGGGCCAAGGGCAGGTAGGAGACCTGCGCCCACTTCCCAGGCTTACCGTGGAGAGCGGGAGTACGGGCAGGCGCCGTGTTACGCAGTAGAGCGCACGGTGTCTCCTGTACGAGTGCATAGCCCAGTGCGGGTTATTCCACCTCCCCGCACTGGTAGGGCTAGATTGGGTATTGAGCCAGGTGTCATGAGGCCGGCTCAACGCGTCTGGTCTCCAGTGCGTCTCCTCGGGCCGGCATACATGGCACCTGCCTTACGCATGGTTTCCCCGGTTCGCCTACATAGGCCGGTGCGGGTTATTCCACCTCCCCGCACTGGTTGGGCGACCGGGAGCATTTAACCAGGTAAGGTTGGGCAGGCTCAATGCTCAAGAGTGCCAGTACGCCTCCACGGTCCGGTATTTCCGGCGCCACCTCCCCGCCCCAGCCTAGTACCTACAGTGCCTACACTACGCACTAGGCTACCAGTGCGTCTCCTGAGCCCTGTTCCTCCTCCACGCACTCTCCCTGTAGTGCGTGTATCCAGTTCGGTGCCTCCAGTTCCGGCACCACGCACTAAGCCTCCTGTGCGTCTCCAGAGCCCTGTACACACTGTTTCTTCTCCCCCTACTAATCCTGATGTGCTTGTCCTCAGCCCGGTGCCACCAGTGCCGGTACCACGCACCAGCTATAGAGTGGGCTTTGAGAGTCCAGTGTGCCCTGTCCCTGCTCCCCGCACTAGTATGAAGGTGCGTGTCCTTAGCCCGGTGCCTCCAGTTCCGGCACTACGCACCAGGTCTACAGTGCGCCTTATCCGGCCAGAGCCATCCGTCTCCCCAGCGCCATCTGAGCCATCCGTCTCCCCAGCGCCATCTGAGCCATCCGTCTCCCCAGCGCCATCTGAGCCATCCGTCTCCCCAGCGCCATCTGAGCCATCCGTCTCCCCAGCGCCGTCTGAGCCATCCGTCTCCCCAGCGCCGTCTGAGCCATCCGTCTGCAATGAGCCTGCAAAGCCGCCCGTCTGCCATGAGCCTGCAAAGCCACCCGTCTGCCATGAGCCTACAGAGCCGTCCGCCAGACAGGAGCCGCTAGAGCCGTCCGCCAGACAGGAGCCGCTAGAGCCGTCAACCAGACAGGATCCGCCAGAGCCGCCAACCAGACAGGATCCGCCAGAGCCGCCAACCAGACAGGATCCGCCAGAGCCGCCAGCGAGCCATGAGCAGCCAGAGCCGCCAGCGAGCCATGAGCGTCCAGAGCCGCCAGCGAGCCATGAGCGTCGAGAGCCGTCAGCCTGCCATGAGCGTCGAGAGCCGTCAGCCTGCCATGAGCGTCGAGAGCCGTCAGCCTGCCATGAGCGCCGAGAGCCGTCAGCCTGCCATGAGCGTCGAGAGCCGTCAGCCTGCCATGAGCGCCGAGAGCCGTCAGCCTGCCATGAGCGCCGAGAGCCGTCAGCCTGCCATGAGCGCCGAGAGCCGTCAGCCTGCCATGAGCGCCGAGAGCCGTCAGCCTGCCATGAGCGCCGAGAGCCGTCAGCCTGCCATGAGCGTCGAGAGCCGTCAGCCTGCCATGAGCGTCGAGAGCCGTCAGCCTGCCATGAGCGTCGAGAGCCGTCAGCCTGCCATGAGCGTCGAGAGCCGTCAGCCTGCCATGAGCGTCGAGAGCCGTCAGCCTGCCATGAGCGTCGAGAGCCGTCAGCCTGCCATGAGCGTCGAGAGCCGTCAGCCTGCCATGAGCGTCGAGAGCCGTCAGCCTGCCATGAGCGTCGAGAGCCGTCAGCCTGCCATGAGCGTCGAGAGCCGTCAGCCTGCCATGAGCGTCGAGAGCCGTCAGCCTGCCATGAGCGTCGAGAGCCGTCAGCCTGCCATGAGCGTCGAGAGCCGTCAGCCTGCCATGAGCGTCGAGAGCCGTCAGCCTGCCATGAGCGTCGAGAGCCGTCAGCCTGCCATGAGCGTCGAGAGCCGTCAGCGAGCCATGAGCGTCGAGAGCCGTCAGCGAGCCATGAGCGTCGAGAGCCGTCAGCCAGCCATGAGCGTCCAGATCCGTCAGTCAGCCATGAGCTGTCCTTCAGCCAGAAACGGCTATATACCCAGAACTGCCCCTCAGTCCAGAGCTGTCTCTCTGTCCGGAGCTGCCTTTCAGTCCGGAGTTGCCCCTCTATCCTGATCTCCCTCTCTATCTTGAGCTACCTCTATATTCTGATCTATCCCTCTGTCTTGTGCTATCCCTCTGTCTTGATCTATCTCTCTGTCCCGGTGCTGTCCCTGTCATTGATGTTACTAAGAGGATTTTGTGGGGGTAGAATGAGGGTGGACATTTTTAGGGGGAGATGGAGGCTAGGATTGATTATGGTGGGGTGGGGACCTCGCCCGGAGCCTGAGCCACCACCGTGGTCAGATGCCCACCCAGACCCTCCCCTAGACTTTGTGCTGGTGCGCCCGGAGTTCGTACCTTATGGGGGGGGTTATGTCACGTTCCTGACCTATTTCTGTTAGTTTGTTATATGTGTTAGTTGGTCAGGACGTGAGTTTGGGTGGGCATTCTATGTTTTCTGTTTCTATGTTGGTTTTTGGGTTGCCTGGTATGGCTCTTAATTAGAGGCAGGTGTTTGGCGTTCCTCTAATTAAGAGTCATATTTAGGTAGGCGTTGTCACAGTGTTCGTTGTGGGTGATTGTCTTCCGTGTCTGTGTTTGTACACCACGCGGGACTGTTTACGGTTTGTTCGGTTTGTGTAGCCTATGTTCCTATTCGTGCGTTTTCTTGTTTTATGTAAGTACGTCGTCTAGGTCTGTCTACACCGTTTGTTGTTTTTGTTAGTTTAATCAAGTTCGTGTTTCGTTAATAAAATATGTCTGTTCTCTACGCTGCGCCTTGGTTCCCTCAATACTCCTCCTCTTCCGAAGATGAAGAGGAGGAGGAGGAATACCGTTACACAGATGATCTGTGGAGGAAGCTGAGCCAAGTGCCTCCCGTCCAGGTAAATCCCTGTAAACACTTCTTCCCACTGTTTCATTTCCAGGGTTAAGGATGTTGCTTTTCTTTCTGGGTTTGTTTCCTCTCCTTCTCCTTCCTCTCTCAGGGTTTTCTTCATGGTCTAGTCCCGTGAAGAATTGTCAAGGTGATTGTTGCGTACACTTATCTTCAGACGGCATCCTTCGCCTGTCAAGTCAGAAAGTGTGCATGTGAATAGAGGTCACCGTCTGAATATGTAATAGAAGCAGACGTTCCTGGAGATACAGTTAGCAGGACTAAGCGGGGGTTGAGAGTGTTGCAGTAATCAGGGTTGAGATGGTGCTCGTTATATTTGGCAACTTGCTGGTGGTGGCACATGGAGTGAGTGTGCTTGCAATGTAATGTCTGCTGAATGAGAGTGGTGGTGAGGTGAGATGGCAGTGGCCCGTAAGTAATTCCTTGCAGGTTGATTTTAGTAACCGTGAACATTTGTATCCTGTTAGAATTTCAAATGAACCATTTATATATTCACCTTGCCCTCCACCAACATCTTATCTAGCCGTCCCTGGTGACATGTTGCCTGAGGTGTTGACCCCTGTGATTTGACCTCTAAGAGATCCCTTTTCCCCAAGGTGTTATTCACCCTGCAGGGCGTTCATGTTAGGTTCCATATTACAACTGTAATGGCCTGGTATAATGGGATAACAGTACATATACAGTACCAGTCAAAAGTTTGGACACACCTAATCATTCAAGGGTTTTTCTTTCTTTCTTTTATTTATTTTTTCTCTCTTTATAACTCTGTGAAGCATTGATTTAGGCTGCAATTTCTGATATCTAATGAACTTATCCTCTGCAGCAGAGGCTCTAGGTCTTCCTTTTGTGTGGTGGTCCTCATGAGAGCCAGTTTCATCATGGTGCTTGATGGTTTTTGCGACTGCACTTGAAGAAACTTTCAAAGTTCTTGAAACGTTCCGCATTGACTGACTTTCATGTCTTAAAGTAATGATGTACTGTCGTTTCTCTTTGCTTATTTGAGCTGTTCTTGCAATATTATGTACTTGGTCTTTTACATTACATTACATTTTAGTCATTTAGCAGACGCTCTTATCCAGAGCGACTTACAGTAGAGTGCATACATTTTATTACATTTTACATACTGAGACAAGGATATCCCCACAGACCTCCCGGTTGCGGCCGGCTGCGACAGAGCCTGGGCGCGAACCCTGCACTGCGATGCAGTTCCCTAGACCACTGCGCCACCCGGGAGGCCAATTTTACCAAATAGGGCTATCTTTTGTATACTACCCCTCTCTTGTCACAACACAACTGATTGGCTCAAATGCATTAAGAAGGATAGAAATTCCACAAATGATCTTCCTCATGAAGCTGGTTGAGAGAATGCCAAAAGTGTGCAAAGCTCTCATCAAGGCAAAGGGTGGCTACTTTGAAGAATCTGTTTAACACTTCTTTGGTTACAACATGATTCCATGTGTTATTTCATAGTTTTAATGTCTTCACTATTATTCTACAATGTAGAAAAGTAAAAATAAAGAAAAACCCTTGAATGAGTAGGAGTGTCCAAACGTTTTACTGGGACTGTACATGTATGGTTTAAGTTATTATTTTGTGAATGTTAAATCTATTAACAGGTTATTATTATAGTATTACTCGACTGCGTTGGCACTTAACCTAGAGTTTAACTCTTGATTTTCAGACATTGTAACCTGATCTAGTTCTATCCAGACAGTCAGTAGGTATTTTGGAGCATCTCAGGGGATCTGGTTATTGTCTGGAACATTAGAGGAGAGAACAATATGAGCCCTATACATGAAAGCAGTCTTTGACTTTAACACGATCAAATAAATTATTCTAATTATTCATTAGAGGAAACAGCTGCCTGCATTTTATTTTGTAAGTTTGTCTAAAATGCTCATTTAAACTGTAGATATATTTGACAATGCTGTTTCCACTGCTGATGTTGTAAATCAGGAAAGCATCCAGAAATATAAAAACATATCCATGCCCAAATGTTCTCGCTTCGTCCCTCCAACTCTTCTCATCCCTTACCACCAGCGCCACAGTATCAGAGGAGTGACTCCACATAGTCCAGCTGCAGCTGTGGATCTGATTCTGACTCCTGACCCCCCCACACCCCCATCACCTCCGTCCCTCCTATGACAGATGCAGCCATTGGACTTCCTAATAGCAGATTTCCACCTTTCCTTAATGCTAGTCATTTTAATCATTCGTACAACTCTCCAAATGGATTACATCTTTTTGCCTAATTTAGCAAATCTGGTGCCCTGGTGTGACCTATTTAAATAAGATTTGGTCCAGCGCTGTGGTTATAAACAAAGTGTTTTGTTGAACTAGTAGGCTAGCTAGAAGTTGGATCTCTCCTCCCCAACATGGTCCCTCCTATGGGGATATAGTGCCTGTGGTTTGCCTGGGGGCAGAATGGCAGTGTTGTCTCAGTGTTGTCTCAGTGTTGTCTCAGCGTATGCGTCAGTGTGTGAGTGTGAGGTAAGCAGATGTTGTCGTAGTGCCATTAAGGAGGGCGTGTGCAGGAGGAGCAAGAAACGTGATATGTCACCCACCGAGCACCCGGCAACAGCAGATGTCCACTCACTGAGTTTGCTACTGATAATCAAAATGCCCCATCAGTCGAGCTAGATGATAACACATGTTGGTTCCCATGATGGCATTGTCAGGAAAGCTGTGTTCTCCTACTTGGGGGGAGATTACAGGTCATGAATACATCCCTTAATTCAAAAGGTTGCTTGTGACATTTTTATTATTGGAGTCAACCACAGTGCCAGTGTATGAAAACACTGGTGAATTGAAGTATGTAATCACTGTGACTCACAATTGAACTTAATCCAACAATCATGAAAGTAGTGATTGAGAGGAACAGGTGGGGAAATGATTCAACAGCGATACTGTATAATTGTAGAGTGAAGAAATATTTTCTCTCTGTGTTGTGTATCTCTCTCTGCTGAGACACACACACACACACAGACACACATACACAATTCACTGTCAGTGTCAAATGCAGGTTGGGGGCCTTGTTTAGACTACTTGCCAGGCTGAAGTCAAGGATTGTTTATCAGGCTCATTCTCTGGCACTAGGAGGCAAGAAAGAGAGAGAAATTGAGAGTGGCAGGCGATAGCTGCTACTCTGTCACTGTCTAGCTGTGAGTCTCATTAGTCAATCCATTTAATGAGCAGAGGTACTTTTCTTCCCAGGGCTGACAGCTTGTGGTCTCCACTCTCCAATCAGAGTCCACCTGGGGATCTGCAGCCAGGCTGCAGCAATGGAGCCACTTACACACACTAAGCCCCCCGTGGCTACAAGTGCTTATCAGAGGATATTAGCCAATGACACACCTAAGGGGACCACTTGTCAGGGTCACCATCTTTCCCTCTACCTACTGGTGGATATCCCTGATGGATAGATATTGTGATGTTACGCAAGAGTCAGTGGTTATGACTGGCTCGTATGCTGTAGGGAACAGATTCAGTCAGACAGTTTCATACGATCCCCAACTCTCACTACCTTGATGAACATTGCAGGCTCGGTGCTTTCAAATGGTGTAGAGAACATTTCTAGGAACATATTTGCATATTTTCAAAATTGTGCACCAAGGCAGACATTTTTCTGCCCGCTGGCTTTGGACTTCATACAGATATAGGATTTTAATTTGATCAGCCTGTTGCAGGAGAACTTTCCTGCAATGCAGTAGTGTATTTGAAGTTTAAAAAGGGTTCTGAAGTTTGTAATTTCCCCTTTGACATTTCAGACTTCGTTTCCCTTACGAAAAAATGTATCAAACCCTACACAAATGTCCACATTTCCTGTTGCTGCAGGATTATTTTCCTGCTGTAGTAAACTGGCTCAAATTACGATCCTACAACTGTAAGATCAAAGGGTGATATATGACATGGACAACAATTGTGAGAGAGACACGAGAAGAGTGGTCTTTGATGATATCTAGTCATTTTAGACAAGATTAAATATGTCAGTTTGGATCCCAAACGAACCTCAAAATTCTCTTAAGGCTCACACACATCGCACCGAATGTGGATCTAGTCTTCGTCTGCCGATCGTTCAGCACGCTGTGCTTTAAGGACCACCCACTGTAGATGTCTGACTGCCGACATTTTGGATGCGATTCTACATATAAAATCCGTGCACACTTGGTTCGCAAATTACGTTCAGATGTGTTAAGTACTCTCGGCCAGCAAACGATATTGGTGTGTGAGCCCTTAACCTGTAGATCCTGGGTTGTGTCTTGGAGGTCGGAGTGCCAGAAAGAACTGGGACAAGAGGGAGGTGTGGTCACAGAGATCCTATTCATGGGTTGCATGCTTTGTCACAATATTGTTTTGGATATTCATTTTGGACTGATGCCCAACTGAGCATTCTACTTAATGCATCGTCAATGAGCGCTGATGAAGATTTCATCAAAAGTGCATTACAGTGGCTTGGAAATACAATGCCATTCAAAAGGAGGCAAATAATTAGAAGGAAAACCTTTTGTCATCATGTTGATGTCGCCATCTGTCTAAAGTAAATTTGACGACATGATAACGCTGGAAAAGTTGTTTCGTACTAAACATGCGACTACTTTATCAATGTCATTGTATTTCCAAGTACTACAGTGTAATTTAGACTAAACAGTAGTCAGCTTCCGTCCAGAATGACTGGTCTTATCACCACTTTAGGGCGGCTTGAGAACGTTCATAACAATGGCATGACGCGACCGAGTGACGGAGGTGCAACCTATGAATAGGCCTAATTCTACATGTTCTGTATGTTATTATGGGTGTGGAGCCAGGAGTGTCATGCTCCCAGCTAGGGTGGGTGACGCCCATGGTACAACGTATGGTGTCATCTGTGTGTATCAGGCAGGCGCCTCGCCGGGCGGCAGGTGTGATGAGTCAGTGTGGGAGCAAATCTCCTCCTCCGCCTAGCGCCCATCTGCTGAGGGATTAGCTGAGAGGAACGGGGTGAAAATAAACACACAGAACGCAACGTGGGCCATGAGATCCATGATTGAGCTAGAAGCTTGCCATGTAGAGTCTGCACAGTACATTCAGATGGCATGGATGGTTGAGTTCAGATGGCAAGGATTGATTGGATGCTTTCAATTAAAAAAACAAAGATGGGGTAATAGTGTACGTTGCCAGTGGATGAACTGGAATACCGTGTGTGCTCTGCTTCTGTGTTTGTTGTTACCAAAAAGAGAGAAGATTGTTTCTACTTTAATCATCAAGTTCTATGTTAGTGTTTTCTTTGATTTTGTCCCTAGATGTAAACAAATACCAATCTCCAAACTTTCCCTGCCCAGTTGAGTGTGTGGGAAAATGCATGTAAGGATTTTTGCTCAAGGTAGGAGTGTGAAAGTGGTCGATGTAAGAACTTCAGAGCTGTGAACACATTGAGCTGTGAACGCATTTACTGAGTGAATGTAGCTCCTTAGAGGGTCAAATTTGTTATAAGCAGCATGAGTTTAGACTCTGCCCAACTTGACAAGCAAAATGGAAAATAAGAAAGACTGTCAACAGAGCGTCATAAGAGGCACCTGGCTGTCTCACTCTGTTATAGGACGTACAAAATTTTAAGCCTAAATTAGACTGCCTAATGCCGAATGACTCAACACACCTACCTGTCCTTTGAGATTTTACAGCTCTCCGTTCATCTTTGTTGGAGAGGCTAAAGAAAAGACGTTACCATTTCTAGCAGGGTAGGTCTACGTTTTAGAGATCATTAAACTCAAAATGGTAAGAATGCCTAAAACCTAAATGATGACGAATGCACTGGCATTGTAACTAAATAAGTTGTACTGCAGTGTTTCTGAGGGGGAACAGAACAGATGCTGTGGGATTCAGTCTTGGAATCAGTCGTCTGTCCCCCAGAAATAACCTAATCTTCCTATGGACACATGGTAAGCTTCTCTCTGTTTAGGCATAAAGCCTTTACCACATCATCCAAGAACTGCAACTGCCAAAACGACTTTTTGCAGGGTACTTTTAATTGTGTGCGTGTCTGTGCGTGCGTGTGTGTGAGTGAGTGGGTGGGTGGGTTCAAGTGTGTGCTGTAACCTTTAGTTGTGCATCTCAACAGAATATGTGTATTATCTGCGAGAGCGAGAAAGATCAAAGGTCAGGCTGGTATCACGTTTCCACGGGGATTCTCTGGGTTCTGTCTGCTCATTATCAATGAATAGTACTTTAATGTGCTTTCAGATGGTTACAGAACTCCGGGGACCCCACGTCCACCGCCTCTACCCTTTTCATCTGTCTCTTTGATCAAGACCCAGCCAGGCTAGCTGGTCCAGGGCTTCACTGCTGCTGTTCTGCTGACGGAAACCTATTTGTTTCTCACTTTGAAAACTGGAATAATTACGAGACATTGTGATACAGTATTTTGTTCACCTTAGGCTGTGCAAAACACGCATGCAGTTTGAGCCCCCCCCCCTTCACTTAAAAGTGCATTCTTAAACGTAACAGTAGGCATTTCAGCCCTAGGGCTTTTGCAAAGGAGTCAGTGAGTACTTTCTAAGTTTTTGAGCGTGCCTAGAGCAACGTGTAAGAACATTAAATGAAGATTCCCTGGAATTTCAGAAGCACTAATGTGACTCTTCAAAGAGTGGCTTGTGGTTGTTTTGGACTTGTGTTTGGGCTCAGGGACAGGAAATAAGAAAGATGATTGCGCTGTCTGATGTGAAGTAGTTGCCTAACGACTCAAACTGAATTCTTCCTCAGTTCTATGTTCGCTACATACTTCAGTCTGAGACTGCCATTGCTGAAGTCGTTTGTGTTGATGTCTGACCTAACCCTTTGGTTTCTGGGACCAATCAGATCGGTTAGAATGTGTTTGCGTTCTAGAAATCGTCAGGGAAGGACTCAGATCCAGACTCATTGCAGAGCAATGGAAACTGATTCACTAACACATGGAGTGCTAATTCAGGGGTTTCTTACAGTCTGTCTCTCCACACTGTCTCACAATATGTAGGATGTGTGAAAGACACCTTACATTACAGGCTACAGCATTTGCCAAGCAACCTGAGACACTGAGCGAGACTGACACTGTCACCAGTGTCATACTGGGTGTACATTTTAGTTGATGTTGATGGAATAAAAACATTGCACATGATCATATAATCTCTCTTGCATACCCTCTTTATTCCAACGATTCTTAATAAATGCATTTTTTGGATTATGCATTTGTAGCATCTACATTATCTTTTATTCTGATCATGTCTGTTAGTCCATATACCTTAGAGACCCCAGAACAACAAATGTGTCTCAGAAAGGGGATTACAATGGAAGAATACTTCTGTGCTCCTTCCGTCATTGAATTTCTACCTGCTCCCAGCTCTTCCTATTATAATTTGTCCAATATTACCCAGGGTATTATTTAAGTCCAAGCCTGTATACTGTGTGAATGTCTATACTGTTATTGGCTGAGGGTATTAAAGCAGTGTATAGCTGTGCAGCAAAGAGGCTTGGCTCCATGCTTTTTTGGGGTTTTGATCTGACCTCCCTTCAGGTGCACAGCAGGAGCTCAGATAACGAGATAAAGGGGACCAGCTCTGCACGACTGCCGATGGGCTGCACAACGGACGGCCCAGCCAGCCGGAGCCCTTCAAAGGCTCCATGCCCTCTGATTCCTGCCCAAATGCACCCTGGGAGGTCTGGTGTCAGGCCTAGTGTCAGGCCTGGTGTCACAGAGACTCACACAGTGCTATTTGACACACAGTGGGACACACACTGGGAGATGGGACAGCACAGGGATCTAAGAGTATAGCAGGAGGCCTTCTCTTACACATTTGCTTCACATGACATCTGAAAAACAACTGTGGTTAAGGTTTTTATCTGCTGCTTGAGCTTCACAAGTCAGCTATTGGTAGATCCCTATAATTCCTGGATAATATTGCAATTTTGTATTTCTACATCAAGTATTTCAGTTTTGTCATGTTTATATGACACTCCTTTTGCAAAAAAAAATCCCAATCATCAAAACACATTAAATTCATCGGCGTAACGCTTATGTTTATGATGAATACTCTTGCGTACATTTTGGGTTACAAAGATGATTTTCATGGATGTCAAAATTAGCATTAGGCCTATGAGCTTTGATAGCTCAAGGTAAGGTGTTGAAATAGCATAGGCATGACCCGACCAGTTTTCCAATAGCAGTATGATGTTTCTTATTGATACAGTGCATGGCACGACCAGTATTCCAACAGCAGTATGATGTTTCTTATTGATACAGTGCATGGCACGACCAGTATTCCAACAGCAGTATGATGTTTCTTATTGATACAGTGCATGGCACGACCAGTATTCCAACAGCAGTATGATGTTTCTTATTGATACAGTGCATGGCACGACCAGTATTCCAATAGCAGTATGATGTTTCTTATTGATACAGTGCATGGCACGACCAGTATTCCAACAGCAGTATGATGTTTCTTATTGTGTAGCTAGCTATACATTCACACAGTTCACAACAATTAAGGATGACACTGGGGTCTAGAAAAATACCTGTTATAGCTGGGCACATATGGCTCCTCTGTTGTTATGTTGCAATGGCTGTCAGCAGCATTTCTGCTCGACGTTTATGTTGCTCCAGAAATAGCTGTGCTATGAACTATGTCATTTTCTTTGTGCCTTTGACACACTTGCATCTGGTTTTATTAACAAGCAACAGTTCTTCACTGTGGCTTTTTCCCAGTGCTCCTGTCTTTTTTTAACTTGTCAGGAGGAGACGGGCAGTTAAAAAGTGAGTTTTAAAATAAATTACTCCCTGAAGGAAGTGGCTGTATTTTTGTAGCAGCGTTTCAGGTAGCTGGGAGGAGGCTACTTTTCGCACCTGAGCACCTGCATTCTTTTTGTCTGAGCTAGGGAGTAGTGCAAAAACTGTTTTTTAAAAGCTTCAACTTCACAATCTGGACCTGAACTTAATAATATCAATGCCTGGGTGTCTCCTTTTGAATAGCTATATTGATTCTCTCCTTTCATGCTCTTCTCCGTGCTCAGTTCAACTGATTTCACATCAGGGGTCTCATGTGGTTAAAAAGCAACAGGGTCATATTTTCACGGTCGTACCAATACCAATAAAAGACGGGGTACAGAGAGATGTGCAGCAGGTTCTGATCTTCTGCCTATTGCCCTGGCCTGAATATTTAATGACTTCCCCACACTTCATCCTTTCTCCTTTCAAGACTAATGTAATTTGCCCCGGGCTCTTTCTACTATCAGTGATATTGAATTGCATGAGGAGAAACCTGTATAACGCCTCAACCTTCAAAGACAGCTTTTTAGAGCATGAAAGTGATATGGTGTGTGTGTGTGTGTGTGTGTGTGTGTGTGTGTGTGTGTGTCACGGCTGTTGAAGGAAGTGGACCAAGGTGCAGCGTGGTTAGCGTACATTTTATTTTATTATAAAAAATTACGCCAACAAAACAACAAACGAGAAAACAACAGTGAAGCTAAAGGCTATAGTGCCAACAAACAAAGACAACTTCCCACAAAGACAGGTGGGAAAAAAGGCTACCTAAGTATGGTTCTCAATCAGAGACAACGATAGACAGCTGTCCCTGATTGGGAACCCTACCTGGCCCAAACATAGAAATACAAATAATAGAACATAGAATACCCACCCCAACACACACCCTGACCAAACCAAAATAGAGACATAAAAGGGATCTCTAAGGTCAGGGCGTGACAGTGTGTGTGTACGAGTTACCATGTTTATGCATGTCCTAAATAGTCCATGAGTGGTAGCTACCCCCTGATTTCAGTCCTGACTTTTCAAAAACAGGACAGTTGTTATGATATCCCATGATTACAAGCTGCTGTCAGTTGGGCCTGTCAAGAGCTATTCAGCCGCTGACAGACATCCTTTTGATTGACCTTTGATTTGATGTTGTACTCCGTCCACTTTTTCATTCTCTTTCATGTGAAAATTACCCCCTGCACTCTTTCATGTGGAAGGTACCCGCTTCACAGCTTCTACAGAAGGTTATCCTGAGCAGGTTGATTATGGAATGTCAGCCTATTCTAAAAGGCCTACTCTGTTCCTCTGACGGTAAACCTGAATGAAGCTTCACCTTGACCATACAAAACAGGGCACACTCATTAACCTAGTTGCTATTTCCATAGAAACCCAGAGAGCTAAATTAAGCAAACCTATTTACCATAAAATGTCCATGCATACTCTAGGGCTGCATTAGGCTAAACTGTTGTATAGATGTTTTTTTCTTCTTCAGGTTCCATGTTATTGTAAGACAAATTAGCTGTTAAATGTGATACATCAGGAAATCCCTCTTTGTTAACAGAAAAGCTAAGATGTCACCTGGCGGGCTGAGCTCAGGAGAAACCATGGAGCATGTAGGATTGTGGTGGGTGTTGTGTGCGAGCTGTGTCCTATATAAAGCACTGGGCTTCACAGATTCAGACAGGGTGTTGTGTTGCAAACTAGCTCATGACTCAGCTCTCTGATTCCCACCTGATGTAGCTGTGCAACACAGTCCAACACCTTTGTCTTTCATTCCAAATGTGTCTTTGTTTTTGAACAGTAGATCCCCACTACTTATGAAAACCAATCAATCAATCAAGTTTATTTTATATAGCCCTTCGTACATCAGCTAATATCTCGAAGTGCTGTACAGAAACCCAGCCTAAAACCCCAAACAGCTAGTAATGCAGTTGTAGAAGCAGGTGTAGAAACAAAACATTATATTGAATGACTAGAGGGCCTTCCTGTTGAACAAGCTGTGGATTACATGGCATTCATTGTTTTGGCATAAAGGTAGGCAATTACCAGTCTTAGGGTTGATTCTCTTCCATTCCTTCAGAGAAACAAGGTTACATTTGTAACAGGACTTGTTTTACCCATCAATTGGGATTAGTTTGATTTGGGGTTATTTTAGAAGGGCGCAGAAGTTGCAGAATGTAATGACTTTGACAATGCAAAATGGCTTCAAACACAAAAGTCCTGAGGACAATGAAGAGACATGAGCACTGAGCAGAGAGGAAAGTGTCTGTGAGCTCAATTGAGGAGGACTAGCTCTGTATGTTTGAGTCTGGCTGTCGACAATGGGGCTTTTGCTGATAATCGCTCGGTCCTTTGAGACTAACTGTCATGTCGCTTTTAATTCTGGTCTTATCTTTCCACTCCATTTTTGCTTTTTTCAGAGGGTTGTGATTGCCATGTTATGGAGATGTGTCTGACTTGTTTCTCTCTGTCTCTCTCAGGTGAAGTGTGATGCTGTTTCCTGTGTTTGTTCTGTCTTCTTCTTCTCTACTCCTCTCCAGGGTTAGGTAATACTAGAGTCTCTTCATACACAGTGCCTTCAGAAAGTATTCATACCCCTTGACTAATTCCACATTTTGTTGTGTTACAGCCTGAATTCAAAATGGGTTAAATAGGTGTTTTTTTTCTCAACCATCTACACACAATACCCCATAATAACAAAGTGAAAACATGTTTAGATTTTTTTTTTAAATGTATTGAAAATGTAATATGTCATTTAAATAGGTATTCACACCCCTGAGTCAATACTATGTAGAAGCACTTTTGGCGGCTATTACAGCTTTGAGTCGCCTTGGGTATGTCTGTATCAGCTTTGCACATCTGGATTTGGGGATTTTCTCCCATTCTTCTTTGAAGATTTTCTCAAGCTCTTAAGTTAGATGGGAAGTGGTGGTCAACAGCAATCTTCAAGTCTTTCCACAGATTTTCTATGGGATTCAAGTCTGGGCTTTTGCTGGGGCCACTCAAGGACCTTCACATTCTTGTTCTGAAGCCATTGCCGCATTGCTTTGACTGTATGTTTGGGGTCATTGTCCTGTTGGAACGTAAATCTTCGCCCCAGTCTAAGGTCATTTGCACTTGACGGAGATTCTCATCAAGGATTTGCCTGCATTTGGTTCCATTCATGGTTCTCTCTAGACATAGCGCTTTGCATTCAGGCCAAAGAGCAATTTTTTTGCCTTATGCTCTGAGTCTTTCATGTGCCTTTTTGCCAACTCCAGGTGTGCTGTCATGTGCCTTTTTCTCAGGAGTGGCTTCCATCTTTTTTTTGGTCACCTCCCTGACCAAGGTCCTTCTTGCCAGGTTGCTCAGTTTGGTCGGATGGTCATGTCTAGGTAGTTCCATATTTTTTTTAATTTCCCAGTGATGGAGACCACTGTGCTCTTGGAAACTTTCAACACTAACAAAAAATGCATACCCTTCCTCATACAGTATATGCCTCATCACAATTCAATCTCGATCTATGGACAGTTCCTTGGACTTCATGGTATAGTTTCTGCTCTGACATGTACTGTCAACTGTAGGACCTTATATAAACAGATGTGTTTCTTTCTAAATCATATCCAAACAATTTAACACTAGGCAAAGTTGCAAAGAAAAAGCCATATATCAGACTAGCTTATAAACAGAAAATATTAAGATGGGCAAAAGAACACAGACACTGGACAGAGGTACTCTCAGCATCTTGGTGTCGCCTCTTCACTGTTGACGTTGAGACTGGTGTTTTGCGGGTACTATTTAATGAAGCTGCCAGTTGAGGACTTGTGAGGCGTCTGTTTCTCAAACTAGACACTCTAATGTACTTGTCCTCTTGCTCAGTTGTGCACCAGGGCCTCCCACTCCTCTTTCTAATCTAGTTAGAGCCAGTTGGCTCTGTTCTGTGAAGGGAGTAGTACACAGCGTTGTACAAGATCTTTAGTTTCTTGGCAATTTCTCGCATGGAATATCCTTCATTTCTCAGAACAAGAATAGACTGACGAGTTTCAGAAGAATTTTTTTTGTTTCTGGCCATTTTGAGCCTGTAATCGAACCCACAAATGCTGATGCTCCAGATACTCTAAAGAAGACTAGTTTTATTGCTTCATTAATCAGTACAACAGTTTTCAGCTGTGCTAACATAATTGCAAAAGGGTTTTCTAATGATCAATTAGCCTTTTAAAATGATAAACTTGGATTAGCTAACAAACGTGCCATTGGAACACAGGAGTGATGGTTGCTGATAATGGGCCTCTGTACGCATATGTAAATATTCTTTTAAAAATCAGCCGTTTCCAGCTACAATAGTTATTTACAACATTAACAATGTCTACACTGTATTTCTGATCAATTTCATGTTATTTTAATGGACAAAAAAAACAAGGACATTTCTAAGTGACCCCAAACTTTTGAGCGGTAGTGTATGTAAATGAGATATTTTTGTATTTCATTTTCAATAAATTTGCAAACATAAAAACGTTTTTTTTTACTTAGTCATTATGGGGTATTGTGTGTCAATTTAATTTTAAATAACATTTTCAGTCACACTTTAGTTGCACAAATACCATATAGAAATGGAATAAATTGGCACGATTAATAAGTAATTCGAAGAAAAAAAATAAAAATGTTGGTGGGTCGGTTTTATAGGCCATGCTATATTATAAATATTGTCATGGCTAATCCATGGGTTTCTGTGCCAATATTCAACTCCCTTAAGCCGAATATCCATAATATGCCAAGGCCTTGAGTGTGTTACCATTTTTGTTGTTATTGTAAATAAGTGTGATTGTTGTAAATACCAAACCTGATGCTTGATGGTCAGTAGTTGGTATTTTAATAAGATACGTTAATAATTGATTAGATACAGTACAACAGATTGGCAACCTTAAAACATTAATTATGCTAGATGTTTATCCTGTTACATCCTTCATTTTAGATTCATTATTTGTTTCTGTCCTGTGCATAGCCCGGTGGTCTCACTGTTATTTGGTTTCTACTTTGGGGTTAAAGCCTTTTCATGCCATTTGCTTTTCTACAAGGGGGTGTGGCTTATCGTATCACCACTTATATCAATCACATAGTGTCCCAGCGGTTCCATGGCTAGCTGAGACGTCTGTTTGTCTGTCTGCTTGTCTGTCTCTCTGTTTGTCTGTGTCCTAGGCAGGAACACATTGATTCCTGCCCTCCTTCACCTCATTGACAATCCACAGCCGCCGCAATTGCACACCAAGGACCCGATTCATGATTGTTTAAAAAGTTGGGCCAGACAGATCCTGATCGTGAATCAAGTATTTATCGTAGCCCTGAGCATTACATCTCTTTACTGTAGTACATGTCTTTGCAGACAGGAGGTTGAATATGTGGCACTTTGGGCTTTTTAGTGTTTGCCACCACTGGTCTGAAGGCCTCTGTGCACAAAATGTCCTGAAATGTCATCCTCCAGACAGCAGATTAGTCATGGAGCCCTAATGTTCTCTCTACACTTCCCTCCCTGGTCCGTCCACCTGTGATGTGAGTTCTGGGCCGGTTTCCCTGGCTCGGACAGAAGCAGGCGCTGGGAACATAACATGAAAGAAAAAAACAAGTCTACTGAGAGGATCCAAACTGTCCTCATCGCTCACACCTTATGTTAGACCTTGTCTTTTAAAAAATGTATGGGATACTCTATTTACGGCTTGAAACACGTGTTCAGGGACCTCTCTAAACAGATTTGCAAAATGAGATAAAACCAAACGTACCAAGACTGACGAACTCCACTGCTGGCTAAGTAGATTCCATAGTCATGTTTGGCCGTTTTAAATATGCTTCGTGTGAAATTGCAGTAATGGGGGTTAAACCATTGTGAACCCAGATCATTGATTAAATGCCAGAGTTTCTGTAAAAAGAATCTAGGATTAGACTGTCTGTATTGAGGATAATTGGGGGGGATTTATGGTGTGTGAGACTGCAGTACAGTGGTGTACAGTACTAGTTACGTAGTTATTTGGGGTATCTGTGCTTTACTTTACTATTAATATTTCTGACTACTTTTACTTTTACTTCACTACATTCCTAAAGAAGATTATGTACATTTTATTCCATGCATTTTCCCTGACACCCAAAAGTACTCATCACATTTTGAATGCTTAGCAGGACAGGAGAATTATCTAATTCCCACACTTATCAAGAGAACATCCCTGGTCATCCCTACTGGCTCTGATCTGACAGACTCACTAAACACATGGAGCATGCCCCTGGCTATCCACAAGTAAATAAAACAATTAAAGAAAATGTTGCCGTCTGGATTGCTTTATACACAGAATTTGAAATTATTTATACTTTTACTTTTGAAATTTTAGTATATGTTTGCAATTACATTTACTTTTGATTCTTAAGTATATTTAAAACAATCACACTTTTAGACTATACTCAAGTAGTATTTTACTGGGTGTCTTAAACTTAAGTAATTTTCTATGAAGGTATCTTTACTATGGCAGGAGTTGATCACTGCCCTGGTCTGATACCAGTCATTGTGGGCCTGGGAGAGCACCAACAGGATGACATACTGGTTGATGACAGCATGGTGTCTGTCTTCACAGTATGATGACAGGCATTTGCCTTTTAAAATCTGATGAAAGAACTGTGTTAATGCAGTGACATTCAAATCATAACAATTAGGTTATTGTTTGGTTCATCTCGGCAACCTGAACCAAATGTTTTCGTCAGTCACAGGAGACTAGTATTGAGTTAGAGGGCTTGGTTCAAAATGTTATTTTGAACCAAGTAATTGGAAGTACCACTCAGTAATTGAAAGTAGCACTCGTACGGAAATTAGTTCTCCTTCGCCCACCAAAGGAAGTGAATAATACTGTTGCTTATAGAATGCATTATGTGGTTGATACTAATCACTACATTACTGCCGGTCTTTTCACATTGCAGTCTAATTAGCACAGATTCTCCTGGAATCCAGGACATATTTGAAGTCTGTCAGTTTCCTGCTCAACTTTATCCAGGTCAGTCCTATCCCTTATCCATTTCATCCAGAGGGCACCGTGAGCTCTCTATCTGTCTGATGAAAAAAGACAGGCCGATCTAGTTCAGTAGCTGCAGGGGGGTTTAGTTTTGCAATGCAGCAATGATCCAGCATTTCATTTACAGTAGCTATTATTCAGCAAAGCTATCATCTTCAGCGGGCTGAGATTATTTGTTTCTCTTATTCCTCCTCGTAGATGTCTCAACTGTTGTCATTATAATGACGGTATTCATAATTAATCATAATTTAGTCTACAAGGATTTCCGGCAGAGTGAAGAACAACCGCACAATAGTTTATTTTTTCCTCTTCAATTTTGAGGGCTAAATTCTCCAACAGAAATGGAATTTCAGGCAGCGCAAAGTATATTACAGAGCCTGCGAGTGAATTGAAAAGGACTCACATTTCCTTTTTTTCCACACAAATTACTGTAATAACTATTCATGATTCATATTGCTGACCTACAGAAGTTGAAAAGCGAGAAATGCTTCTCTTTCTCTCACCCCTCCCCTAACCACACATTCATGAGAAAATACCTCATTGGCTTTTAAGTGCATTTTAGCAGTAAATATGAATCTAAAAGTGTGTAGTAAGCGAGGTGATGGAAGTGGGTTTGTTATTACTCTATCGCCCAGAACTTGATCTGCTCCAGACTTCTCATACTCCAGGGGTTTAGGCTGTAATGTACTCCAGGGGAGTATGAGACACAGAATAAATGTGAGTAGAAGCCTAGGTTAATAAGAAAATAACATTCTGCCTCAGGGATGAACAGAGAACTTCGTTAAAAGTTTTATTTTCCTGTACAGAGTTATTGACACATGCACAAACTGGGCTTTGACAAGGTTAGAGTATCAATCAGAAAAGAGCCCTACATGGAACCGAAAGGGTTCTTCAAATGGTTCTCCTATGGACACAGCCGAAGACACCTTTTAGTTTCTGGATAGAAAAAAAGGTGCCAACAGTGTACCCTTACCCAGTGCTCTTGTTTGGTGTCCCAGGCTTATTTCTCTCCTCTCAGGGCTATCTGTATGGACATGTTGAAGGACTCTACTCTTGAGTTTTACCCTCTATTCGTCCTATAATTTCACTATGCGTCGTTAATCGCAACTTTTACATGCTCATCCAAAAGTTTTCCTGTCAAAGGCATTTAATCGATTTACTCTCTCATCTTGTACTTGGAACTGGGAGCTGAAAACGGACACCCCTGCCGGGCTCCCGCCTGGGCCTCTGCCATTCCAAAACATGCTTTCTTTTTCAGAGTACAAAGCAGTGGCCCTGTGAAAAAGATAAATCCTGACATTTACCAGTCATTTTCTAATGTTTGCCTTCAACAGAAGAGCAGAAATGAGAGGTTTTAGGCTGTAATGTACAAGCAGATATATTCCACTGTGAGTGAGCAGTCTTCTGTGCTTTAGCCACAGACATTAAACATGACGTGTTCCCCTGGGTCTTTCATCCCAGCTCTGTTTCGACTGAACTGCAGTCCCAATCCACACCTTTGGAACATTATGCAAACAATGAATAATGCAGCTTTTCCTGCATGTTGTGCCGCACAGTACATTGCATACACAATGTGTTCTATATCCAACATATGGGCACCAAACAGATTACATAACTGTTGATAAGTAAATGCTTTTCCCAATCACACACACAAAGAGACACATGGGCCGTCACATAATTCCATTGGCTTGTAATATTTTATTTTATTTAACAGTACAGTATACGGTAGCACTTGTTGTCGTGTGTGTGTGTGTGTGTGTGTGTGTGTGTGTGTGTGTGTGTGTGTGTGTGTGTGTGTGTGTGTGTGTGTGTGTGTGTGTGTGTGTGTGTGTGTGTGTGTGTGTGTGTGTGTGTGGTCTCTGGCTATATGCTCCTGCATGTGTGCAGTCTGGTTATAGTGGGGATTAGATTGCTCCGCTGTGCCAGAGAGGTTAATAAGCTTGGCAGTAGCAGAGCCTGGGCTGCAGCCTGTGAAATAGACGTGTTACTAGCAATGAGGAAGGTAAAGGAAGGTAATTCAATCTCACACAGAGTTTAAAGGCAACCCTATTACACCAGACCTAGCTGCTGGCACTGTGGAAATGACTACTACCTGTGCTCGCTCCATACCAGATGAGATATCGCTGGAGGGAGACCACATTCTAGCTCTGCTTCAGCTCATCTTTTTGGGGTGTATTTTTGACTGTGTGCCATGAAGCATTTGCAGAGGAACAAATGCATGGACTTACTACATTACCAAAGACAGGACTTAAAGTAATACTCTTCTAATATAATAATGTCTCTATCTCAGAACACCAGGCTATATGCGAAGTTGAAAGAAGAGAAGAGAGTGTCATTATCTGTTTTTATGGGACATCACACAGTCACATCAGACTCATTTTGATTCACATAAGAGGATATATTTTTGGGTTTCCATGTCTTTGACCTAGTTCTACCTCTGGTGTATATTTAACCGTGGTACTCTCTGAATTATACATGGTTTTCTAGGTGTTCCATTCCTAGAATGCCAGGCACAGATGGATACTTGTTCCTGATTACTATTGAGCCATGCTGATTATTGTGGGTTTCAGAGGAAATGCCTGGATAGACTGCCACTCACTCTAGTTTCTCTCGCTTTGTCTTTTGGTTTTGTTTTTGTTTTTTGTTTTTTACCAATATGCTTTCTTTTAATCAAATGTTTTTCTCAACATGTAAGAACACTCTAAATGGATTCAAATAATGAGAAAACACAACATTAAAGTACTATAATAAGATATCCAGTATTGGACAACTTCGTTTTTCTTGTTATTGCATTTAGGAGTAAGGTGGAGTGCAGTGTTCATTGGGGAGGTATAGGGGACACGGCTGGTGATTGAGACAGCTTGGCGGGTCTGGCTGTAGGCCAGGAGATTATGGAAGTGTCATGGGGAGAGGGTTGTGAATCCTTGTGCCTCTCTGGTGGATTGGAGATCAAAGCCCTCAGAGTCACGTCTGATCGACTAGAGTGGAGTAACTGAGTGTCACCCTCTGTCACTCTCCATGTCAGCTGCAACGGCCACCTTGGTGAAGAATGTAGTCAGGTGCCATTTCCAATGGACTTTTGCTATTGTCATTTCTACACAATATGTATAACTGTATGTATGAGGAATAGCATTGGAATTAGAATAGTTCTCGAAATGCATTTCAATAACCAGTGTAATATACTGCGTAGAAATGTCTAAAGTGGCTTGTCAGACCAGTTTTACATGGGAGATCTGCATGGGCCTGACAAACTTAATGGCTGTGGCAACTGTGTAAATCTGCTTTGAGACCATGACAAAAGGATTTCTTAACAGTCAATATACTGTATATGGAGAGCTGGAGTTATAATGAGGGATGAATCCCGATGGAAACTACAATAACACGTTAAGTGATACTGCACGTATACCTTCAATGTTCCATCCGGAATTCTGATCCAATTATTTCAGTTTCCTCCACTACGATATTTCTCCAGCAGTAGTGGAGTGGTGATGATAGGAGCGAGAGAAAGAGGGAAGAGGGAGAGAGATGAAGAAGGAGGAGACACTTATCTCTTCAAATGAAACAATCATTTTGTTCTGCTCGGTTCCCTGCCTAGCCTATGGATTTAAAAAGTTAGAGCAAATATTTGGGAGGAAGACCAAAGCACAAATGGGAGGAGGATCTCTCTCTCTCTCTCTCTCTCTCTCTCTCTCTCTCTCTCTCTCTCTCTCTCTCTCTCTCTCTCTCTCTCTCTCTCTCTCTCTCTCTCTCTCTCTCTCTCTCTCTCTCTCTCTCTCTCTCTCTCTCTCTCTCTCTCTCTCTCTCTCTCTCTCTCTCTCTCTCTCTCTCTCTCTCTCTCTCTCTCTCTCTCTCCTCTCTCTCTCTCTCTCTCTCTCTCTCTCTCTCTCTCTCTCTCTCTCCTCTCTCTCTCTCTCTCTCTCTCTCTCTCTCTCTCTCTCTCCTCTCTCTCCTCTCTCTCTCTCTCCTCTCTCTCTCCTCTCTCTCTCTCTCTCTCTCTCTCTCTCTGAGATGAATATATTAAGCCATGTGTAATGATCCTTTCTTTGAGGACAATAATATGTTAGAACAGTAGGCTACATGCTGGTGCAGTATAATAGGGATTAGAATAGAAAACATGAAGATTTTCCTTAATCCAGAGACTGCATTCCTTTTCATTCTGTGCAGAGCAAAAAATGCAGGTCTTTCACAAATATGTTGCAGTAATCCTTAGCAAATCCCTGGATACTTGTGCTCTTCCCTTACAATACCCTTTTTTCTCTCAACTCTTCATAAAACTTTCTTACCTTTCTGTATTTCTAATCTGTTTTCTATTTACCACTGCTCTCCTTGTGCGCTGTCAGCAGACAATGAGCTGAGAAAAATCCCTTCATCATATAGTAAGACTGGGAGGGAGAATAAGTGCAATGCTTGGAACAGAGCAACAATTCTGATGTGTTCCCAAGAATACCCACTCTAGCTCTTGGAGGAAAGAGAGAATTTTGACCAGCATATCAATATACAGGTAAGGACAGAGTGGAGAAACTGGCCACCTTTATTTTTCCAGTTTGAGTCATGGTATAGCATGAAATACAATGTTTTAAGCAATCTTCTTTGTAAGAGAATGTTTATTAGTAATTCAGCATATAGTTTGCCAATACCATCACATAGGTAAACTGATTGGAATATTTGTTTTATTTAACTAGGCAAGTCAGTTAAGAACAATTTCTCATTTTCAATGACAGCCTAGGAATAGTGCTTTAACTGCCTTGTTCAGGGACAGAACAACAGATTATTACCTTATCAGCTCGGGGATTCGATCTTGCAACCTTTTGGTTGCTAGTCCATCGCTCTAACCACTGGGATACCTGCCGATATGTAGGTACTGGGTAAAAGGAACTGGGTAAATGATATTTTAGTGCCTGTGGGAGGAAAATAGCTTTTTTCAAATCCAGAAGGAACTGGACTATTTCAAATATGAATCACCTGGACCTTTTTGAATGATTGAACTTTTCTTCAGTAAATGACTGTGACTCTACACTCTGAATTTGCTGGGCATTATGGAATCTGTGCGACCTACCTATAGCCTTATGTCAATAGGAGGTTGACTGATAAAGGGATCATGTAGCGATGACACCTTTACAGTTGTCTAACAATGTATCAATTATCTAGGATACCTCTTTAACTCTCAATTGAGTTAAAAGCATTTTGATGGCCAAACCTTTGGCATCCAAAGCAAACGAATCGTGTACACTTCGATGACTGTTCAATGTGCCCAGATGTATAATGGTTTTAGATTGAGACAGACTGTGTTAGGGAAAATTTCCACCTCCCGATCTGCTCAGTTATGATCATATCAATATGAACACAGGTAGCCTTGAGGTTAGAGCGTTGGGCCAGTAACCGAAAGGTCGCTGGGTAGTGCGTACGGCCCAGTACATCACTGGGGCCAAGCTTCCTGCCATCCAGGACCTCTATACCAGGCGGTGTCAGAGGAAGGCCCTAAAAATTGTCAAAGACTCCAGCCACCCTAGTCATAGACTGTACTCCCTGCTACCGCATGGCAAGCGGTACCAGAGCGCCAAGTCTAGGTCCAAGAAGCTTCTAAACAGCTTCTACCCCCAAGCCATAAGACTCCTGAACATCTAATCAAATGGCTACCCAGATTATTTACATTGCCCCCCCCCCCCTCTTTTACACTGCTGCTACTCTCTGTTTTTATCTATGCATAAGTCACTTTAATAACTCTACCCACATATATTACGTCAATTACCTCGCCTAACCGGTGCCCCCGCATATTGACTCTGTACCCCGGTACCCTCTGTATATAGCCTCGCTATTGTTATTTTACTGCTGCTCTTTAATTATTTGTTACTTTTATTTCTTATTTTTGTGGGGATTTTTCTTAAACTGCATTGTTGGTTAAGGGCTTGTAAGTAATGATTTCACTGTAAGGTCTGCACCTGTTACATTCGGCGCATGTTACAAATACAATTCGGCGCATGTTACAAATGTCTCAGGGGGAGTTGGGATATGGTGACCCTGGCTGTGAACCCACTCCCTGCAGGTGTCTCAGGGGGAGTTGGGATATGGTGACCCTGGCTGTGACCCCACTCCCTGCAGGTGTCTCAGGGGGAGTTGGGATATGGTGACCCTGGCTGTGAACCCACTCCCTGCAGGTGACTCAGGGGGAGTTGGGATATGCAAGAAATATATTTCCATGTCACAAGTGTGTAACAGGGAAAATAGATTCAGGCCCATATGGAGGTAAGTGAGCTCAGGCAGGTGCCTCCTCTTCCTTCATCTGAAGTACCAGGATGCAGCAGGAAGGAGGAAGTAAAGCCTCACAAAGTGGACCCTTGCTGGGATGAAATGGAACATTGGATCCAGCCTATCCTTACAAACTCAAGTTTTAGATCTGTGACACTTCAAGGGGATCTGACTAAATGTGTTCTCCAGCTCTCCAAGCTAAGGAGACGTTTGAGGAGGTCCCTTAGTGAACAGTTGCACGCATCAGTTCCTTCAACCCACATGACAAACCCACACTGTTTCTGTTCCCTCTGGCTGGGCCTGTTTGTTGCAGTACACAACAGAGGAAAGACTTGTTAAAGCAGAACAAACAATGTTTGCGTTGTGAGATGGACAAATGAAGTGCACAGTAGTCGTTTACAGAGAATCTCACCTCATTACTAGATATCAGTTTTAGGTCTGCCCTAGTCTGACTCTGGGAAATCCAGGAGAAATCCTTACTAGTGTAGATGCAGGCAGGAGGCATTTGGAGGACTTGCTTAGTGATTTTTCACTCACTCACTCACTCACTCACTCACTCACTCACTCACTCACTCACACCACTCACTCACTCACTCACTCACTCACACCACTCACTCACTCACTCACACACCACTCACACACAGACTCAGTAGAAATGGAGGTATGAATTATGAAATAGGCTCACAGTACTTCTGCTGCCACAATACTCATCATCCTACTCATCATTATGGCAGATCAGGCTGCATGGGCCCTACAGTAGCTGTCTCTGTCTCCCACCCTCCCCCCCTCTCTCTCTGCTTTTCAAACAGTGGGCAACAGCTCTGCTTGTCCCCTGGAGAGTTGCAGGCCCCTTTCATTACATCTGATTTCTCTGGGCAGAATTCCCCCACAGCTTTGGGTCGACCCTGTGCTCTGTCTCTCATTGGAACTCTAATGAGGGTGGTTTACTGTAGCTCACTGTGGTGAGACTTGGGTTGCTGCTGACAGGGACTCATTGTGCAGCAGGCCTGCCTGGTAACCTCCTCTCACAGCCCATTTGCTGAACCACTGATAAACAGCAGCTGGAAACTACTGGCGTTCTCTTTGGCTTCTCTGAGATTTTACATGAGACATTTCAAGATGTATTTTGATGCTCTTAGAATGTCTATGATTATTAGGTACATTAACATACGTTATTCAGCTGGAAACAACTACTCAGCAGTGTCATGAGAGAGATCACTTTACTGGCACTGAAGGATTGGATGGTAAGAGCACTCGTTATGGTTTTCTCAATCCTGCATGATGAGTACCCCCCCTTCTCTCTCTCCCTCCAGCCCCTGGCCATGTTAAACATAATGACACCACTTGAGACTTCACCACACAGAATGTATGGGCAACTTCACAGTGCAAACACAATGTATTGACAGTAATTAGGCCTCGAAATCATCCATTTAGTCCTACTTCCTACTCACAATCCTTGAGTCATTTCATGTTCTATAGGAGGGAATACATTGGTTGGGATGGCAGTGGGAAAGCACCATGTCTCAGTGGAATTCCCCTTTAATGAATCACACGGTTATCCAGCTGAAATGATGTTTCTGTAGATGTCAGACTAATGTCTTCCCATGTTGATGTCCTTCTGAATGCTCTAGTTTGGTGGTGTTTTACTGGGCCAGAGGTGAGCCTGTGGAGCTCTGTTCTAAAAAAAAAAACGATATTTACTTGTCTAATTTAGGTCAGCGTCTAGTGATGTGACTTTGGTGTGGAGTGTGTGTGTGTGCGTGCGCAAGCGTGTGTGTCCCTGATCCAGGAACAGGGCTGGTTGTTGAGGAGCCTCATTCACACGCGGGTCCTCTCTAAGAGTCTGGCAAAGCAAAGGTGAGGGGCCACTGGTGGAGAGGGAGTGAAAGAAACTGTGAAAGAAGGATTTCCGCACCATGTGTGAAAACTTGGGTACAGAGAGAAAGACCGGTCTGTCTCCCTCCTGAATCATTATGTCCAGTCGTTCTGCAGGCACCCTCCTAGAAATGAACATGGAAATGACAGTAATAAAGCAGGATGAATAGATGTTGTACTGCTCTTAAGCCAGCAAAATATTTGCTGAGAAGTCTCATATTTCTATTGGTTTATTTTGGAAGGATAGCTGTTTTGCCCTCTGGGATGGCTGTGGTTTACACAACCATGATTAGAAATTCATATTTCCCACATTTTAAGACAAGATAAATACATGTGTTGGCAATGCTGATCATGCTTTTCTAACGGACTCAATAGAACATAAACAAAAGCCAATTACTGTAAAAATAAAGAATTGAGAGGCATTGGAACATAGACAGGGTGATGCTGTCTGATGGTGGTTCTAATCTACAGACAGCTGTAGTGCTTAGAAGTAGGAATCAGTCATAATTAAAAAGATGTATCATGTTATTCCAAGCCAAGCAATCTAATCTTCACTGGTTATTTACATGTAGCTGTTGATTTGGGGGGGGGATTACCTTTGCACTGATTACTTTGGCACTGGGCAAAGGATGGTTGTTCTTGGCAATGTCAAATGCAATCGCTTTACACTTTTTTTGAAATCCTGCAATTTTATTAGGCATGTTGTAAATCCACTTTATTTTTCCTCTCCATTCATTTGAAAAATCCTAAAACATGATGATAGAGACTCACAATTTACTCGTATTACCATGTCAACTGCCTTTGAAAGGGCATTAACACAGCTTTGCTTCAGTGACTGTAAAATAGGCCTAGCTTCTGTTTGCCATTGTTGATGTTAGCATTCTGAAACTCTTTGTCGCATTCTAAGAAAATCCTCATGTCAGTAAAGGGTCTCAGCTGCTCTCTAAGCCACATTCATTAGAATTATGATTCTTTTTGTCAGCCTGACTATTGGTTGTCATTCCACCAGGTTCCTGTTGTTGCCATGGAAGGTGACTTTCCAGTCTACTTTGATTTAAGTTAGAGACTCATTAACCCCCAGTTGATGTCGTATTTCACCAGCTGGCCACCTCCCCTTGTACTGTCACGTTCCTTGATTAGAGTGTGCATACCATATGCCTAACACAGTTCACAGAGTCTGCTTCAAACACCTGTTCCACATTTCTCAATCTTACCCTGATCATAGCACAAATTATTCCGTGCCATCAGGAAAGAGGCTTGGTGGAGAAAATTGCTTTTTCTATCTCATAGCCATTTTGATTGAAATTACCTCTGTAACTTTGACAATTACAGTATTTCAATATCCGCACATTACTGTAATAGCTTGAAGCTTGAGCATTCATACTGTATTATGTATTATTAATATTCACTTTGTTGAATATATTCTAGACTATGTTATGTAATAGGGCTGGGAATTGCCAGTGATCTCATGATACGATTTCATCGCGATACTTAGCCTAGGTACCGATACGATGTGTATTGCGATTCTCTCGATTCTATATGTATTGGGATTCAATACTGCGATTTTATTGATATGTATTGGGATTCAATACTGCGATTTTATTGATATGTATTGGGATTCAATACTGCGATTTTATTGCGATTTGATGTTCCAAACATATTGCCATGTCTGCTGCAGAGGTACAAGATTATTATTCATATTTTCAAATAAAAATCAAATAAAAAATACATGTATTTTTCCCCCACCATTACCATTATGTAATGAAACCAGAAATATTCTATCATATCTCCATCAGCATATGCACACTTGAATGCACACACACACATATCACAGTTTAGCACAGCCTAACTGCAGCTGGTCGGGAATGGATGTCTTACCAGTTGAACAGCCCTAGAGAGTGACTCCTCTGTGGAAATGGTCCAATCAGGTAACTTAACAGTCATACTGATCCCTCCTCTTTGTCAAGATTCCTCACTGTTCAGATTCCCAGCATGGCGTCTGTATGTCCCCAGCCTGCAGTCTCTGATGGACTGAGGGACCTGTTCCATTGTAGCTGTGCTGAAGTCAGACAGTCAGGCATACAACCTAATTGGAAACTTAATCACGTCTGCTGATGGCTGCTGGTGGTGGGAACTAAAGCCCCATAGGAGGAGAGAGTCAGGAAATATCATTGGTACAGTAGGCTAGGCTGCTGGCCTAGATACGTACGTACCAGATGCATTCAAACTAGTGCTTTGTGACGTTTATCATAAGGCTTCATTCAATGCTAGATTTTTGATTCACAATTATAGGTCACTCATCAGATACCACATAAATAATACTCAAACTAACAACAGACAAATGTAATAATCAGCCTTCGTATCCCAACGACACTACATTTTATTTAAATTAAGTCACAGAAGGAAAGAAAGCTCATAAATGAAAACATCAAGAGGTATTTCAAATGAGTCTCATTCTTTCAAGGGCATATGAAGCATATTGCATATTGGACTGGTCCAGGTAAGCTTTCTTTGCCACTGTTCTGTGAGTGTTACATGCTCTACAAACCAGGCTGCCTGTGCCAGCAGCAGCTGAGAGGGAGCCATCCGCTGTCACGCTGTGAGGAGATATGACCTAAAAAGTAAGACTACCTCATACAGCGTGCTGAACAGCAGGAAACTTTCAGACAGTGACATTGAATCCATTACACCCCCCCCCCCCCTCACTCACTCTCTCCCTCCCTCCCTTCTTCTCTCTCTCTATCTCATTCTCTCCCTCCCTGTCATTCTTTTTTTCACTTATACACACACACAGATTGAGAAAGAGACATACAAAAAAAGATTTCTTTATGTAACTTTTCCGGCAACCAGAGAACCTTACAAGCTAGGGGAGGGGAGTCCCTGTGGAACTCTAACATTTATTTCCCTCTATTCCAGAAATGTGTCATTTGGTTTCTCCATACTCAGAAAACGTGGGCTAGAATGAAACATGAAGTCAAACGTATTACAAATGGAGAAATTTGGACAGAATAAAAATCTGCATGGGAAGATGGGGAGATAATGTGTGGCTGTTAGATTGGTAGGGCAATTAAATGCCTTGACTTATTGTGAAGCCAGTATTCCCATAATGGGAGAGCTACAGAGGGGGAGAAAGAAACTGTCCTGGACAGTGAAGGGCATTTTCAAGAAGCCACATGGGTAAAGAGAAAATGGCACAGACAGAGGTAAAGTCTTCATTTACTCTGCAGCACAATGACCTTTCTGTGCCATGACTGTGAAGGTCTTTCATGACACAAAGAAACAAATCCCACTGAAATAGTCCAAGTATCATTGATACCAGACTAAGTAGATATGGTGGAGCTCACAGAGTAGCTAACAAGCTTACACAGCAGCTGTCTGTGCATCCCACACTATATAGTTTAATGGCATTGATACCAAAACCAAGGCATGTTTGTAAATATAATATTCAGGGTTTATCAGTACTGTTAAATCCATAACAAGGACTTGTGCTAACCACTCTCACAGAGCAGAAGCAGAACTAGTCTGGTGATTGTCTAACTACACCTGTGGGGATTTGACCCCTTTGAGAAAGCGACTTTACATTGATTATACCACTATGAAGATCATCGCAGTCGCACAGATCGTAAACCACTCAAACCAACTACATATCCAAAAGCCAGAGCGAGACCTTATTTTCTCTGCTTCAAGCCTCTTTGATTTCCCCAGCCTTTGTCTGTTTGAGATGATAGGAGGGTTCTCTCTCCTCTCTAAAGAGCTCTGCATCAGCAGTAATCCATATGTGCCTGTACGTGTTCAGATCTCCACAGATTTTGGTCCAGGCTGCTGTGTCTTGCTATGGCTTGCTGCTGTGCTGGGCTGGGCACACTGTGCTGGGCTGTGTCTCTTGTCCACTGGCATGGGGATTTGGTGCATTCAGAGCCTGCTTGGCAGCCACCGATTTGGCCCTGTCTGTGTCTTGCTAACCGAATGTCAATTGTTCCCTCTTCCATTGCATACGTTTGACAGCCATCCACTTGACTGGCTACAGCGTAACTGTGTGATGTTTTCTGTGGGCTCGGCTTCCCGACTGAAACGCCAAGCCCTTTGTTTATGTAGGGGTGACAGCCAAACACATTAAACATGTTTGTGAAGAATACTGAGGATTCAAGGACTTACATTTGCTATTTTGTATGCATGAATTTTGTATTAATTTGTTGTGTAAGCATATACATTGTTGGGGATATACAATGGGTAGGCTATGGTATATTTTGATCATGTAGAATTAGGTATTTTATTAATATTTTACCAAAAACTACATATTTGCCGCAAGTATTTAAATCAATCATTTTTTTTATTATCAAATAAACATAGTGAATTAAATCTAACTAGTTGCGCTTCCTCTTTTAATATGCACTTCTTTAAAAATCTATCTTCAAGAACAGCTTAACTGCCTTCAGCGCTGATGCTGGTGTTACCACGGCAACCCTAAATCTATAAACTCCCCTGCACAGTTTTCTTCTGGCAGAGTGGTGCCATTTTCCCTTCTCCCCTCCTCTCCAAGACATTCACGATGCAACCTTACTGCTGTTTCTTTAATAGGCAGTAGCACATGACGGGGGGTTTGCCTTCTTCGTAACCACTGCTTTCACAAATGCATATTTTTCATGTCAGAAGGATTTCAAATCAAATCACAAATCACATTTTATTTGTCACATACACAAGGTTAGCAGATGTTAATGCGAGTGTAGCGAAATGCTTGTGCTTCTAGTTCCGACAATGCAGTAATAACCAACAAGTTATCTAACCTAACAATTCCACAACTACTACCTTATACACACAAGTGTAAAGGGATAAAGAATATGTACATAAAGATATATGAATGAGTGATGGTACAGAACGGCATAGGCAAGATGCAGTAGATGATATAGTGTACAGTCTATACATATGAGATGAGTAATGTAGGGTATGCAAACATAAAGTGGCATAGTTTAAAGTGGCTAGTGATACATGTATTACATAAAAATGGCAAGATGCAGTAGATGATATAGAGTACAGTATATACATATACATATGAGATGAGTAATGTAGGGTATGTAAACATTATATTAAGTGGCATTGTTTAAAGTGGCTAGTGATACATTTTTACATAATTTCCATCAATTCCCATTATTAAAGTGGCTGGAGTTGAGTCAGTATGTTGGCAGCGGCCACTAAATGTTAGTGGTGGCTGTTTAACAGTCTGATGGCCTTGAGATAGAAGCTGTTTTTCAGTCTCTCGGTCCCTGCTTTGATGCACCTGTACTGACCTCGCCTTCTGGATGATAGCGGGGTGAACAGGCAGTGGCTCGGGTGGTTGTTCTCCTTGATGATCTTTATGGCCTTCCTGTGACATCGGGTGGTGTAGGTGTCCTGGAGGGCAGGTAGTTTGCCCCCGGTGATGCGTTGTGCAGACCTCACTACCCTCTGGAGAGCCTTACGGTTGTGGGCGGAGCAGTTGCCGTACCAGGCGGTGATACAGCCCGACAGGATGCTCTCGATTGTGCATCTGTAGAAGTTTGTGAGTGCTTTTGGTGACAAGCCGAGTTTCTTCAGCCTCCTGAGGTTGAAGAGGCGCTGCTGCGCCGTCTTCACAACGCTGTCTGTGTGTGGGTGGACCAATTCAGTTTGTCCGTGATGTGTACACCGAGGAACTTAAAACTTTCCACCTTCTCCGCTACTGTCCCGTCGATGTGGATAGGGGGGTGCTCCCTCTGCTGTTTCCTGAAGTCCACAATCATCTCCTTTGTTTTGTTGACGTTGAGTGTGAGGTTATTTTCCTGACACCACACTCCGAGGGCCCTCACCTCCTCCCTGTAGGCCGTCTCGTCGTTGTTGGTAATCAAGCCTACCACTGTCACAAGGGTGTCGTCCGCAAACTTGATGATTGAGTTGGAGGCGTGCATGGCCACGCAGTCGTGGGTGAACAGGGAGTACAGGAGAGGGCTCAGAACGCACCCTTGTGGAGCCCCAGTGTTGAGGATCAGCGGGGTGGAGATGTTGTTACCTACCCTCACCACCTGGGGGCGGCCCGTCAGGAAGTCCAGGACCCTGTTGCACAGGGCGGGGTCAAGACCCAGGGTCTCGAGCTTGATGACGAGTTTGGAGGGTACTATGGTGTTAAATGCTGAGCTGTAGTCGATGAACAGCATTCTCACATAGTTATTCCTTTTGTCCAGATGGGTTAGGGCAGTGTGCAGTGTGGTTGCGATTGCGTCGTCTGTGGATCTATTGGGTCGGTAAGCAAATTGGAGTGGGTCTAGGGTGTCAGGTAGGGTGGAGGTGATATGGTCCTTGACTAGTCTCTCAAAGCACTTCATGATGACGGAAGTGAGTGCTACGGGGCGGTAGTCATTTAGCTCAGTTACCTTAGCTTTCTTGGGAACAGGAACAATGGTGGCCCTCTTGAAGCATGTGGGAACAGCAGACTGTGATAAGGATTGATTGAATATGTCCTTAAACACACCAGCCAGCTGGACTTAAATCTAATCAAAGACAACCTGTCGTTGGAAAGTTTCTACTGTGAAAAACACATTTCCTTTCTTTCTTTGAATCTTATCAACAATGCTTTTATGATGTTATATGAATACCGAATGTGAATGTAGAATATAAATAACAAACAGTTGATCAGTTTGAGATTGCTGTGTTAAAAACAAAAAAGGTCATATCAGACTGAGATGCAAGAGGAAAGTGACCATGCATTCCTCTTCCATTAATGTTTAATGCAGTACGGACATAAAACTGAAAAATCCTAAGCCTCAAAATTACCACTACTGAACAAACACCCCATGGAAATCCCTGGTCTGCACGATTTCAGGACCCTGGACAGCAGCCACTCTGAAACTATACCTGGCATCGCACTTCACTGCTGGTCTTGCAGAGCCCTACAGGGTGTGAAGCCGTCTGTAGTTTGACTCTTAAGATGTTCAGACTTAAAAAGTTTGGAAAAACTGACAGTTTCATCCCCTCCCGGATCTGTATTGAGGATTACTACAAACAAATAACCCATGCACTTCACTGTGCTACGTGATCTGACTGCATTGGCCAGAGTGATTGATGATTAGACACATAGTGCAGAACTCAATCAAGAACCAGGGACTCAGCTCAACACCATACCACCACTTTAAAGTGTTCTGATGCGTATAGAATGGAAGAAACACTTAATCTGCTTCTCCACAGCACATTGACATGTATCACCCCCCCCCCCCCCCCCCCCCAGAGCAGAGGGACCAGGGACTTGGCCGGCTGTGGAGATTGATATCAGTGTAATCTAACCTCTCTTGTTCCATTAAAGGAACATTCTGGGAGCCTTAACAGACGAATCCTTCCAAGGAGCTGGGATGTGGCGATGGGATGGGACCTGTATCTAGAATCAGTCTGCCATGTCCACCTCCTCTGTGGGATTATAACCCTCTCTAACTCTTCTCCATCTGATTTCTACTTTATTTTGGCCTCCCCAGCAGATATTGGGCCAGCCAAACATAAGAGTAGCTACACTAGTCTGTACCTGTGAAATCCTCTAAGAGAAGACACTGTGGATGGATGATGGGTTGTGGACTGGGAGTGGGGATAAAGAAAGGGTTTCACCTGACAGAAGGTCACTACCCACTCAATATGCCAAGCTTGACTTAAAGTGGTCCTCGACTACGCTCTCGTGGTAGAGATGGGATGTGAGATGTGGACCTCAGAAGTGTCAAAGGAGCCCAAATGTCCTTTGAAAATGTTGAAGTATGCTGGTTCAGTTGGAATCTTTGTGACAAATGCAACACATAGGACAGCTTTCTTATGTAGATTTCTTGGCAGAGGTGTGCTATGTTTACAGATTTATTTCTGATCTAAGAGGAATCATAACCCAGATGCTGTATCACTCCCTATACGCCATCTCATCAAAGTGTGCCTCTATAACGGTTCCCAGACCTAGGTCGTGTATGCAGTAAGAGTTCTGCATTACAGTGCAAGTGATTTCCTCATGAGCCCCCTCTTGGGAAATCAACGTCATTAAAAGGTTCTCCCTTCTTCACAGCTGTAATTAGTGCGACAAGTTCTGGAGAGTGAGACTCGCATCCGGTGACAGAGAACCAGACCACTTTCTGACACCGTATCAATGACTCTGACGCTGCTCATCATATCAAACACAAAAGGCTTTTAGCACTTTTTAAAATTTGAATAAGCAGTTCTCTCATTTAGCAAGTGTTGTTTTGCCTATTAATTATCTTTATCTATTATCTATTAATCAACGGATTGACACATTGAAGATCTAGGCCTATAACCTGTCTAGGATCAGCGTGGCGCTAGCGGCACACCCCCCCCCCCCCCACTGAAAAACCAGTGCCGCGAAATTCAAAAAAAATATTTTTTTTAAATATTTAACTTTCACACATTAAAGTCCAATACAGCTAATGAAAGACACAGATCTTGTGAATCCAGTCAACATTTCCGATTTTTAAAATGTTTTACAGGGAAGACACAATGTGTAAAGATGTACATCTATTACCTAAAAACACATTAGCATAATCCACCATATTTTATTTGTCCACCAACACCAGTAGCCATCACCAATTCGGCTAAACTAAGATATTTATAGCCCCTAACCAACAAAAAAACTCATTAGATGACAGTCTGATAACATATTTATGGTATGGGATAGGTTTTGTTAGAAAAAAGTGCATATTTCAGGTAGATGGCATAGTTTACAATTGCACCCACCATCACAAATGGACTAGAATAATTACAATGAGCAACGTGTTTACCTAACTACTAATCATCAAACATTTCGTAAAAATACACAGCATACACGAATCGAAAGACACAGATCCTGTGAATACAGACAATATTTCAGATTTTCTAAGTGTCTTACAGCGAAAACACAATAAATCGTTATATTAGCTTAGCACATAGCAATTAGCAGCCCAGCATTGATTCTAGCCAAAGTGAGCGATAAAAGTCAACATCGCCAAAAGATATTAATTTTTTCACTAACCTTCTCAGAATTCTTCCGATGACACCCCTGTAACATCACATTACAACATGCATATACAGTTTGATCGAAAATGTTTATATTTAGCCACCAAAATCATGGTTAGACAATGTGAAATGTAGACAAGCTGGTAAAGAAAAAGTCCTTGCGCCACTTAGACAGTGATCTACTCTTATACATAAATACTCATAAACGTGACTAAAAAATATAGGGTGGACAGGGATTGATAGACAATTTAATTCTTAATACAATTGCGTTATTACATTTTTTAATTTATCCTTACTTTTCAATACAGTTTGCGCCAAGCGAAGCTACGTCAAAAAACATGGCGTCCTAAGCCACTAAAATGTTTCGACAGAAACACGATTTATCATAATAAAAATGTCCTACCTTGAGCTGTTCTTCCATCAGTATCTTGGGCAAAGGATCCTTTCTTGGGAGAAATCGTCTTTTGGTGGAAAGCTGTCCTCTTGCCATGTGGAAATGTCAACTGCGTTCGGGATGAACTGAAAAGCGTGCCCAACTTTTCACATCGTTGCAAAAATAAATGTCCCAAAATCGCACTAAACGGATATAAATTGCTATAAAACGCTTTGAAATTAAATACCTTATGATGTTTTTAACTCCTATAACGAGTGAAAAGATGACCGGAGAAATATAACAGGCTAAACTAACGCTTGGAACAGGTGCGCGCCGGTGTCCTCTAGGCTCATGACGCAGCTCCCAAAGAATGACTAGCTTCAGGGTTTTTTCATTTGTAGGGCCTGTGAACGCACAATCGACCCCGTTGGAATCGTCATCACGTAAAGGCATCCAGGGGAAGACGTAAGAAGTGTCCGTATAGTCATAGCAACGACAGTGCCCTTTTAAATGACTTCAGAAGAGTGGCCAACATTTCTCAAATCTGACTCCATGTCAGGGAAATTGCTGTAGAATGGGCTCTGTTCCACTTAGAGACAAAATTTCAACTCCTATAGAAACTATAGACTGTTTTCTATCCAATAATAATAATAATATGCATATTGTACGATCAAGGATTTTGTGGGAAGCCGTTTAAAAAATTAGCCAAATTAGCATAAATAGTCTAAACAGCGCCCCCATCCCCAACAGGATAAGCAAGTAAATTCCAAATGTATATGTGTGCAGTTCAATTAATACATATTAATGTGCATGTACACCGTGGCCCATCTACTGTTGCTAGCCCCAATTCTGACTTGTGCTCTGATATCTGCTTCACTCATTTCTGCTCTCGTGAAAGCATGGGTTTTCTGCAAGTTAACACTAAAAACGTATTACCTACGATTGATCAATTTAATGTATGGGTTCACAGCTCCAATCCAGATGTTGTTCATTAATGAGACGTGGTTAAGAAAGAGTGTTTTGAACACTTTTATTAGCCTTTCTGGTTATAACCTTTTTCAGCAAGACGTACAGTATCTTCCAAAAGGGGTAGACTGGAAATCTTTACCAAGGAACACCTTCAGTGCTCGGTTGTCTCCACCAAGTCTGTCCCCAAACAATTTGATTTGCTGGTTTTACGCATTACATTTCAAATAACTCTTTGTTGACTGTTGCTGGGTGTTATCGCCCACCATCAAAACCAGCCTGTACCCTCCTGATAGGTATCAGTCTGGTGTTTTCTGTAATGATCACTGTTTTACAGCCTGTGTTCTCAATGGCTGCTATGTGAAACGACCTGTCCTGATTTCTCATAGACACCTGCTAAAAAACTTTAATGAGCAAACCTTCCTTCATGGCCTCTGTAAATTGGTATAGAATCAGCTTGATCCACTCTGTCGAAGATACTTGGACCTTCTGTTTTGATATTTTCAGTGGTATTGTTAACAAATACGCACCCATAAAGAAAATGAGAATGAAAAACAGGTTCAGCCCCTGGTTCGACCGTGATCTGGCAGAGTTATTTCACCTCAAGAATTCCATTTGGCAAATCTCTCGGCACACGCATACTCAGGCTGACTGGCTCTCGTTCAGGCAAATTAGAAATAAGTGCACTCAGGCTATCCATAAGGCCAAAGTTAGTTACTTTAAGGAGCAGTTCTCTCTCTGTGAGTCTATCTCCAAGAAGTTCTGGGAAATGGTTAAAGACCTGGAGAGTAAACCCTCCTCCTCACAGCTGCCCATGTCCTTCAATGTTGATGATGTGGTTGTTACTGACAAGAAGCACATGGCTGAGCTCTTTAATCACCACTTCATCAAGCCAGGATTCCTATTTGACTCAGCCATGCCTCCTTGCCCATCCAACATTTCCTCATCTCCCACCCCTTCTAATGCGACTATCCCTGATGCTCGTCCCTCTTTTTCCCCTAGAGGGAAAAAAGTTTCTGAGTCTGAGGTGCTAAAGGCTCGATCCTAGGCCCCACGCTCTTTTCAATTTACATCAACAACAGCTCAAGCAGTAGGAAGCTCTCTCATCCATTTATATGCAGATGATACAGTCTTATATTCAACTGGCCCCTCCCCGGATTTTATGTTAAATGCTCTACAACAAAGCTTTCTTAGTGTCCAACAAGCTTTCTCTGCCCTTAACCTTGTTCTGAACACATCCAAAACAAAGGTCATGTGGTTTGTTAAGAAGAATGCCCCTCACCCCACCGGTGTGATTACTACCTCTGAGGATTTAGAATTTGAGGTAGTATCTCATACAAGTACTTGGGAGTATGGCTAGATGGTACACTGTCCTTCTCTCTTTACATATCAAAGCTGCAGACTAAGGTTAAATCTAGACTTGGTTTCCTCTATCGTAATCGCTCCTCTTTCATCACAGCTGCCAAACTAACCCTGATTCAAATTACCATCCTACCCATGCTAGATTATGGAGATCTAATTTCTATATAATTTATAGATCTTTACCATTCGGCCATCAGATTTGCCACCAATGCTTCTTATAGGAAACTGGTCATCTCTGTATACCTGTCACAAGACCCACTAGTTGATGATGCTTATTTATAAAACCCTCTTAGGCCTCACTCCCCCCTATCTGAGATATCTACTGAAGCCCTCATCCTCCACATACAACACCCGTTCTGCCAGTCACATTCTGTTAAAGGTCCCCAAAGCACACACATCCCTGGGTCGCTCCTCTTTTCAGTTCGCTGCAGCTAGCGACTGGAACGAGCTGCAACAAACACTCAAACTGGACAGTTATATCTCCATCTCTTCATTTAAAGACTCAATCATGGACACTCTTACTGACAGTTGATGCTGCTTTGCGTGATGTATTGTTGTCTCTACCTTCTTGCCCTTTGTGTTGTTGTCTGTGCCCAATAATGTTTGTACCATGTTTTGTGCTGCTACCATGTTGTGCTGCTGCTATGTTATGTTGCTACCATGTTGTTGTCATGTGTTGCTACCATGCTGTGTTTTCATGTGTTGCTGCCATGCTATGTTGTTGTCTTAGGTCTCTATTTATGTAGTGTTGTGGTGTCTGTCTTGTCATGATGTGTGTTTTGTCCTATATTTGTATTTTATTCAAACATTTTAATCCCAGCCCCCGTCCCCGCAGGAGGCCTTTTGCCTTCTGGTAGGCCATCTTGTAAACAAGAATTTGTTCTTAACTGACTTGCCTAGTCAAATAAATGTTAAATATAAGTATTTTTTAAGTATGGGGTGGAGGTGGGAGTTGCACTAGGAGGCATATATTTTACCAATTATACATGATTAATGTCTCTTTGCGGTGCATTTTATTATATGTGCATTATCATGTTTTCCACATCCATTTCCATTCCATTGCATTCATTATTATTATATGGCCACAGCAGTGCTTTTAATGGGTGAAGAGACCTAAGTTCACCTTTTAATCCCAATATCTCCTTCTCGGAGACGTGAAGAAGACTGATGCTGATTTTAAGCTCCCGACACAGGGAAACGCTGTCCCTGGAAGGCATTCATTCTAGGTTTGAGCGATATACCATTTATACCGTATACCGGGGTATTTCGACATAGCGACGGTATGATTTTCAATACCATTTTAAAAAATGGGGTTGGGGCACCCCCGCCTCACAGGGGTTGCGTGCCACGCCAATGCTTAAGTTAAGTACAATTATAATACATCTATAATGTGTTTAATACATTACATGGAGCTAAGGGCTCCAGCTATTGATTTGGTTTGGTAACTTGCTAGCTAAGTGGCTAGATGTCAAGTTCAAGCTTCCGGTTACTGCAGAGACATTCACTTCACTTCCGGTAATACCATATACCCCAGAATGGTGCAAATTAAATCAAATCAAACTCTATTTGTCACATGCGCCGAATATAACAAGTGTAGATCTTACCGTGAAATGCTTACTTACAAGCCCTTAACCAACAGTGCAGTTCAAGAAGAGTTAAGGAAATATTTACCAAACAAACTAAGGTAAAAAAATATGTATAAAAAGTAACACAATAAAATAACAATAACGAGGCTATATACAGGGTACCGAGTCAGTGTGCGGGGGTACAGGATAGTTGAGGTAATTTGTACATGTAGATAAGGGTGAAGTGTCTATGCATAGATAATAAACAGCGAGTAGCAGCAGTGTACAAAACAAATGGAGGGGGGGAGGTGTCAATGTAAATAGTCCAGTGGCCATTTCATTAGTTGTTCAGAAGTCTTATGGCTTGGGCGTAGAAGCTGTTAAGGAGCCTTTTGGTCCTAGACTTGCCGCTCCGGTACTGCTTGCCGTGCGGTAGCAGAGAAAACAGTCTATGACTTGGGTGACTGGAGTCTCTGACAATTTCATGGGCTCCAATATAGCCCCATCGATGTTAATGGGGGTCTGTTCGGCCCACCTTTTCCTGTAGTCCACGATCAGCTCATCAGCTCATTCACAGAAACGGTATGAAAATCTGCATACCCCCCAACTCTAATTAATTAAAAAAGAAGCTTGACATTAACTGAAATTCATGAAATGTGATTCACATTTTTATATATATATATATGTTAAAAAATTACAATTCAATTACATTTTTTTTTTACATTTAAATGTTCACATTTTCAAACAGTACATTTGTATTTTCCAACGGGGCTATACAATTGGGTGAGGTTTTTTTCTCACCTGAGTAGCCTTGTTTCACTGCCAAAAATGAAACTAAACCATCTAGTGTTCAGTGAAATAACAACACATTGTGAAATACAGGTAGCCTAGTCAAATAATTAACGTCCAATCACATTAACCATTACTCTCTCGCAGGAAACCTTCACTCTTGCGCAGACATTTAAAAACGAAACATGACCATTTGAAAAATAAGCCGCGGGTGTTTTTTGAGCAAGAATAAAGATGACTTTCGAGTAATAAGACATGTATAAAAGCAACAGATACCATTAATAAGAAGGGACTAGATGCATCTTATATGGTGAGCTACCGAGTGGCTAGGACAGGCAAGCCCCATACTATTGTGAAGGACTTAATTCTTCCTGCTGCCGCGGATATGGCTGGGACAATGCTGGGGGAAAAGGCCAAAAAACTATACAGACAATGTCTTCATCAAACAACACTGTTTCACAACGCATCAGTGACATGACAGGAGATGTTTTGAATCAATTACTGCTTTGCATACAAGCCAGTGAATTATATGCTTTACAGCTGGATGAGTCAACAGACGTGGCAGACCTGGCACAGCTCCTGGTATATGTTCGTTACATTTATGGGGGGGTCAATTAAGGAAGATATCCTCTTCTGCAAACCTTCTGGAAACCAGGACAGCACGAGAGGATATTTTTTAAGTACTGGACAGCTTTGTGACATCAAATGGACTTTGGTGGTCAAGATGTGTTGGTATCTGTACTGATGGGGCAAAAGCCATGACAGGGAGACATATTGGAGTGGTTACGCGCGTGCAAGCAGTTGCTCCTGACGCCACTTGGGTACACTGCAGCATCCACCGAGAGGCTCTTGCTGCCAAGGGAATGCCTGACAGCTTGAAAGACATTTTGGACACTGCAGTGAACATGGTTAACTTTGTTAAAACTCTTGTGTATTTTCTGCATTATGCAATGATATGGGCAGCGACCATGTAACATTTTTACAAAATACAGAAGTGCGCTGGTTATGAAGGCAAGGTATGGACACTTTTTTTGAATTCTTTACTGACCATCATTTTCACTTGTCTGACCGCTTGCATGATGCCGAGTTTCTCACACGACTGGCCTATCTGGGTGATGTTTTTTCTTGCCTGAAGGATCTAAATCTAGGTTTACAGGGACTCTCCGCAACTTAATTCAATGTGCGGGACAAAATTGAGGCTATGATTAAGAAGTTGGAAGTTGGACAACACACAGGTCTTTCCATCATTGTATGATTTTTTGTGTGCAAATGAACTCAAGCTTACAGACAATGTCAAATGTGGTATAGCGAAGCACCTGTGTGAGCTGGGTGCGTAATTACAGAGGCTCTTTCCCGAAACGGACGACACAAACAACTGGATTCGTTATCCCTTTCATGCCCTGCCTCCAGTCCATTTACCAATATCTGAACAAGAGAGCCTCATCGAAATTGTAACAAGCGGTTCCGTGAAAATTGAATTTAATCAGAAGCCACTGCCAGATTTCTGGATAGGGCTGCGCTCAGAGTTTCTTGCCTTGGCAAATCGCGCTGTTAAGACACTGATGCCCTTTGCCACCACGTACCTATGTGAGAGTGGATTCTCGGCCCTCACTAGCATGAAAACTAAATACAGGCATAGCCTGTGTGTGGAAAATGATTTAATACTGAGACTCTCTCCAATACAACCCAACATTGCAGAGTTATGTGCATCCTTTCAAGCACACCCTTCTCAATAACTTGTTGTGAGTATTCACCATTTTTGATGAACAAATAAGGTATTATATGTAAGATGGCTAAATAAAGAGCAAAATTATTGATTATTATTATATTATTATTTATGCCCTGGTCCTATAAGAGCTCGTTGTCACTTCCCACGAGCCAGGTTGTGACAAAAACTCACACTCATAGTTATGTTATTATGCAGGCTCACAATGATGTCAAAAAACAAAATTTGAGAGTGCGCTGACCCTGGTGCTAGAGGGGATACACAGCGGAAGGTTGCATTTTTGAAGGGGTACGGGACTATAAAAAGTTTGGGAACCACTGGCCTAAACCATTCACCTGTCATTGCCACTTTACTCCACATTTTTACATACAGAAAACACAATGGTAATTCATCCATATGCATTCCCTCGCGACTCAGTCTATAGTTGTGTATTTACAAATCTTTGCATTGCTTCCACAAACCAAATCTTACGTAGTGAGATTTTAAGTTGCCAGTGCAAAAAACAGTTGTCCCTGTTTGAGTAAATCTTTAGGCTGAAGTTCCTCGAGGGTTGTAGGCAACAGGAAGTGTGGGAGCTTTAGATGGGAGGATAGATGTCAGTCAGGGATGCCAATTACAGGAGTGTGGATCCTCAGCATATGTGCTAAATGGAGCAGAAAGATCATCCCCTGAGTGCACCACGGCAGAGCCGATAAGCCATGTGGAGGCCAGGGAGAGAGTGGCCACTTGGGACCCAGCCAAAGACCCACCTATCCCATAGCTCAACTCTGTCAGTGTCACTCTCAGTGTCTCTTAGTGTCTCTCTGTGTCACTCATATAAGTATGTAGGCCTACCATACCCATCTCTGAGGGACACGGATAAGCAATGGGTTTAGGGTGTGAAACTCGTTGCGAGGTTCCAGCACTACTGCATCAGCCAAACACTGGCATCACTGATCAACTTGTATCCCACATTAAACTAAGATATGAGGATGTATTAATCTTCAATAACTCCATAATATGTCTGTGCCAGATAAGGTCAGTAATGCAATGGGTAGTTTCATAGTAAAATATTCTATAAAAAGAAACCAGCAGAGAAGCCCAGACTCCTCCACTAGAAAAAATCAGAGTCCTACACTAGAGAAACCCAGAGTCCTCCACTAGAGTAACCCAGTCCTGTTAGAACTGTCGCTCTCCTCATCCTCGGATGAGGTGAGGAGAGAAGGATCTTCAGACCAATATGCGGAGTCAGGGAAATATGCCATCTTTATTTATTAATAACGAAAACTGATGGCAACACGAAAACAAAACAAACACTTTCAAAATTTACAAAATAACAAAACGACGTTGACGCAACCTGAACATAAACTTACATAGACAAACGTAAACTCACGAACAGGAACGGACATCGAAACATACGAACAGCCAAACAGCTCCAAAAGTGAATACATCGAACACAAACGAAGACATCACAGGAGACAATCACCCACAAACAAACAGTGAAAATGCCCTACCTAAATATGACTCTTGATTAGAGGAAAATGCAAACCACCTGCCTCTAATCAAGAGCCATACCAGGCAAACCGAAACCAACATAGAAACAGATAACATAGACTGCCCACCCAAAACACATGCCCTGACCATAAACACATAAAAACTAACATAAATAGGTCAGGACTGTTACAGTACCCCCCCCCCAAGGTGCGAACGCCGGGCGCACCAGCACAAAGTCCAGGGGAGGGTCCGGGTGGGCAGTTGACCACGGTGGTGGTTCCGGCTCAGGACGCTGTCCCCACACCACCATAGTCACTCCCCTCTTCTGTCTACCCCCTCCACTGACCACCCTAAAACTACTTTCCCCAAAATAAACAGTCAGCACCGGGACAAGGGGCAGCACCGGGACAAGGGGTAGCACCGGGACAAGGGGTAGCACCGGGACAAGGGGCAGCACCGGAACAAGGGGCAGCACCGGGATAAGGACCAGCACCGGGACAAGGGGCAGCACCGGGACAAGGGGCAGCACCGGGACAAGGGGCAGCACCGGGACAAGGGGCAGCACCGGGACAAGGGGCAGCACCGGGACAAGGGGCAGCACCGGGACAAGGGGCAGCACCGGGACAAGGGGCAGCACCGGGACAAGGGGCAACACCGGGACAAGGGGCAGATCCCGGCTGAAGGACTCTGACAGGTCCTGTTTGGACGGCTCTCTACGCTCATGGCAGGCTGACGGCTCTCGACGCTCATGGCAGGCTGACGGCTCTCGACGCTCATGGCAGGCTGACGGCTCTCGACGCTCATGGCAGGCTGACGGCTCTCGACGCTCATGGCTCTCTGACGGCTCTGGCTGCTCATGGCTCTCTGACGGCTCTGGCTGCTCATGGCTCTCTGACGGCTCTGGCTGCTCATGGCTCTCTGACGGCTCTGGCTGCTCATGGCTCTCTGACGGCTCTGGCTGCTCATGGCTCTCTGACGGCTCTGGCTGCTCATGGCTCTCTGACGGCTCTGGCTGCTCATGGCTCGCTGGCGGCTCTGGCAGATCCTGTCTGGTTGGCGGCTCTGGCAGATCCTGTCTGGTTGGCGGCTCTGGCAGATCCTGTCTGGTTGGCGGCTCTGGCAGATCCTGTCTGGTTGGCGGCTCTGGCAGATCCTGTCTGGTTGGCGGCTCTGGCAGATCCTGTCTGGTTGGCGGCTCTGGCAGATCCTGTCTGGCTGACGGCTCTAGCGGCTCCTGTCTGGCTGACGGCTCTAGCGGCTCCTGTCTGGCGGATGGCTCTGTAGGCTCATGGCAGACGGGCGGCTTTGCAGGCTCATGGCAGACGGGCGGCTTTGCAGGCTCATGGCAGACGGATGGCTCAGACGGCGCTGGGGAGACAGATGGCTCAGATGGCGCTGGAGAGACGGATGGCTCAGATGGCGCTGGGGAGACGGATGGCTCAGATGGCGCTGGGGAGACGGATGGCTCAGATGGCGCTGGGGAGACGGATGGCTCAGATGGCGCTGGGGAGACGGATGGCTCTGTAGGGAGGAGAAGGAGAGACAGCCTGGTGCGTGGTCTAGGCACCGGCTGCGCTGGAGAGGAGGAAACAGCAGGAGAGAGAACCCGGAGAGACAGCCTGGTACGGGGGGCTGCCACCGGAGGACTGGTACATGGAGGTGGCACCGGGTATACCGGACCGTGAAGGAGGACACGTGCTCTTGAGCACCGAGCCTCCCCAACCCCACCAGGTTGAATGAACCCCGTAGCCCTGCCAGTGCGGCGAGGTGGAATAGCCCGCACTGGGCTATGCAGGCGAACCGGGGACACCACCTGTAAGGCTGGTGCCATGTACACCGGCCCGAGGAGACGTACTGGAGACCAGCTACGTTGGGCCGGCTTCATGGCACCCGGCTCGATGCCCAACCTAGCCCTCCCAGTGCGGCAAGGTGGAATAGCCCGCACTGGGCTAAGCACGCGTACTGGGGACACCGTGCGCTCTACCGCATAACACGGTCTCTTACCAGTACGACGCCTTCTACCTCCACGGTAAGCACGGGGAGTTTGCTCGGGTATCTTACCCGGCTTTGCCACACTCCTCGTGTGCCCCCCCCCAAGAAATTTTTGGGTCTTACTCACGGGCTCCCAACCGCGTCGTCGCGCTGCCTCCTCATACCAGCGCCGCTCAGCCTTCGCTGCTTCCAATTCCTCCTTTGGACGGCGATATTCCCCTGGTTGAGCCCAAGGTCCTCTACCGTCCAAGATCTCCTCCCAAGTCCAGAAGTTCTTGTTGCGCCGTCGAGCATTCCCATACCACTTGGTCTCTGTTTGTAGGTGGGTGATTCTGTTAGAACTGTCGCTCTCCTCATCCTCGGATGAGGTGAGGAGAGAAGGATCTTCAGACCAATATGCGGAGTCAGGGAAATATGCCATCTTTATTTATTAATAACGAAAACTGATGGCAACACGAAAACAAAACAAACACTTTCAAAATTTACAAAATAACAAAACGACGTTGACGCAACCTGAACATAAACTTACATAGACAAACGTAAACTCACGAACAGGAACGGACATCGAAACATACGAACAGCCAAACAGCTCCAAAAGTGAATACATCGAACACAAACGAAGACATCACAGGAGACAATCACCCACAAACAAACAGTGAAAATGCCCTACCTAAATATGACTCTTGATTAGAGGAAAATGCAAACCACCTGCCTCTAATCAAGAGCCATACCAGGCAAACCGAAACCAACATAGAAACAGATAACATAGACTGCCCACCCAAAACACATGCCCTGACCATAAACACATAAAAACTAACATAAATAGGTCAGGACTGTTACAAGTCCTCCACTAGAGAAACCCAGACTCCTCCACTAGAGAAACCCAGACTCCTCCACTAGAGAAACCCAGAGTCCTCCACTAGAGAAACCCAGAGTCCTCCACTAGAGAAACCCAGAGTCCTCCACTAGAGTAACCCAGAGTCCTCCACTAGAGTAACCCAGAGTCCTCCACTAGAGTAACCCAGAGTCCTCCACTAGAGTAACCCAGAGTCCTCCACTAGAAAAACCCAGAGTCCTCCACTAGAGAAACCCAGAGTCCTCCACTAGAGAAACCCAGAGTCCTCCACTAGAGAAACCCAGAGTCCTCCACTAGAGAAACCCAGAGTCCTCCACTAGAGTAACCCAGAGTCCTCCACTAGAGTAACCCAGAGTCCTCCACTAGAGTAACCCAGAGTCCTCCACTAGAGTAACCCAGAGTCCTCCACTAGAGTAACCCAGAGTCCTCCACTAGAGTAACCCAGAGTCCTCCACTAGAGAAACCCAGAGTCCTCCACTATAGAAACCCAGACTCCTCCAGCAGAGAAACCCAGACTCCTCCACTATAGAAACCCAGACTCCTCCACTAGAGAAACCCAGACTCCTCCCAATCCATTGTCTCATTTACATTTTTGTCTCAGTAGACCTCTATCAATTCCACCTCTTCATGTGACATAGGGATAATGGGTCTCTGGTGCAGGCTGTGGCCAGGTACGTCTCTATAACTACCCAGGCAGAGAGATAGGAGCTAGCGATGCTATCTGTGGACCACATTAAAAACAAAAGAGTGTCGTAAAGACGCCCAGTGGGAAGTGACATGAACTTGACATGAAGTGGTCTCATCTGATGCAGCCTCCTGTGCATTTTCAAGACAGGCCTGTGAGAGTGAAAAATGTTCATCGCTACTCTCCAGCCTGGAGTCTACAAATGTAATTCTACTACAGCAGCGATTTCAGCCCAGATGCACTCGTTTTTTTTGGTCGTTCATCAATCAAATGCCAAGCAGAAAAATCATCCAGAGACAGTACACTTGAGAAATCTGGCACTTAGTAACCTACAGGACTTGACTGCAAATACCATAATATTTGTGATTTATTCAAAAATGCATTCATGATGCTTCATCTGAATATGCCATTCTGTCAGCAATATGATTTATCATACACAGTGGGGGCATGGTCATTTACTAAAGTATGACAGAATTAGGTTATTGAGCTGATATAATTTCCAGAGGGAACCACCCCAGTGGGAAAAAAACATGATTTGCCAATTAACAATAATCTCTCCCGTCCTTTTCGGGGACATTACAATAACTGCAATAGCTTTTTAAAGCTAGAGGTTTAAATGAAGGCACAGAGCATGTCCATAATCATGAGTAATTTTGGTGGAAATTACAGAATGTTAGTTGTTATATGCTCATTAGTTTCTCCAGCGTTGTGTTTATGTACAGCTGCTGTCTATTTGATAAAGACCACACTAGGTTAACCTGTACATACAGTACTTTATGATAAATCACACTAATATGATCAGTTCATGATTACAATGAAATAGACAAACGAGGATATTACAATAATCAGAATAAGCACTATTTGCTTTGAAATCAACCGAATACAGAATATAAGGGGAATGATGATGATGAATCATTGAACTATCAAGTGCATAAAGTGGGCCGTCATTGGAAATAAGAATTTGTTCTTAAACTGACTTGCCTAGTTAAATAAAGATTAAATACAAATATTTAACCAGATTTTTTTCTATAAACGTCTGTAGTTATGCAGAACAGGATGGTAAACAAAGTACATTATTTCCCAGCTGTCAGCGGCGCTAATGATGAGCCATTCAAACCCCTGCAACACAGTGAGGATGCTTTGACATGTGGAAAATCAGAAAGATGACAAGTCATCTATAAAAATACTTACGCTGAAGATAATTAGTCATCTAAGCATTCAACCAAGAGTGGAATAACAAGTAGCTAGGCCTATAGCAAAATATATTTGAACATCAATTTTATGTGTATATTTTTGTAGTTTGGGGTCATCTTGAAATGGGGGGCCATTTTAATCAGGCAAGGGGAAACTGCTGAAAAAAATATGGTTTGGATTTTGTATGGAGAGCTAATGTATTTTGCTGACACATCTGCCTGGCTCCATCACAGAGCTTATGGTCTGCAGGTCCCAGCTGTATGCCAGCACAGAGTTCATGCTTTAGTGTGTTAGTGTGAAATTTTAGTGTGTGTGTGTGCGTGCTCGCGTATGTAAATGTGTGTGTATGTGTTTCTTTAAGAGAGAGTAAAACCAAATTGTGCATGTTTTACATGGTTGGGATGTGGGAAATGTGAGGGGGACTTGAGCAAAACGTGCTTTCATAGCTCCTATCTTGTCTTGTACATCTCAGTTTTTCAATTTCCTTCTGTTGCTGTAGCAGGGCCCAGAGAGCAGGAAGGTTGATTTGACCTAATCAATGTTCTGAAGAACAATATACAGTACCAGTCAAAAGTTTGGACACACCTACTCATTCAAGGGTTCTTCTTTATTTTTACTTTTTCTACATTTTAGAATAATAGTGAAGACATCATAATTAAGAAATAACACATATGGAATCATGTAGTTACCAAAAAAGTGTTAAACAAATCACAGTATATTTTATATTGGAAATTTTTCAAAGTAGCCAACCTTTGCCTTGATGACAGATTTGCACACTCTTAGCATTCTCTCAACCAGCTTCACCTGGAATGCTTTAAAAACAGTCTTGAAGGTGTGCCCACATATACTGAGCACTTGTTTACTGCTTTTCCTTCACTTTGCGGTCCAACTAATCCCAAACCATCTCAATTGGGTTGAAGTCGGGTGATTGTGGAGGCCAGGTCATCTGATGCAGCACTTCATCACTCTCCTTTGACATTTTCTTAAAGTGCAGTTACAAAAACCATCAAGTGCTATGATGAATCTGGCTCTCATGAGGACAGCCACAGGAAAGGAAGACTCAGAGTTACATCTGCTACAGAAGATAAGTTCATCAGAGTTAACTGCACCTCAGATTGCAGCCAAAATAAATGCTTCACGGAGTAAAGTAACAGACACATCTCAACATCAACTGTTCAGAGGAGACTGTTGAATCAGGCCTTTATGGTCGAATTGCTGCAAAGACACAACTACTAAAGGACACCAGTAAGAAGAAGAGACTTGCATGGGCCAAGAAACTCAAGCAATGGACATTAGACTGGTGGAAATCTGTCCTTTGGTCTGATGAGTCCAAATTTGAGATTTTTTATTCCAACCGCAATGTCTTTGTGAGACGCAGAGTAGGTGAATGGATGATCTCCTCGTGTGTGGTGGTTCCCACCGTGAAGCATAGAGGAGGAGGTGTGATTGTGTGGGGCTGCTTTGCTGGTGACACTGTCTGATTTATTTAGAATTGAAGGCACACTTAACCAGCGTGGCTACCACAGGAATTAGTTGGGATTAGTTGGACCGCAAAGTGAAGGAAAAGTAGCCAACAATTGCTCAGCATATGTTGGGACTGCTTCAAGACTGTTGGAAAAGCATTCCAGGCGAAGCTGGTTGAGAGAATTCCAAGAGTGTGCAAAGCTGTCATCATGGCGAAGGGTGGCTACTTTGAAGAATTTCAAATATAAAACATATTTTGATTTGTATAACACTTTTTTGGTTACTACATTATTCTATATGTGATATTTCATAGTTTTGATGTCTTCACTATTCTACAATGTAGAAAATAGTACAAATAAAGAAAGATCCTGGAATGAGTAGGTGTGTCCAAACTTTTGACGGGTACTGTACAAAGCGAAAAACTTAGCTATAATGTTACAAGCTGTATAGCTGAATTTCCCATTCACTTGAAGGGAAAGATTTGTACCCATGTACCCATGTACCCATACATGTGTTATTCATATAATGAGCTTCATTATCTCTCAGTTAATTGAAAATGCTGTGCTAATTATTTAATGATATCCCTCAAGAACATCTGACTACTGCAGAGACTACTGATCAAATAGCCAAGGACATTTTGGTTACTTGTACAGCATGTTAGGCTACAGCAAAAAGCATTACAGATTGAAAGGCTTTGTGAAAGTTAATTTAGGAGCCTTGACCAGTAAAATAGCTGTTTCTCTTCCTTTTTCTGCAACAGTAATTGTGCAACAGTATTTTTTGAGCCTCACTTTGTTCTGTACCTGGACAGAAAGTGCTTATTTCATGCAGAAAGCCTATTATGTTCTTCGTATTCAACATGCTGATACGGTCTCCTACTGTCAGTGATGGCTTTATCCCGTTCCCCCAAAATCACATTACCATATGTATATGTTCAATGGAAGATAGAGAGTCATTCTATTTGCAGTCTATCTTACCGGCATCATTGCTATTGTCCAATCTTTAACTGAGCAAAAACATTATATGGATCTCGAATGATGTCGTTTTACCTCTTTTTTGGGGGAACTTTAACCATTCTTCTTTCTGGATGTTAGTAAAACCTGTGACTTTCCTAAATAATGTTGCAGCACTTGTTGCATGTCTTTGGGTAGAGTGGAAGATTTATAATACATCTGACGAATGAGATGCTGAAGTGACCAGCCCTTGTCAATACTGTTTGCATGTCTGGACATGCATTCCTCTAATAAAACTGAACATATTCTCTCTGTTTTATATTTTTTGAAGTTGTATTGTGCTATCTATTGTTCTGTGATGATATGACCATGGAACAAATCTCCATGGTGACTACCTTTACATTCACCTGCAGTTGATTCAGTAAAGACAAGGGCTTCGTGTTGTACTATTCCTGATGTGCAATGAGCTAGCCTGTAATGAATGCGGTGTGGAGAGAAAGGTTATTCTGACCCCCAGCCCTGCCAAGTCTTAACATTTCTTCACATGTTGTCACCCCATTAGGTAGCAGTACTTTTGGATTTCACAGGGTCTTGCACTGTTATGCATTGGAGACCCCCCCCCCCCCCATCGTTGTACTTGTTTTGACACATAACAACCCACAGTCCTGTCTTTTTTATAATTTGGCTGTATTACACTGTCTTTCAGTGGTCAAAGACAAAGCATATTTATATTGCAGTGTTAGCAGGGTCACTACAGATCTGGGTTCGATGCCAGGCTGTGTTTCAGCTGGCCGCGACCGAACATCCGACTTCAAATATATATATATATATATATATATATATATACTGTATATACAGTTGAAGTCGGAAGTTAACATACACCTTAGCCAAATACATTTAAAATCAGTTTTTCACAATTCTTGACATTTAATCCTAGTAACAATTCCCTGTCTTAGGTCAGTTAGGATCACCACTTTATTTTAAGAATGTGAAATGTCAGAATAATAGTAAAGATAGTGATTTATTTCAGCTTTTATTTCTTTCAACACATTCCCAGTGGGTCAGAAGTTTACATACACTCAATTAGTATTTGGTAGTGTAACAGTTGTAACTTTACGTCGTCCCCTCGCCCCGACACGGGCGCGAACCAGGGACCCTCTGCACACATCAACAACAGTCAACCACGAAGCGTCGTTACCCATCGTTCCACAAAAGTCGCGGCTCTTGCAGAGCAAGGGGCAACACTACTTAAGTCTCAGAGCAAGTGACGTAACTGATTGAAATGCTACTAGCGCGTACCCGCTAACTAGCTAGCCATTTCACATCCGTTACACTCACCCCCCTTTCAACCTCCTCCTTTTCCGCAGCAACCAGTGATCCGGGTCAACAGCATCAATGTAACAGTATAACTTTAAACCGTCCCCTCGCCCCGACACGGGCGCGAACCTGGGACCCTCTGCACACATCAACAACGGTCGCCCACAAAGCACGGTCGTTACCCATCGCTCCACAAAGGCCGCTGCCCTTGCAGAGCAAGGGGCAACACTACTTAAGTCTCAGAGCAAGTGACGTAACTGATTGAAATGCTACTAGCGCGTACCCGCTAACTAGCTAGTCATGTCACATCCGTTACAGTAGCATTGCTTTTAAATTGTTTAACTTGTGTCAAACGTTTTGGGTAGCCTTCCACAAGCTTCCCACAATAAGTTGGGTGAATTTTGGCCCAGTCCTCCTGACAGAGCTAGTGTAACTGAGTCAGGTTTGTAGGCCTCCTTTGCTCGCACACGCTTTTTCAGTTCTGCTCACAAATATTCTATTGGATTAAGGTCAGGGCTTTGTGATGGCCACTCCAATACCTTGACTTTGTTGTCCTTAGACCATTTTGCCACAACTTTGGAAGTATGCTTGAGGTCATTGTCCATTTGGAAGACTCATTTGCGACCAAGCTTTAACTTCCTGACTGATGTCTTGAGATGTTGCTTCAATATATTCACATAATTTTCCAGCCTCTTGATGCCATCTATTATGTGAAGTGCACCAGTCCCTCCTGCAGCAAAGCACCCCCACAACATGATGCTTCATGGTTGGGATGGTGTTCTTCAGCTTGCAAGCCTCTCCCTTTTTCCTCCAAACATAACGATGGTCATTATGGCCAAACAGTTCTATTTTTGTTTCATCAGACCAGAGGACATTTCTCCAAAAAGTACGATCTTTGTCCCCATGTGCAGTTGCAAACCGTAGTCTGGCTTTTTTATGGCGGTTTTGGAGCAGTGGCTTCTTCCTTGCTGAGCGGCCTTTCAGGTTATGTCGATATGGGACTCGTTTTACTGTGGATATAGATACTTTGTACCTGTTTCCTCCAGCATCTTCACAAGGTCCTTTGCTGTTGTTCTGGGATTGATTTGCACTTTTCACGCCAAAGTAAGTTCATCTCTAGGAGACAGAATGAGTCTCCTTCCTGAGCGGTATGATGGCTGTGTGGGTCCATGGTGTTTATACTTGCGTACTTCTGACCCACTGGAATTGTGATACAGTGAATTATAAGTGAAATAATGTCTGTAAACAATTGTTGGAATAATTACTTGTGTCATGCACAAAGTAGATATCCTAACCGACTTGCCAAAACTATAGTTTGTTAACAAGAAATTTGTGGAGTGGTTGAAGTGTATGTAAACTTCCGACTTCAACTGTATATATATACTGTATATAAAAAAACACATGATGGAAAAGTGACTTACAGTATGTTTCACGTCAGTCATTTAGCAGACACTCTTATCCAGAGCGATGTACAGGAGCAATTAGAGTAAAGTGTCTTGCTCAAGGGCACATGGACAGATTTTTCACCTAATCAGCTTGGGGATTCGAACCAGCAACCTTTCGGTTACTGGCCCAACTCTCGTAACCACTCGGCTACCTACTGTGTGTGACCACCTTAAGCAATTCTAGCCATTAAAAGAAAATATACATAATGACACATCACACACACAAACACACACACACACACACACACACACACACACACACACACACACACACACACACACACACACACACACACACACACACACACACACACACAGCTGCACCTGGGCGATAAATGGATATATAAAGGGCTTTTGGTTACGCAAAGCTACTACTATATGTGACCCTATATAACAGCACATTTCACTGCACCTATCCAGTGTATGTGACACTAAAACATATTTTTTGTTTTTTTCAGTAAAGTGCTATACATTTGTGAAACGTGTTTCTGCATGGCTGGGTAGTCAGTGGGCCTGACAAATGAACAGTGTTCACACTGATGATAGCACCATTATGGGAGCTCCTTGGAGAGGGACAGCAGATACTCAGGTCCTCCTTGCTGGCTGCAGCTATCTATTACACTCCATCTAAATGGCTCTCTGGGGGAAGAGGATGATGAAGAGTACTAGAGGGGGAAGCAAATATTAAAATACAATACATAAGACTTGTGGGTAGACCTAACAGTTCAGGCAACCTCAACTTGGGATGCCTCAATGAGAGCATTAACGGGAGGGTTTCGTCTCAAGTCCATTACTAGAATACCTCATATGAACGTGGTCAAATAATGATCCTAGTAATGTCTGTTATTATAATGTCCTATTCAATCATACCGCTCTCTCCACCACCAATCGTTATTGAGAAAATGGAGCTTATATTCCCCAAAAGTTCTTCAGTCGACGATGAAACTATTTTTCCTAGTAATGGGGGTGTATCCTGAATCCAGAATGTCCAGTCAACAAGTTTACAAAATACATGTGAGCCTAGCAAAACATGGCTAAAGGGCTGAGAGCACATTTTTAATTCATTTAACCCAGAAGTAGCAGCTTGTCCTCCCACCCTGCCATCTGTGTGCTGGCCACCGGCCCGCTCCTCCAGGTAGACAGCAGGACCAGGTCGACCAGGCAGGTCCACAACAGTACACTGTGTTCCTTCTCACAGAAACACTAGCTTTACATTGACGTGAGAGATGAGTGTCATACTGTTCTCTTGATGTCACTGTACAAACAGGCACTTTATGGTGGTGGTGAACTCCCAAGGGGTCCTAACTGAGGATGAGGAAACTGTTGCTCCAAGCATTTTTTTTAAATAGATATATATATATTTAATTTAATATTAAAACATACATTCTACCTGCTCAACATTTACATTACATTCAGTCATCTAGCAGACACTCCCATCCAGAGCGACCCGCAGGAGCAGCCTGGGTCTAACTCCCCGCCCACTCCCCGCCCAGGTCAAATCGGGAACCCGGACCAGCGACCTGTTCTTTTTATACGCCATATATCTTTCAACTAATGCTGTGATGTTTAACATACAATTAGAATCTATCTAATCGAATAGAATCCACACATTTGTTGTGGAAGTTGAAGATAAATACTTTTACTAAGAGTATTAGTCTATTAGTAATTGACTGACTAGGTCTCTTCAAATCTCCCAACAATGCTATTTCTAGGGTACATTTTAGATTAATGTTATGCTATTTCAGCCATTCCTGAACCTGAGACCAGAAACAGGCTACCTGAGGGCAATATCAGAAGAAATGATCTATTCATTCTGTATCCTCACAATAAAATCTGCAGAGCTGCGATGATTGTATGACACTGATATTCAATATTGTTTTGGTGGCAAGAATTCTGTACAATCATTTTAGCTGAAAGGCACAAAGTTTTGAATCTTGTGTCATTGTATATATCAGCTCAAACACCCTGTGCCATGGAATCAGTACATCAAAAAATCTCTTACCAGCTATTTTGCACAGCTGCACAGCTGTCAACCTCCTGGTCCTTAAATGAAACTGGTATACTTTCCTATTTATGCTATTTTTGTCCTGCTATTTTTGTTCCAGTTTTGGCCTTTATATTGGGCAGACAGACCAGTATCCTACCTCCTCCCGCTGCCACCTGCCTCCTCCATTTTTGGGGTAATGCTGTAATCAATTGGTTGTAATATTGGATTGAGTAGACTTTACCATACAATTCCAATAGCTCCATAAAGGACATAACTTTACCATTCCAATTTACAATATAATTTAAAAACAAAATACCCTTTTCTTTTACATAAATTCCAGTCTTTTATCAACCAGCACATTTGAGTTCAACCATAATATTTTTTGTAATATATTTTCTGGGGGATGAAATTGCAATTGTAACCAGCTCTGCAATGATTGTTTGAAAAGAGAGATACTTTGAACAAGGTTTCATTTTCAATTAATTGAAAATGAGACATGGCAATCTGCACAGAGGCAAAAATGCAATTTTTAACAAGGGATGGAGCTTTTCTTAGTAATCTACTTGAGAACCATTTTGAGAACCAAGTAAAGCTTTTGTATTCGTGAAGCTTTTAGAAAGCGGTTTAGTGCTTTGATATTTAATAATCTCAGTCCAACCAGGTCATATTCATTGTATAGACAGGCACGCTTTATCTTGTCTGGTTTAGCATCCCAGATAAAGCAAAATATTTTTTGCTCATATGATTTGAAAAGTGAAACGCCATAAGTAAGTGAGTAAACTGAAATATGACTAGGGAGTTAAATCACTGTAATTTTTCCATAAATAGACAGGTATTTACCTCTCCATGGGTACTGGATCTTGTCTAATTTTACTAGTTTTCTATTGGAATTCATTGTGGATAGCTCATTTATATATTTTGTGTTATGAATACCAAGTATGTCTACTTCACCGTCAGCCCATTTTATAGGTAAACTGCAGGGTACTGTAAAAGTTGTGTTTTTTAAAGAAATATACTGTATGTCATATGGTACACTTATCATATTTTATGTTTTAGTTGAGAGACATTGCATGGATCTAGCTTGCAGACTTAATATAAAACTTGAGTCATTGGCATACATGGACGCCTTTGTTTTTAAGCCTTGGATTTCTAATCCTCTAATGTTGTTATTTGATCAAATTTTAATAGCTAGCATTTCGATGGCCATTACGAATAGATATGGTGACAGCGGATACCCTAGTTTGACTCCTCTTGACAGTTCAAAACTCTGAGAAGTAGCCGCTATTTACTATTTTACACCTGGGGTTGCTATACATTACTTTTCACCATTGAATAAGAGACTCGCCAAAACGTATTTCTATAAAAAATCCAGTCTTACTGCATCAAAGGCCTTTTCAAAATATGCAATGAATAACAGGCCTAGTTGTGTTGTAAAGTTTTGTTGTAAAGTTTTGACTAACTTAAGAGCAATCAGATCAGAACCAGAATATCAGTTGAATCCAGTGTATACGGTAACTTCCATTCTTTTGGACAGACTTTCTGTTACTAACTATAACTTTCAGAACATTCCCAACTAAATGTACAAGAGTATAGTTACTCGTCTAATGTGTGGCTGAGACATCTTACAAAATGAGAGGGAAAAAATCTTGTCAATAATGCATGCATACTGACATTTCATGAAGGTAGGATGATCAAAGAAGACTGGCATCCACCAGGATGTTTACTTGTTTAACGGAAGGTCAGCAAATCAAAGCCCTGATGAGCTTCGGTAGGAAACCAATTCCATTGATCCTGAGGTGCAAATTCCACCCATCCCGGAACTTTAACGGGTGATCTCAATCAAGTGCAACTACACATACAATAATCATTTTGAAGTCACTCAGGTTTAAATTCAAGCACCTGCTGTCAGAGCATCAGCTTGTGAGCACATTGTCCAATGTTAACATAGCAGATATGACTACAACCGCTGCCATGCTGACAGACAGAAGGCTCACACTCCGATGTTCACCAAGTCCAAAGCACCATTCATTCTCAGTGTACATGATTGGACAGAACTAGCTTGCCAGGGGGATCATGCTCTCCATCTGAAAGCAACTCTCCATATAACCTGACCTGCACTCTCCCTCAAAATACCTGTTTGTTCCTCTCAGATACAGTACATCTTCCATTTTACTTCATTAGTCTGGATTTAGCTCTAATTGTGCAATTACAGAAAATATTGGTTTAAAAATAGATGGATGAAAGGTGACTTTCGGAAGGCAGGAAACTGCCAATTTTAGTCAATTTCAGGAAGTCCACTTCCACCCAGCCTTTCTCTGTACATCATCCTGATCCACAGATGAAATTGCTTCTCATTTCAGGAATTAGGATGTTCCAATCAAATTAAATCTCAAAAGGCCCTGTGTGTGAGTGAGACAATAGAAATTATATAATTTTAAAATGGCTCCCCAGTAGAGTTCTTCACGGGTTCGGGTCTGAAATTGAAATTTTTCCATTGGGTACGGGTTGGATCTGGGTCTGATTATCCTCGGGTCTGTTCGAGTCCAGATCCAACTTTTTGGACCCGAGAAGACCTCTACTTCACAGCCCCTCAATGTAAACCACACAGTACTGCATCTTTATTCTGCTGCTATTCAACAATATCATATCTCAGTCATCTACATTATAGCACATGTCAAATCAAATCAGATTGTCTTTGTCACATGTGTCGAATACAACCTTACAGTGAAATGCTTACTTACAAGTCCTTAACCAACAATGCAGTTTTAAGAAAATACCTAAAAAAAACGTAAGAGATAATAATAACAAATAATGAAAGAGCAGCAGTAAATAACAATTGCAGTGCTATATACAGGTGGTACCGGTACAGAGTCAATGTGCGGGGGCACCGGTGTTGAGGTAATTAAGGTAATATGTACATGTAGGTAGAGTTATTAAAGTGACTATGCATAGATATTAACAGAGAGTAGCAGCATCTTAGAAGAGAGAGGGGGGGGGGGGGCAATCCATATAGTCTGGGTAGCCATTTGATTAGATGTTCAGGAGTCTTACGGCTTGGGGGTAGAAGCTATTTTGAAGCCTCTTGGTCCTAGACGTGGCACTCCGGTACCACTTGCCGTGCGGTAGCAGAGAGAACAGTCTATGACTAGGGTGGCTGGAGTCTTTGACAATTTTTAGGGCCTTCCTCTGACACCGCCTGGTATGGAAGTCCTGGATGCAGGAAGCTTGGCCCCTGTGATGTACTGGGCCGTACGCACTACGGCCCAGTACCTTGCGGTTGGAGGCCGAGTGCCTAGCGGTCGGAAGCCGAGCAGTTGCCATACCAGGCAGTGATGCAACCCATCAGGATGCTCTCGATGGTGCAGGTGTAAAAACATTTGAGTATCTGAGGACCCATGCCAAATCTTTTCAGTCTCCTGAGAGGGAATGGGTTTTGTTGTGCCCTCTTCATGACTGTCTTTGTGTGCTCGGACAATGTTAATTTGTTGATGTGGACGCCAAGGAACTTGAAACTCTCAACCTGCTCCACTACAGCCCCGTCGATGAAAATGGGGGTGTGCTCGGTCCTCCTTTTCCTGTAGTCCACAATCATCTACTTTGTCTTGATCACGTTGAGGGAGAGGTTGTTGTCCTTGCACCAAACGGTCAGGTCTTTGACCTCCTCCCTATAGGCTGTCTCATCGTTGTCAGTGATCAGGCCAACCACTGTTGTGTCATCGGCAAACTTAATGATGATCTTGGAGTTGTGCCTTAGGCAGGTTACCTTACTTTTCTTGGGCACAGGGACAATGGTGGTCTGCTTGAAACATGTTGGTATTACAGACTCAGACAGGGAGAGATTGAAATTGTCAGTCTAGACACTTGCCAGTTGGTCAGTGCGTGCTCGGAGTACATGTCCTGGTAATCCGTCTGGCCCTGCGGCCTTGTGAATGTTGACCTATTTAAAGGTCTTACTTACATCGGCTGTGGAGAGCGTGATCACATGATGTGCTCATGTATGTTTCAGTGTTACTTGCCTCGAAGTGAGCATAGAAGTTATTTAGCTCGTCTGGTAGGCTCGTGTCACTGGGCAGCTCTCAGCTGTGCTTCCCTTTGTAGTCTGTAATAGTTTACAAGTCCTGCCACATCCGACAAGCGTCGGAACCGGTGTAGTACGATTCGATCTTAGTCCTGTATTGACACTTTGCCTGTTTGATCGTTCATCGGAGGGCATAGTGGGATTTCTTATAAGCTTCAGGGCTAGAGTCCTGCTCCTTGAAAGCGGCAGCACTACCCTTTAGCTCAGTGCGAATGTTGCCTGTAATCCATGACTTCTGGTTGAGGTATGTACGTACAGTCACTGTGGGGACAACGTCATCGATGCACTTATTGATGAAGCCAGTGACTGATGTGGTGTACTCCTCAATGCCATCGGAAGAATCCTGGAACATATTCCAGTCTGTGCAAGCAAAACAGTCCTGTAGTTTAGCATCTGCTTCATCTGACCACTTTTTTATAGACCGAGTCACTGATGCTTCCTGCTTTAATTTTTGCTTGTAAGCAAGAATCAGGACGATAGAATTATGGTCAGATTTGCCAAATGGAGAGCGAGGGAGAGAGCTTTGTTCGCGTCTCTGTGTGTGGAGTACAGGTGGTCTAGAGTTTTTTCCCTTTGGTTGCACATTTAACATGCTGACAGAAATGAGGTAAAACTGATTTAAGTTTCCCTGCATTAAAGTCCCCGGCCACTAGGAGAGCCGACTCCGGATGAGCGTTTTCCTGTTTGATTATGGCGGTATACAGCTCCTTCAGTGCGGTTTTAGTGCCAGCATCGGTCTGTGGGGGTATATAGACAGCTACGAAAAATACAGATGAAAACTCTCTAGGTAGATAGTGTGGTCTACAGCTTATCATGAGATACTCTCAGGCGAGCAAAACCTTGAGACTTCCTTAGATATCGTGCACCAGCTGTCGTTTACAAATATACATAGGCCCCCGCCCTGTGTCTCACCAGAGGCTGCTGTTCTATCCTGCCGAAATAGTGTATAACCCGCCAGCTGTATGTTATTAACGTCGTCGTTCAGCCACGACTCGGTGAAACACAAGATATTACAGTTTTTAATGTCCCGTTGATAGGATATACGTGCTTTCAGTTTGATTGAACGTTAGCTAAAAGTACGTATGGCACAGAGCGATTAGCCACTCGTCGCCTGATCCTCACAAGGTACCCCGATCTCCTTCCGCGAAATCTCAGTTTCTTTCTCCAGCGAATGACAGGGATGAGGGCCTGTTCGTGTGTTTGGAGTATATCCTTCCCGTCCAACTCATTAAAGAAACATTATTTGTCCAATTCGAGGTGAGTAATCGCTGTTCTGATGTCCAGAAGCTCTTTTGGGTCATAAGAGACGGTAGCAGCAACATTATATACAAAATAAGTTACAAACAATGCGAAAAAAACTAACAAAATAACACGGTTGGTTTTGAGCAAATAAAACGGGAGCCATTCTCTCCGGCGCCATCTTTCTAAGAGCAAACAGGGATTTGACTTTGAAGTCTGTAGTCTTAAAACGACTCATGATGAAGAATGAGTTGCAGTGTAGCATCCACGTGGACTTTCCCTCTGCGGGCTGGCCAAGTTCTATTTGTACTTTTTGCCATACAATGGAAATTATGTTAAATGTTGGAAAGTGGAGTAAATTGCTTTACTTTGACAGCCTACTGGGAGTGCAAACCTGAGACCGTTAGCTGTTATGAATTACATTGGCCTATTTAAATGAATTTTCTCTTGAGTCCATCAGCACTTAGGTGCTTTTGTTTGAACATTTTTCTGTCCAAAATAGTGAGTGGCCCACTTCCTCTCACTGAAAGGTTGTCCTTTTATTAGACTGGACGTTCAGATCTGGAATGCTGCTTTGGCCTACATACAGTATATTCAGGCACACACACACACACACACACACACACACACACACACACACACACACACACACACACACACACACACACACACACACACACACACACACACACACACACACACACACACACACACACACACACACACACACACACACACACACACACACACACACATATGTTTGTGCTGGGTCACTATATTATTTCAAGAATAGTTTTTCTTGGAAACACATGCCTTTCATCTATGTTCTTTCTCTCTCTTTCTATCTCTCTCTCTCTCTGCAGTCAAATGAAACACATGTCAGTCTTTCTTCCACTTCTGACGTGAGATGTCATGAAGGTTATCCTGCACCTGCAGAGCCTGAGATCAATGAACAAACAACCACAGAGATGCACTTCCTTTCTTTTTCCAGAACGACATATTTGTATTCTTTGGAGCAGATAGTTCTAGCCGAAAAAGTTGAATACTTAACCAAGAGCAATAATAAGATGTCTGTGCTGTGGTCGTTTTTGGAATGTTATATAGCAGAAGATATTTTAAACTCAATGAAGTTTAATCCAAAGTTGGAACCTCAGTTTTGGTCAGGGAACCTATAACCTACCCACTGGGCACCGACGTCAGTTCAACTTCTAGTTTTGATTTACATTTGGTTGAGTTGTTGAATTCAACGTGAAATCAACAACCATAAAATCACCATGTCATTGAATATAGGTTAAACGTTGAGTGAAAGAAAATACTAAATCCCCTATGTTCATGACTTTTTTCAAATCCAATTAGTTTTGCATGTTGATTCAGCGTAATTACATTGACTTTTTTGTTTGAAATGACGTGGACATAACGTTGATTCAACCAGTTTTCTCCCAGTATCTTCACTCCGAGGCTAGAAGATGTGAAATACAATGCTCTTTATGGGAAGCCTGTGTGTCAGCATCACAACTGAAGCGGTACATTATAATACAGTAACACCTGCTTCAGTGTGGCTGTCACGCCCTGGCCTTAGTATTATTTGTTTTATTTATTATTTTAGTTAGGTCAGGGTGTGACATGGGGTATGTGTGTATTTTGGGGTATTATATGGTAGAGGGGGTGTTTGTTGTAGTTTATGGTTTTGTGTTGAGTGTATGTGTCTAGCTGTGTCTATGTTGGGTGTAGTTCTAGGAAAGTCTATGGTGGCCGGAATGGGTTCTCAATTAGAGACAGCTGATTTCGGTTGTCTCTAATTGGGAGCCATATTTAAGGCTGCCATAGGCTTTAGCTGTTTGTGGGTCATTGTTTGTGTATATGTATAGTTCGATGTAAGTAGTTTGTGTGTGCACTTACGTTTGAAGTTTTCACGATCGTTTGTTGTTTTTGTTAGTGTTGTAATAGTGTGTCGTGTTCATCTTCGTCGTTGTTATTAAAAAGAAGATGTATCCAAATCATGTTGCGCCTTGGTCCTCTCGTTCATGTCAACACGATCGTGACAGAATGACCTACCAATACCGGATCAAGCAACATGACCAGCGGCAACAGGAGCAGCACAAAGAGGAATGGAAATGGGAGTGTAATCTGGACTACACTACATGGGAGGAGATCGACAGGTGGGCGATCGACCCAGGGCGAGTGCCGGAGCCAGCCTGGGATTCTCTGGCGCAGTGTGAGGAGGGATACCGGCGAATGGAGGCAGCACGACGACGCGGTAGGAAGCCTGTGAGTCAGCCCAAAAACTTTCCTGGGGGGAGGCTAAGAGGTAGTGGGCCGAGGGCAGGTAGGAGACCTGCGCCCACTTCCCAGGCTAACCGTGGAGAGCGGGAGTACGGGCGGACACCGTGTTACGCAGTAGAGCGCACGGGGTCTCCTGTACGTGTTCATAGCCCAGTGCGGGTTATTCCACCTTCCCGCACTGGTAGGGCTAGATTGGGCATTGAGCCAGGTGCCATGATATCGGCTCAACGCGTCTGGTCTCCAGTGCGTCTCCTCGGGCCGGTATACATGGCACCAGCCTTACGCATGGTGTCCCCGGTTCGCCTACATAGCCCGGTGCGGGTTATTCCACCCGGTGCTGCCCCTTATCCCGGTGCTGCCCCTTATGACTATGGTGGGGTGGGGACCACGACCAGTGCCGGAGCCGCCGCCGTGGAAGGAAGCCCACCCAGACCCTCCCCTAGACTATGTGTTGGTGCGTCCGGAGTTCGCGCCTTAAGGGGGGGGTTATGTCACGCCCTGGCCTTAGTATTATTTGTTTTATTTATTATTTTAGTTAGGTCAGGGTGTGACATGGGGTATGTGTGTATTTTGGGGTATTATATGGTAGAGGGGGTGTTTGTTGTAGTTTATGGTTTTGTGTTGAGTGTATGTGTCTAGCTGTGTCTATGTTGGGTGTAGTTCTAGGAAAGTCTATGGTGGCCGGAATGGGTTCTCAATTAGAGACAGCTGATTTCGGTTGTCTCTAATTGGGAGCCATATTTAAGGCTGCCATAGGCTTTAGCTGTTTGTGGGTCATTGTTTGTGTATATGTATAGTTCGATGTAAGTAGTTTGTGTGTGCACTTACGTTTGAAGTTTTCACGATCGTTTGTTGTTTTTGTTAGTGTTGTAATAGTGTGTCGTGTTCATCTTCGTCGTTGTTATTAAAAAGAAGATGTATCCAAATCATGTTGCGCCTTGGTCCTCTCGTTCATGTCAACACGATCGTGACAGTGGCCTTAATTACTAGAACAACTGTAGTAATTAGGCCAAGCCCACAGCAGGTGAGACAGGAAGGTTGTCTGGTGTCGCGTCATTGTCATTGTCATTGTCATTAAAGAGGGTTTGTTTAAGAATGATAACAGGCTGTCACACTGTTGATATACCATGTCTTACTGGGTTTCTAGGTTAATACTCAAGTGTTCTGCAAAATGAAACGAAAATAGCATGGCTTTAGGACAAAAATATCCTTTACATATTGAAAACCATATTTGAGGAAAGAGAGACATCCAGTTCTGTTTCATTTGCTTAGCTTTTGAGCGAGGTCGGTTCTTTGAATGTAGTTCATTGATAAATCAGTATCACCTAATAAGAATCAATGACACAGCCTCATTACCCTTTATGCCCCTTAACACCTCTCAGCGAATTACACTTGACCTTAGTGTGACGTTTGTCAGTAGCAGACATTTAAACTTAAAGGGATGACAAACAAACATGCCAAACTCTAAAATTGAGCATAGATGTATGGACATGAGTCACGGATGCCAAAGTAGTTCTGTGAACAGGGAAGTTTCATTGCGACATGATTAATCAGATGAGCAGTCTGGATTAGTCTGAGTCGGGTCTCTGTTGGCAGCATCTGTGGTCTTGCTGAGACCAGATAATGGTTCTTGAGCAGATGTCCTTGTTTCATAAGCACAGATAGCAAAACAAGGTATTCCAGATGGTCTCGGAACACAACCACTCATAGCATTAGAATGACTGTGCAACCACTTGCTAGTCTCAGCGAGCCTCTTCCAACATATGGGTGTTAAAGGGATATTTCAGCCAAATTATGAAATTTCATTTTTGTTTCCTTACTTTGAAAGCAGTCTACAGACAAGGAGGGACTGCAAACGAATCCACGCTATGGGTTTGTTTACCTAGCCACTGCCACCAACTGCTAATAGTTACTGGGAGTCCTGTCCTGCACAATGGCATCCCGTTAAAGATAAGACATGGAGAGATTTTCTTTGACTAATTTGACTAATTGCTGTCCAGGTGCCGACTACTCAAGACTGAAGTTCTCTTGCGCTAGTCAGTCACACTCGGATCCAGCCATTTAAACAACTACATCGTGACATCCACAGGCTCATTGTCTGCTGGGAGCCACAGGAACGATTCCAGTTCTATATTTATCCAAGCTGAAGCAGGAGATTAGCTCGTACTGACCACTTCACATGAGAGTGACATAGGCACTTCAACATCTGCCATCTCCATCTGTAATAAGACCGCAGTCAGCACTTCAACATCTGCCATCTCCATCTGTAATAAGACCGCAGTCAGCACGCCAATATTGGCTAATCTCCTATACGACTGGCTGGAAGGTGAAGAATTTAAGAGGCTTCTACAGTTTTAGCCAATGGTAATGACTCAATCAGGGGAGTTAAGTCTGTGCAACTGTTTTGAAAATCATCAGTTAAACGTCTCAAAATGTAGCTCACTGTATGTAGCTCAATCTGATTAGCTAGATAAACTGGGTTAAAATCGGTAGAAGAAAAAGATTTCTTTGTATCTAAAACTTACCCCGCTCAATGGCCAATTTGAAGATAGAAAAGAAGGAAGCTGAGTGTCCTAATAGTACCTCTAAAGTACCTGTAAAGACCTTCTGTTTGAGCAAACATGTAATGTGGCGCTGACACCGTAGCCTTGCTGCTGATGGATGGTGTCGAAGGAGAACAATCTCCATAGAAAGGTCAGCAGAGTTGTGTGTTAATAAAAACGTCCAGGGACAGATTGGGCTTTAATGAAGAGCCATCTCAACATGAAGAGAAAGCTCATCTATCTCCTGCTGATAGATGAGCTAACAGGGCTGCTGAATGATCACGCTAGACAACCAGGTTTACTCTCACTACAGGGAACAAGGCGTGGCGTAGGACGACGGGTTTTATTAGCTAAGTTGAATGCATGGGAACACAATCAGTCTACACTGAATGGCTGCAAGTGGACGCTGTTCAAAGGAATTTCTGCAAGTTTACGATGATCTATGCAGCCTCCTGTATGTTCTCTAGAAACGTTAACGGGATGAGTGACCGATTGGGTTCTAAGTGTTACCCCTCTAAACTAAAGCCTAATCATAGTAAGATCAAGAGAAATGCAACATTCAAATAATGCAACCATGGATATACTGTACCTCACCACAAACATCTTGAGAAGAAACAGATTTATTGTAAGTATGATTTTAGATGTGTACAATACAATGGAGTTTCCTCTTCCCAACTTGCACATACATGTATGACAAGTAATATTTCATTTTGTTAGAATACAAAATCAGTTGTGCTTCACGAATAACATGATCCACTGACAAAGAGCACCATCGTCTTCCCACTCCTAAAGGTTGGAACCAAGACCACTAGCTGCATCATGAATGCAATTCTGCCTCAGCCAGGGGCACAATTTGGTTCAATGACGATTAGGTAAATAATGTTTTTATTTAGATTTAGAAATGAGCAAAGTTTGGATGTAAATAGTTAAATAATTTCATAGGACATGATTTAGAATCAATGGCCATTGTGTTATTACTTTACATTATGCCATTATGTAGCATGATGACCAGTCAGCTGGAATGTTCATTTACACGTCATGTACATGTGTTATGCTATTATATCAGTGGAAGCTATTTTAGTGAGGGAGTTATACTTCACTACTACACATAGAAGTGTTACTGTAGGTTCCCTCCATGACTAAAATGATGACAAAATATCTCATTCAACGCACTGTGGATGCATAGAGTATAATAGGTGCACTCTATCTACAATCAATGGAGCTGTGGACTTCTGCACATGTTTTAACACTGAGAAACCAGATACATTATCTGGGGATTGTAGTTAAAAAATGAACTCTTGTTGGATATTATATTGTTATTGAGAGGGTCCTCTGAAGTGGAACAGTGATTTCATATCATGCTATACAGTATAATATTATGCATCAATCTGTTCATAGACCAGTCAGTATTTGGACATTTGAACATTTCATTTGGACACAAGGCACAGACGTATTCTATGGCCCTACCAAAACATCACCTTAACTATGTACTGTACAGCCATACTAAATATGTCTCTATATTTATGACCTAAGGAATCAGCCCTTTTGCAGTCAATGCAAATTTGCAGTACTTTTCCTTACCATTTTCATTGTCGGACATTGTTTTGTATAGACAAATGTAATACACACATACGTATACCTTTTTTTGCGTCACATCATTGGAATTCTGAAGTCTTCTGTCTTATTGGTGCAAATGTTGAACTGATATGCGTTGCATATATGCCAAAAACTGCATATATGACTAGTCTAGTCTAGAAAATTCTACATACAAGTGGCTTGTGTGATGAAACAACAATACAATGTGTTGCAGTTTGTGTGACTGTGAGTTACGTCATGCAATAGCAAAATAAAGATTTGAACATATTCATTATGAGAAATGTAAGATGGTGCCTTGGTTGTTAGCATATAGCAGCAATCTATAGTATTGGTGCATTACGTTTCACTGACAATGTGATAACACACTCAAAACATATAGTTGTGTGCCTGACTATACAATACATATCTGGTTCAAATGTGGTTAAAAATACAAGCACTTTTGTATAGTAGGCCTTAGCAAATCAGTATTGATGATTGTTCCCTTAGTCTAATCAAAAAATGTCAACTTGTGTTTTTTCATACTGTACCAACCACAAATTAAAAACGTTTTGTCCACCTCTAATGCTTTCCAAAGTTCTAAGAGTAGGGAATGTGACTCACGGCTATTCTTACCAGATCTCATGTGGTGAGTAAGAGAATGAATGACAAGCTGCTGGCTTTCACTCCTCCAGCCATTAGAGTCACTTTGTCACTGGTAGACAGACAAATGGACAGCGGAAAGCCATGGAAAGTTGAGAGGCATGATTAAGACATACGGACAAAGTGTGGACTGCTCTTGAATCAGTGGGCAGTGACAAACGCAACACATGGCAAATTGCATCAGAAGCCCTTTATTAAAAAGCTTTTTTTGGTAAGTGTGGCATGCTAATGCACTGTGCTGCTCATGTGGGCTCCCAAGAATGGAGTGTTGGGAGAAAAATTTACTATTTTTCATCTGATGACGCACAACTAGCCCAATGGAAAAGACAGGCACATCTTGACCTGTGTGTTTGTACATGGGTATTCTCAGATGTTTTAGTAGGCTACTCCAGATTTTCAAAAAGAACACATTTTATTTTTATGTTTTATATCTTATAAAGTTGATGAAAATTTAGATTTTCTTTTTAAAATAATAATAATTAAAAAAAAAATATATATATACTTTGTTATGAATAATTAGTACATAACGTATTGCAATTTCTCTTTTACAGATAGTTAAAGTTTGATTCGTGCATGCAATGACATCAGCTCATGGTGAATCCAGGGCTTGATCTCATACTAAATGAAATCCATCCACTCTATTTACCCAGGCTGTACCTTTTATGGCTGTTTCAGGAACATCCACTACCCTTTAACATCTCTCTGGGTAGCCGTAAAGGAGCCCTCAGTAGTTTTCTACTGCCACAACAGTCTGAGCTGGGGGCTCTAGGCCATGTAAAGATTTGGTAGTATTGATGGAGGTGGGTGAGAAACAGGCACCCCTGCACAACATGAATCCCATACTAATCAATTTTGGAATTATCATAAATATATAGGCAATATGTTCACTCATTTATTGGCAGTGACGTTACATGTATGGAAAGGACACAATTCCTTCTGTGTTTTCTCTATCATTGTTCTAAGGTACCAAGGTAAACACACACACACACACACAATGCATTGTCGAATGGAAACAGAAATAAAGAATGTTAAGTGATAGATGTAACTCACCGTTTTCAACTGACAGTTGTGGACCTGTTTGCAAGATGAAGACATTTAAGTAAATTCCACACCTTAGACAATGGTTTATAAGACGAGCTCTTTGATTTGAACAGTTTTCTCAGAGAAAGGCACAGCCCTAACACCAGAGAGAGCAGAGTAGGGTGTGTATAACGCTGTGGCTACAGAACTGGTTTGGTGCAGTCTCATCCACCTCATGCTCTGTAGGCTCTGAAGGAGAATACACAGTCCATATCTGAAATTGTTACTGTTTCCCTATAGATGCAATCATGAGCCCGAGGTTCCGAGCATGAGCATTACCAACAAGTCCCCCCACAGTATATACACTACACAACATCTGAGGAAATGTCAATCAATGTTGAGGAGAACAATGTATCCCTTTGCTGCTCCACTCCTCTGCTCCACTGCGTCTAGTTCAAACCTACTGGCTTATCCGAGGTGGATTCAGTGGAAACTACATGAGATGATACACATTTTCAGGCCCTTTGAGATCTCAGTTAATACTGACAATAGGAAAAGTCTATTGCCACTGGGCTTTTGTACAGTTCCAGTCTCTTCCACCGCTGCATGGCTCCAGACTCATCCTGGCTAATCTGTCCATCAGAGGTCAATCATTGCTATGCTCTGCTCATTAATGTTAGTCTGACTTGCAGTATATGATTCATTTGTATTAGTTGCAATATAATCATCAATACAGTGATGACCGGAAACTTGGAGGTTTGGAGTATGTTGTTCTGGTCACTCTCCTCCCACTGGCAGGAGTCCCACACATGCCTGTCACATGCACAGTCAGCCACACGCATTAGTAGACACACAGCACCCCTAGAGAGGTGCACTCAATCCAGGACCGATGTTCTACTTCCGATGTTCTACTTCAGCCTCTACAGCAACCTTCTGACCAACTCTCTCTCTCTCTCTCTCTCTCTCTCTCTCTCTCTCTCTCTCTCTCTCTCTCTCTCTCTCTCTCTCTCTCTCTCTCTCTCCTCTCTCTCTCTCTCTCTCCTCTCTCTCTCTCCTCTCTCTCTCTCCTCTCTCTCTCTCTCTCTCTCTCTCTCTCCTCTCTCCTCTCTCTCTCTCTCTCTCTCTCTCTCTCTCTCTCTCTCTCTCTCCTCTCTCTCTCTCTCTCTCTCTCTCTCTCTCTCTCTCTCTCTCTCTCTCTCTCTCTCTCTCTCTCTCTCTCTCTCTCTCTCTCTCTCTCTCTCTCTTTTACAGCTGGGGTTATAGTGGGTATGGTGGTGGGGTGGGCTCTCAGATCAGACAGTCACTTCTGTCTTGCTGTTGCTGACAAAGTAGGGCTGCGGAGGCATGTAGTGCTGGCTGCGCGAGGTGCTGTGCATCTCGTTCACCTGCTCTATGGTGCAGTGTTTCTTAGTGCCGTGGCTCTGCCGGCGGCCCACCGTCTCTGAGCCGTCCCAGTTCTTCTGCATCCCCGGGTTGGCGATTGTGTTGGAGCCATAGGCCAGGGTATGGGAGCTGCTGCTGTAGCTGCTGTGGCCCTTGGTGCTTTTGGATTTGTGTCCGTTCTGCTTTAGGGAAGGCTGTAAGGGAGGGCTGTAGGGGTTGCTGGGCTCCTGCTCTATGCGGTGCATCGGGTGCATAGGGAGACTGCCTTTGGCTGCCATCTCTACCATGTGCCGCCGGTTGGTGTAGAAGTTGTCATTAACCTTCTCCGCTGGAAACAGACATACACACATACACAAGAGCAAAAAAATATAAATGAAAAAATATTGGAATGACAGCCATTTTGTTAATTTCATGCACAGGCAATAGCAAATGTTCCGGTCTTTGCTTTGGTGAGATTTATTTAGATTAGTTGAGATATTGAAGTATTTGAGGATTTTGGACTGTTTCCAAATCTATATTTTTGTAAATGCAATATTAATGCCATATTAATCCTAAACTAGGATAGATTACATATTGTCATGTGGGGTGAGGAACATTTGAGAAAATGGGAGCTAAAGGTTTTTTAAAGGATACCGAGGTGAAAAATACATTTTGCCTGAGCCGTGTTGAATGTTGTTGATCATCATATAAATGTAAATGATTTTCCCAACATTGCCATTATCATCTGGAAACATGCAGGCTTTAGCTAATAGTAAACAACCCCCTCCAGATTGGTTGGAGAGTTTGCTCTTTTCAAAGCTGGTTGTGTACACAGTTGTATTGTAATATGCAAATGAATATGTCCCTGAGCATTCTGGAATGTTTACTTGATTTCTATAGTATATTTTATGCTATGTGTATAATATATCCTTTAACTATCGGACATCATTTGCCCATAACAGCCACTGACATTGTTACATGGTGTCATTTGACATGTCCAATCTGGTGCAGACCTCTTCTGAAAACATTCTCTCCTCACTAATTGTGGAGCAACACCATACTCTACAGCGTTAGTCATTTCGCCGTGTGACATTTCAGACTTTCTAATTAAATGTCCTGCCGTTGACCTTTAATCTGTTATGATACCCCGGTGGGCGGAGGCAGAGGCAGACGGCCTCAGCCTCAATGTTCTGGATCAGACACCGCCACATTAGAGTGAGACTCGTCTCAAACAAGGGAGGAGCAGTGCAGAGCTCCCTCTGAACAAAGTGCTTTCATAGCGTACACATCAATGGCCCACAGCTTAATACATATCAGAGAATCAGAGAGGAGGGAGAGGACCACATTGGTTTACATAGACTCAACCCAAACAGTTTAATAAGTTTCCCCACCGGCACTCATTCCTCTGTTCTCCCTCCCATCCCCTAGTCACCGGGCAGCTCTCATTAGATACACTACCGTTCAAAAGTTTGGGGTCACTTAGAAATAGCTTCTTTTTTTTTAAGAAAAGCACATTTCTGTCCATTAAAATAACATATAATTGATCTGAAATACAGTGTAGACATTGTTAATGTTTTAAATGACTACATTTACATTTTAAGTCATTTAGCAGACGCTCTTATCCAGAGCGACTTACAAATTGGAAAGTTCATACATATTCATCCTGGTACCCCTGTGGGGAATGAACCCACAACCCTGGCGTTGCAAGCGCCATGCTCTACCAACTGAGCCACACCAGACTATTGTTGCTGGAAACGGCAGATTTTTTATGGAATATCTGCATAGGCGTAGCTAATCCAAGTGTGTTAGCTAATCCAAGTTTATCATTTTAAAAGGCTAATTGATCATTAGAAAACCCTTTTGCAATTATGTTAGCACAGCTGAAAACTGTTGTCCTGATTAAAGAAGCAATAAAACTGGCCTTCTTTAGACTAGTTGAGTATCTGGAGCATCAGCATTTGTGGGTTCGATCACAGGCTCAACATGGCCAGAAACAAAGACCTTTCTTCTGAAACTCATCAGTCTATTCTTGTTCTGAGAAATGAAGGCTATTCCATGCGAGAAATTGCCAAGAAACTGAAGATCTCGTACAACGCTGTGTACTACTCCCTTCACAGGACAGCGCAAACTGGCTCTAACCAGAATAGAAAGAGGAGTGGGAGGCCCCGGGGCACTACTGAGCAAGAGGACGAGTACATTAGAGTGTCTAGTTTGAGAAACAGATGCCTCACAAGTTCTCAACTGGTAACTTCATTAAATAGTACCCGCAAAACACGAGTCTCAACGTCAACAGTAAAGAGGCGACTCCTGGATGCTGGCCTTCTAGGCAGAGTTCCTCTGTCCAGTGTCTATGTTCTTTTGCCCATCTTAATCTTTTATTTTTATAGGCCAGTCTGAGATATGGCTTTTTCTTTGCAACTCTGTCTATAAGGCTAGCGTCCCGGAGTCGCCTCTTCACTGTTGACGTTGAGACTGGTGTTTTTCGGGTACTATTTAATGATCAATTAGCCTTTTAAAATAATAAACTTGGATTAGCTAACACAACGTGCCATTGGAACACAGGAGTGATGGTTGCTGATAATGGGCCTCTGTACGCCTATGTAGATATTCCATAAAAGATCTGCCCGCTTCCAGCTACAATAGTCATTTACAACATTAACAATGTCTACACTGTATTTCTGATCAATTTTATTTTATTTTAATGGACAGAAAATGAGCTTTTCTTTCAAAAACAAGGACATTTCTGAGTGGCCCCAAACTTTTGAATGGTAGCGTACGTTTCCCCCCAGTCTTTATGTCCCATAATGATCCATTTGCAGCTTGACGCCTCTTCACTAGATTAGCAGCAGTCAGAGAAGTTTCATCTGATTGTCTATAATGTCACAGAAAGAATCTGGTGAATGTTCCACATGCCCGCCGCCACATCATCCTCTGTGGGATTGTCCCTCTGCAGCTCTGACAGCTGCAATCTCATCCAGACCCATTTATGGCGAGGGGCTTTGAAGTTCCTTTAGTTGAATCAGGCAGAATCCATAAGGAGACCCCTGTTTAATTAGGGTGATAAACGCTATCAAATATGTCTCCTTCACTTCTTTTAATTCCCCATCAGAAGCAGAGCTGGTTTCTGATGCCTGTCTCTCTGGTTTATTAATCAGAGCGTTTATCAGCTCTGCGAGCTCACTTTCCTGTTTCTCCTATTGGTCTATGGAGAAAACGACCTACTGTTTGAGCATCAATCAGTGTAAAAAAAAAACCTTAGAGATAAAGTCAACATGCTTAGACATTGCTTTCCTGTGAGCCTAAGTAATCATTCCCTTTTTTCTACATTTCAGAGACATTAGTTCAGCACCATGACATTTTGCTTCTAATGGAGAGGCGAAGATAACAGGGAAAGTCTCTGACATAACTACACGACGAGGAAATCAACAATATCCCCTGGCACGTGACACCCATACATAAATTAGAATCCCAATCTAATTCACTGTCTGTGGCATACACACAATGCTGAAATTGCAGAGATCTTCATGTAGACTTGTATCCTTAATGAATGCATCAAAGAGAAGGCTGCTTGCAGAATTGTCATGTTCAACTCAATTATAATTACAGCTTTTTGGAGAAAGGCATGAGAAATAATTATCCTAGTGTTTACAGCCAGAAGAGCGGCAGGCAGATCCAAAATGTCTTCAGACCACTCCCCGATGGGGCTCCCGCTCCTTTATAAATTAGCCAGTTCAGATTGTAAACGTCTGTGAGAAATCCAGTTCTGTGACCTTACAAAATCACTGGGTGGACAGTGGGAGAGAATAATTGATTGCTAGATTTTGGTTTATCATTTCCCAAACCTTGGATTTATCACTCAGGGAATTTAGAGGTGAGGCATAAGACATGTTTCAGTTAATAATGGGTCAAGCTGGGATGTTTACTTTATTATACTCACCCTCTCAAAATGTTATAGAAATTTAATTTTCCAACATGATGTTGAAGGATAATTGAAGAGACATGGTTTCTTGATCCTAATATTGGTTCTGTGGTCAATCAGAGCTGACTCAATGTAGATCTTCAATAGTTGATTTAGGTACTGTAACAGTGACTGTCCAACATTTCACAGGGTTCTTCATATATGGTGTGCAGCAGCAAAACTATAGGTGATATAGAACGTATTTTTATTTACGGTTATCATTGGCGCCTAAGAGCAACAAAGGCAAAACAATGGATAACCTTGAGACATGAAATTTGAAAGACAAATCAATTACAGTAATTTTCCTAAAAGCTAGGCTATTTTCCTCCCTTTCTGAAAGGAAAAACTCTACATCTGTTATCCTGTCTAATCTGAAATAAACCGTTTACACAGTGTAAATATCTTTGTTGAGAGCCTCTCTCTCTTTGAGGTTTTTCTTTAAACGGAAAGTGTCACATAAACATAGTGTCTCTCAGTAAGTAACCATACAGCATGCTAGGATGGAGACGGAGACCAGGCTAACTGATAATTACAGCAGGCAGCAGAACATATCTACATTAGCTGCTTGGTGTTTTTTGCTCATCATTCGAGATCTCCATTGTGTTAATTAGCCCACATTTAATCATGTTATTTGAGTGCGATTACATGGAAGTTCGACACTTCAGAGGCGTATGCTCATTTGCGATCTCGGCTGATATTCCTATCCTCACGTCCTCTTTTATGAGAAGAGATGCCTTCAATTTAACAGATGGCCAAATAAATACTGTACCATTCCCATCCATTTCAGTGGAATGGTTTCCCTTTCTCACATGCTATAGGTATGAATGATTGATATTGATATTGCATGGCATGTGCAGTAACAGTTTGGACACACTTATTCATTCAAGGGTTTTTCTTTATATTTACTATTTTCTACATTGTAGAATATTAGTGAAGAAATCAAAACTATGAAATAACACTTATGGAATCATGTAGTAACCAAAAAAATAAATAAGAATGGCACAGGAGAGGATTGGCTTTATTTTATTGGCTCTTAACCAACCGTGCTATTTTGTTTGTTTTTAAGCATTTCACTGTAAGGTCTACACCTGTTGTAGTTGGCGCATGTGACAAATAACATTTGATTTGATTTGAAAATTGTTAAACAAAGCAAAATATATTTTAGATTTTAGATTCTTCAAAGTAGCCACCCTTTGCCTTAATGACAGCTTTACACACTCTTGGCATTCTCTCAACCAGCTTCATGAGGAATGCTTTTCCAACAGTCTTGAAGAAGTTCCCACATATGCTGAGCACTTGTTGTCTGCTTTTCCTTCACTCTGCAGTCCAAGTCATCCCAAACCGTCTAAATTGGGTTGTGGTCGGGTGATTGTGGAGGCCAGGTCATCTGATGCAGCACTCCATCACTCTCCTTGGTCAAATAGCCCTTACACAGCCTGGAGGTCTGTTTTGGGTCATTGTCCTGTTGAAAAACTAATGATAGTCCCACTAAGCGCAAACCAGATGGGATGGCGTATCGCTGCCGAATTCTGTGGTAGCCATGCTGGTTAAGTGCGCCTTGAATTTTTTATAAATCACTGACAGTGTCACCAGCAAAGCACCCCACACCATCACACCTTCTCCTCCATGCTTCACGGTGGGAACCACACAGGCGGAGATCATCACCTACTCTGCGTCTCACAAAGACATGGCGGTTGGAACCAAAAATCTCAAATTTGGAATCATCAGACCAAAAGACAGATTTCCACTGGTCTAATGTCCATTGCTAGTGTTTCTTGGCCCAAGCAAGTCTCTTCGTATTATTGGTGTCCTTTAGTAGTGGTTCATTTGCAGCAAATCGACCATGAAGGCCTGATTCACTCAGTCTCCTATGAACAGTTGATGTTGAGACGTGTCTGTTACTTGAACTCTGTGAAGCATTTATTTTGGCTGCAATCTGAGGTGCAGTTAAGTCTAATGAACTTGTGCTCTGCAACAGAGGTAACTCTGGGTCTTCTTTTCCTGTGGCGGTCCACATGAGAGTTTCATCATACCGCTTGATGGTTTTTGCGACTGCACTTGAAGAAACTTTCAAAGTTCTTGACATTTTCCGGATTGACTTACTTTCATGTCTTAAAGTAATGATGGACTGTCATTTCTCTTTGCTTACTTGATAACATGGTATTTTACCAATAGGGCTATCATCTGTATACCACCCCTACCTTGTCACAACACAACTGATTGGCTCAAACGCATTAAGAAGGAAATAAATTCCACAAATTAACTTTAAACAAAGGCACACATGTTAATTGAAATGCATTCCAGGTGACTACCTCATGAAGCTGGTTGAGAGAATGCCAAGAGTGTGAAAAGCTGTCATCAAGGCAAATGGTGGCTACTTTGAAGAATCTCAAATATAAAATATATTTTGATTTGTTGAAAACGTTTTTGGTTGCTACATGTGTCCGTATGTGTTACTTCCTAGTTTTGATGTCTTCACTATTCTACAATATAGAAAATAGTAAAAAATAAAGAGACATCCTGAAATCAGTAGGTGTCTCCAAACTTTTGACTGGTACTTATATTGTACTGTGAAATATATGCATTTCGTTAGATTTGAAATTATAATTAAATTACATATTACCCCTTTTGATTAGCTGATGAAATCTGATTAGCTATTTTGATTGTGAAGTTAATCAGAGAAGCAGCTCAGCGCTTATTCCTGTATTCCCATATCTGCATATCTTAGAATGAGCAATAACTGTGTCTCTTACCGACAGCCTTGAGGGAGGCGTACTTATTGAGCTCTTTCCCAGGTTGCTGTTGCTCATAGGGGCTAGTGATCTGTCCCATGGAAGGGTAAGGGTGGGGAGGAGACCCTAAGCCTGGCATTAGTGATGATCCTGGACCCACACTGTTCATCTGGTTAGCCTCTGGGGGGAGAGAAAGAGAAAGATGGCAGAGAGAGAGGTGTCAGTCTGGCAGAAAAAGTAAAAAATGTCATTAAATATTGATGTTCCATCTGAGTGATTGAGATTATGGGCCCATATAAATGCTACAATGTATTTAGAAGTTAGCAAATTCGATTATGCACTGTTGTTTTGTTTTCCCACTTAAGTGAGGCAATATTTTTTACATTTTACTGCAGTGGGCTAAATCAGGGTCACACAGTGTTTCTTGGTAGTCTTAAGTCACCGAACATCCGGTGTTTCTATCTGAAATGGTCTTATGTAATGTATATAAAGTGTAATATTGGGATGCAAACTCAAAATGTAATACATTTCAACTAAATCTGACATGGTACAGGTGTTTTATTTTTTTTAAGCCCATAACCATGTGAGTGAGGTTTCAAAGTAGATATGTTTAAATTCTTTTATTTTTTTATAGATTTTGAAATTACGAAAAATATTAATAACATTCCACCCATGAGGCCACTAGATAATATGGCTGCATGAGATCCGTCCTGTCAGTGGTGAGATGTAAGAGCTGGTGTCTCCCAGGAAAGCTGTGGAAGTCGAGACCTGATAGACCCCACATAGGCAGCTTACACTATCTCATTGACCTGCCAACACAATTGTTATAGTCTCTTCATGTTAGCCCTGGGATACAAATCATTAACCGTCCATCGCTCCAAGCTAGATGGCTCCTCTAGCCAGCTCACTGTGCTAATCCTCTCCCAATTGAATCTCTTTGGTTTCCTCCAAACAAGCCTCAGCCAAAACCAACAGCAGCATAGCTCAGCCCCCAGCTGATATGTCTCTCAATAGGTCTGATCGAAATCAATTTGACAGATGGATAAGAATGGACAGAGGTAATTGCTTCAGATCCTTGGTAACATTGCACCCTGTGCTGGTTGGCCTTCCCTGGGGACTCAGCTGGAGAGAGTGTGATGACTGCTCTTTATAAGATGGTACTAATCCAGCATCCAGCATGCAGACATCTGCTTAATTGAGGAGTGCATGGAACCATGGCAAATTGACTGGCCCCCTGCCTGCTGGCATGGCAGAGCAACCAGATGTTGTGGGCATCATTTTCAACTGGCCCCGCAGGACCCAAAGGAGGTCAGGAGACAGCAGACTGCACCCACGCCCAGGTGGCAGTTTGGGGGACGGTGAATACCACCTTAATAACTCCAGCAATACTACAGTAGCTATCTGCAGTAGAAAATCAAGAAAGTAAAGTTAACTAATAGCTCAATATTGATATTGTGTGTAATAGCAGAGTTGTATAAAATGCATTCCCCCAGTTTGGCTGTAGCAGTTACTGATTGGTCAAGGTAATACTGTACATCCATTCAGCCCATGTTGTATCCGTATTCATGTTGCACATGTAAACATAAGTCTCTTCCATTACTGATGTCCACAGCCCACTGTGAGGAACAATACCAGGACCTTGAGAGAGTAGAGTCATTGTAGTAGACATTGTAAGTGACCATAAACTGCTGCTTGGGCATGTTGAGAACACGAATGAGTTTTCAAAGTACAAGCAATCTGTTGAGAAGCGGATTGAACCTATGGCACGAAATGCTGTTAGTAACAATAGCTTCCTATGTATGACCACATACCACAGAATGGTCCAGCACTGCTTGAAGGTTGGATTCATTTGAAGGCTACTACAAATTGTAAATATCATCTGTTAGAAAAAGGGAAAATAATGATCTGACTTCTTATGGGCCATCTTCTACATTAGATATAAATTAGTCTACAATCGTTTTGATTTTCACAGAACCATCAATAAGTAACTGAGTAATATAAAAGCGATATTAAGTAACTGTTTATTATTATTATGATTCATCAAAAGACATAGGTCATTCAATGATTATTTATAGTGAACAAGTATTCATTAAAAAGAGTCACTGAAAAGGAGTTACCTTGACTGTACCTTTTTGAGACTGAGATCAATGAAGAACTATAAACTGCTTTAGAAAATAGAGATGATAACCTCCAGTTCAATATTCATCTCACAGATGTGAACGTAGAAGAACTGGCAACATTTACTCTAGTGTGAATGCTTTTTGAATATATAACTGTTGTGTTCTTACTACGACACAAACAGTAATACATGATACTTGAAACAGAGATAACGTTGACACGACTTTCTCGTTCAAACTCAAGTTCAAGCACAGTGGGTTCATGAGCAGGCGCAGTACTCAATTAGTATCAATGCTCTAGGTTCCACAATAACAACATACAGTAGTGCCTATGATGAAAGCGGTATAATGGTATCACATTATATCATACTTAACAAGGATTCCAGAATTCAATCATATCTACAGTGTGACCACCCTCCTTTCCCTAGTCATGATGATCAAAACAGGATGTCAACTTGTATGATACACATAATAACTGGCCGTGATTAACGGCATATTTGCGGAGGCACACTGAGGCCAATTAACAACTTAGCGACTCCTTTTGCAAGTCAACAAGTCAACATTTTCTGAGAGCAGATTTCTCTGGCAAGTTTACACTTCAGTAGATTGGGAGGATAAAAGGTGAAAAGGACATACAATCCCCATTACTTATGCCCCAAATCTTTAACTGTATGCTACTGTACACATACATCTCTCTGCTGCGCTGATGGTATGAGGGGAGAATACAGACATGGCCATCACTGAGTAGTCAACATCAATGTTTGTAATGTTTGTAATGATAAAATACAGGTTAAGTCAAATAAAATGGCTTATCTGTAAGATCTGTTGCATTATAATACCTCATTTTATTGTTGCCATGCAACATCTAATCAGGCACACACACCACAGTGTGAAAAGCAAAGAGCCTCTTTCGCTCGGTTTCATGTTAGTTAGTTGATAAGGAGGTCAGTGGACATGGAACCCTGTTTGTCAGTGCTGCAACTAGTACAAAATATTCCATTCTAATTAGCTCCACAACTAATATACTAAATACATTTGCATTTGCACATTTAGCTGAACACTATCATCTGCTTTGGACAGTGGACAATGAGCCGTGAAAAAAATGGATAAAAAGAAAATCAAATCTAGGCTAAAATGGTTCTGTCTGTCTGTGAAAAGACTGATGCCAAGTGGACTGAAATAGATGTTCTGATTTGAAACAGGGTCTTGGTAGCAATGACCATTCGTCAGGGAAGAGATGTCAGCTATCGCTGAAATGTCACCAGAGCTTTTGTTCTCCTCGTCTTCCCGGCTGGCAGGCGATTTGATTGGATTCTAGTCTATTTTTCCCAGACAGTTACTTAATGAATATGCCAGCTTTAGTTACGCATGCTTCCATGCTCATGACTCAGCAGCAGCCACTGGAAGGTTTCTCTTCTCCAGATGATGAACACAATCATCACTGGATCTACAGGTCCGAAAGGGTCCGAAAGGCCTGTAGATTGTGGCAGCAGCGATGTAAGCAAAGATGTCTAGTCTGACTAGTCTGACAGCCGGGCCAAGAGTGCTTTAGCCAAAAGCAGGTGCATTAATCAATTTTGGTTGGAGAGGAAAGAAAAATATGTTTCATGATAAGAAAAGTTGCATGATCTTTCAGAAGTTCAGAACCAAAATGTAGGAATGGATGGCTTGAAATCATCGTATCCCCAGAAAAATACAGCATCAACGACAAAACAATTGCAGTTCAAAATCAACTTTTGTTTTACTAAAAATAAATTATGAAGTTGATTCTTTGTGTTTATTTTCATGCTCATCCACAGGGGAATAAATATGAAGAATGGGAAAAGTTCATAGAAACTACCCTAGCAACTTGCCCACCAGATTTGGACCTAAAGGTTCCCTGAGGGCTACTGACTATGATAATCAGAAACTTTGGAAATTCTTATGAAATACTACACTGCCTCCTGGAAACATATTCCTCCTGCTGCACAGTGGTCCCAATAGATACGCTCCAACAGGAGACGGTTCAGGAACAACAGGGGAGGAGAGCATTCAACAGAGGTCTGGAGGGACCCCAGCATGAATGAATGATGATTGTTGAAACGTTCCAGTGTTTTCTGTGGAAAAAGACGAGGGTTTAAAGAGGAAGAGACCATTGCACAGAACTACAATATACTTTAAAGAGAGGAGAAAATGCTTTTGAATGGAAAATAGGGAAGGTGTTTATTTTCCTTAGCAAGTCCAATTAATATGAAAGAGGATAGTGTAGCAAGAGTTAAAAAGTGGGAGGAGGGCAGTGGGAGAATAAGGTCAGGGACAGGAGGCGTGAACCAAACATGAAACAACTGTCAGCACCACTTCAAAATGACTACTGTACTCTCCTCTGCCACTGAAAAATAAAAGATGGTACAACATTCTAACTTTTTTAACAAGTATCAACTTTTAGCTGTTCAGAGTCCACTATGCCATGGAGCAGCCTCTCCATGACAATAAAAAATATAATAATAGTGAAATAGGCTAATTAGAAGCTAATTTCCCACCGGTCAAATAGATGTTTCTGTGCTGTGCTAATTACTTTGTAAAGGACCAGGAAATGATCAGTGTTGTCTCATTAAAAGACATATACAGGGAAGCTTTACAACTCTTTCACTACACCTGCTAATAGCGGGTCAGGTATGGCTCTGTGACTAGGTGAAAACAATGAGTGGTTTTCAAGAATCATTGTTCTCTGAAATTACCCCACCTCTGGAAATCTGGAAATCTGAAGTACAAGCTGTTACTTTGGCATTGAGCAGCTAATTTAAGGAGTAATACATCTGTCCATCCATTGTCTGTGTACAACGGATAAAATATCATTTCATCTGCCAGACATTGGTCCTCTTCACTTCAATTCCCTTTCCATCTGTCTGCCACTGGTAAAAAGTGGTCCATTTGTGAAAACTTTTGTAAGGTTAAAGACTCAAAGGTTGTTGCAGGAGTAAGTGAATCAACACTACAGACACAGATACCTTCCAAGAACTCATAAAAAATGCAAGAGCGTATTTTGGGAGCTGGATGCCCCAAAGGGATAGATGGTACAATGGGAAGGACACTCATTCACAGGTTATTTCCAATTGGGGAGTGAAAGTGTGCAGAAGGATTAGTCCTAAGACCTCCAATAACATATACAGTATAATTTATTAGCAATACTTCATAATATTTGATGCACGCTTGTAGTTTCATCAGATGTTTTGGCATTGCTTTGTTGCATTGAAATATTTCAGATTCAATAAGCATGTACAGAAAATAACCTAATATATGCATACTTCCAATATACCTACTGCAAGGAATGTGATTTCAATACTTTGCACAGTTTGTCAGTATTTGATGTGGATTTTCACAAATTAATTTGTCTAGAATAGTCAGTGTGACATTTAACATTGAGCCTCTCGCAGAAACCTACCTCTGCTAGACGGATTTACAGGGTATTAGACAGTGCGCAAGAAGAAAGTCAGTCAGTCACTCTTATTGCCCTGATGGAAGAAGTCTATATTCCATGTAAATGTGTGTCTAGCCCCTGGCTTTTCTTCTTTATACTCATAAAGGTTGGACAAGCTGAGAGATTAATAGCCAGGTCTTGAAGATTGATGAGAAAAACATTTGACTCACCAGGGTAAATCATGACTTGACAGGTCATTTAATAGGTTGAATTTCCTCAGATGTAATTTACATAAAATAGGCATATGCAGTGATGGAACATAACCGATCTGGGTGCAGATGATGGCATAAAAACAGTATGTCTCTGAATTCCTACAGACTCATGAAAGCCATTGTCTGTGTAATCCAATCTGACAGGTAGAGCTCACTGTGAGATAAAAGCAGCAGAAGAATCAATAACGCCTCCTCTCTTCTCCTCTCTCAGAGCATTGTTCACTCCTTCTCTGTGCTCTACCTGCTTCCATTACCTTAAATTCATACGCATTCATCAGCTCACCTCTGAAATGTAGCCTACGCTTCCAGACTCGGAGTGTTATTGAGGGCGACACTTCACTTTGTAAATGTTGATGTTTATGGCTTGATTGGCAAACTAGGTGAACAGGTTTCTCTCCAGAGGCAAGTTTGACTACGCCAACTAAGTAATGGAATCTCCAACTTACAATGGCCTGTCTCCATAGTTCATACATTAAACCAGTTGGCAACACCCACATGAGTAACAGTTCATACTCCCATTATTTATCTGCTGAGGGAGAACAGGCTCTGCTGCGCTCACAAAAAGCCTGCATGAAATTAACATTTAATGAATTTATATGCCGGCACTATGTAAATCTAATGTATAAGCTTTGTCTTTTTGTATTACTGAATGAAATTGACGTTCCCCTATGCTAAGAGTATATTGGATGGACAACACAGTTATTTTGTCAAACTTATTCATTACAGTGACACCATTGCATGTGCTTTATGAATGGATAATTCAGTAAACAGTTAGGTAAAAATACAAGCACAGAATAACGATTTGCAAAAGGTACATTAAATATAGATAAAACATATTCACTATTTTGTGCATTAAGATGTATGTGCTGTGGTCTGGGTGAACTACTTAATACCATGCATGATGGTGGGTTTGTGTGCACTATTTGTGATAATGCTAATCTCCATGCCACCAGTTGGGTCAAAGTTGTCCATGTATGGAAACGTGCGTTTCATTCATCTATAGTACAGACACAAATGTGACTTCTACAAAATAAATAATATGCCCATAGCAATGCAAAAGCTAATCACTATCTGCTCATTCAAGTGCTTGCATATTGCCATGTGCTACTTATGGTACATTAAATAAATTAGTTTAGACAAGAGAGAACTTCATTTGTATTTCATTAGTTGGAGTAAACCCTCATCTCACTTTTCAACCTTGTTGTATGAAGCTTCTCTTCTCAGCCTGCGAGCTTGACAAGGTGTTATCATTCATGTCAGGTACCAACAAAGATATAGAACTACAGTTTTGCTATGCAGCACCAGTACTTTTAAAGGAGGTTTGGCCCTTAGGCGGAAGCTTAAGTAAAGTGTCTCAAAATGATCACAGCATTCTTTTGTCTAAAAACATTCAACAAGGCAGATATGAAAAGGAAGAGGAGATACAAAATGTCCTTTTAAAAAATAGGCATGTAACTGGAAATAAAGGTGATGTTTTGTAAGCGTTTTCCATTCATCATTGTAGGTAGTAGTAACCCATTTAAATACAGTTTCCTGTGACACTGTCTTGTGGAGAAGGGCCTGCCAGACCGTCCGGCCGTGTGTTGGCAGCAAGGGAGAACTTTCTTCTCTTCGGCTGGATGCCTAGAGAGAAAAGAGGCCAAGTGGCCACAGGTGCCCCTTGCTCACACAGGCAGGCCTGGAGGAGAGGGACAGGACAATGCGTGTGGCCAAGATGGCCCCAGCAGCACACAGGACAGAAGTTGAGTGTAGCCTAGCCGCCAGCCAGCCACCCACCCAGAGGAGAGGCAACTAGAGGAGAGGAGAGGGAACTAGAACAAAGCCCTGTCTGTCTGAGAGGATTGTGTCATCTGTGACGCTGACACGTGTGAGAACTCCCTCTGGACCATTTCACTCAGTGCCAACCAGGCACCCACAACCCCTGCCATAGAGGCAGTATCCATCCTAGGGAGGCAGCCCTGGCATGGGTACACTTGGCAGTGCCAGACATGGCTAGAGGACGAGGAGGGGAACAGGCCCTATAGACACACCACTCTACCCCCTGCCCAGAAGTGAGTCAAAGAGACAGAAACAAAACGGCAGGGAGAAAATAACCATTTTAGTGGAGCTGTTGTGCAGTCAAAATAACTACAGTCCTCAACACATAAGATATGGGAAGGAAGCACAAAGCATTGTCTCCCGACAACGTATTGTCAAGGCTATAATCTCAGGGATATAGCAGACTATATTCTGTATACAGGGTACAGGATTTTGTAAAGTGTTTCTGAAGGCTTTTTCTGATGATTGGGAGAAAGGACACTTTGTATGCTTTGTATGCTAACAGGCTTTGTTGTTCTATTGTAATATCTGTCCGTTCTAGCTAGTTGATCTAATGTTATAAATCCATCTGTGCTGCCCTGTTTTCCTGAATCTCACATACTACTGCAGCTGAACAAGGGGATTAATCTCCTGAACGCTTACCAACCAACTGAAGAGGGTTCAGTCACACAACTAGTGCTGCTGTTCCTGTCGGTGCAATTATTTACCTCTCATGTCCAGTTGACAAAATTAGATCCTTGTGTGTGTGTGTGTGTGTGTGTGTGTGTGTGTGTGTGTGTGTGTGTGTGTGTGTGTGTGTGTGTGTGTGTGTGTGTGTGTGTGTGTGTGTGTGTGTGTGTGTGTGTGTGTGTGTGTGTGTGTGTGTGTGTGTGTGTGTGTGTGTATGAAAGCCATACCTTGATGTCCTCAAATACATCAAAACGACAGTGGCGGTGATAGATTTCCCTGTGGTCGAACACAGAGCACAACCCATTTTGTTGCAACCAGATGCAAACCTGGCATGAAAATCTAAATAACATGGGAGGTATGTTGTTGTACAACTGAGGCATTATCTACAAAGAGAGAACTACCAGACCCAGTAGAGATTTAATGCTAGTGTACTACAATGACTGAACGTTGACTGTGTATTACTATGCTGCTCCTGAACTCAAGGTGCTGCTCCTGAACTCAAGGTGCTGCTCCTGAACTCAAGGTGCTGCTCCTGAACTCAAGGTGCTGCTCCTGAACTCAAGGTGCTGCTCCTGAACTCAAGGTGCTGCTCCTGAACTCAAGGTGCTGCTCCTGAACTCAATGTGCTGCTCCTGAACTCAAGTGCTGCTCCTGAACTCAAAGTGCTGCTCCTGAACTCAAAGTGCTGCTCCTGAACTCAAAGTGCTGCTCCTGAACTCAAAGTGCTGCTCCTGAACTCAAAGTGCTGCTCCTGTACTAATAAGGTCTGGTGGTTTTGAGGCTGTAAGATGCATGGTTGTGATTGTTTGGGTTTCTGTTCTGACAATGACCATTTCTTTCCCAAGCGTCCATTTGTTACAAGAAACGTCTGGTCGTCTGTTGACATGAACTACCTCTGTCTTTGCTGACCTAGTAATAATTTCAAAATAATAATTTTCACAAACACTATGACAAGCATTGTATGGTCAAAAACAGCAATATATTTTTCAGAGGGATGTGTTTCCTATGGTATTGTAGATCGTGGATACTATGATGCCAATGATGCACTAATATTGCTCATGATCTAACATGGGCTGTGCTTCATCTACATTTAAATCTGTTTATAAATGTAGATATTCATCATTTAGCTGGGAGTAAACTTAAACACTTTCCACTTAAGAGGGACTTGTCAGCACTTACCAACAAAGAAAAGATGACCAAAGAACCCTCTTTAAAGAGTAAGTGAAGAAAGCCCCCTTTGAAGCTGTGACCATTCTCAGTGGACATTAATATTAATATTACATTACATCGGATGTGTTAGAACCCCCAACAGGCCCTCTGTGTAATTTCCCAATCACCAGCCAGCATGGAAGCAGAGTATCCTGAGTGGTGTGAGGATGATCAGAACAAGCGATCTAAGGTATCTGCAGTAACCCCCATGTTATTGAACTACTCAAAAATGCCATTAGGCAGTCCTAAAATAAATCCTTGTCATTGGTCATACATGAGGGCATTGGGTATTGGGGTCTGATCGGCAGTCTGGTATATGATAAACCCACAGCTTACTTTTCAAATACATTGTTGAACATGGTGTGTTGTTTTAATGTACTGTACAGGGAGGGATTCATGTTCATTTTTTTCTGATTACATTTTGCTGTAGGTTTAAATGTAGCTTACTAATAGCTATACTATGACCCATCAGTGAGGCAGTCATAGGCCACAGTGCTGAAGCTCCCATCCCATCGCTAGCTGCTCCTGAACCTCTAATTTCCATCACCTACCTGTCAACATGTCGGCTGGCTGGTAATGAACGGATCATTATTCCAGGAGGGGGCACGGAAGAAAAAAAGGGGTCTCTGTTTAAAGAATGATTAATTATTCGCCTGTCATGGCAGCACCAAGAACGCCTGAATTCATTAAAGAGAATAATAATAATTTCAGCTGAAGGAGAAAACTCATCTCGTAGGCATACCTTGAGGTACAGTAGGCTTGATGTTCAGGGTACTATATGCCTGTGACAACCAGGAAGCCGTTTTCTGAAAGATACTACCTTGTACACACATTTACGTACTCTACTTTGGTGGGTTTCGATGTAAGAGGAGAAAGTGGAAGCGTTAACCAAAGAAAATGCTTATTCTACAGTTGATGTGTTGAAAACAAAGAACTATGCTGCCTATTAGGAATGTTCATTCCTTATTAGTATTTCCCTCAAAGCATGATTATTATGATATTTAAGGGTGCCTCAAATGTCTATATGTATAGTTTTCCTCAGGGGAATTTCCCTAGATAAAAGTACATTTTTATCAGTTCAATCAGAAGTTGTAATGGGCAGGAAAAAATCATTGCCTGCACGATTGTGTGAGATTGCCATGGATACAGGCATGCATAATCCTATAGGAGTTGACAGTAGAACTGCAAACTGCAAGTGTATTATCAGGTCCTTTTTCCACTGTGGGGAAATTAATTCAAAGTCAGATATAATGTATTCTGCCTCTTAAGTTAGTGTAATTCAACAACAATCACTTTTCTGCTTCTATCTATTTTACCTACAACAGCAAAAATCCATGGACAGGCCACTTGGTCGTCATACCTTCGTTTCCATGGAAATGTCATGCATATTGGCACCATATGTATTAGTTCCATCATGTGACATAAGGGCATCAGAATGGAAACCACCTGAGCCATATACAGTGCCTTCAGAAAGTGTTCAGACGCCTTCACTGTATCCACGTTTTATTGTGTTACAGCCTGAATTTAAAATTGATTAAATTAATATTTGATTTGATATATTACACATTGTCACGACTTCTGCCGAAGTCGTTGCCTCTCCTTGTCCGGGCGGTGTTCGGCGGTCGACTTCACCGGTCTTCTAGTCATCATCGATCCATTTTTCATTTTCCATTGGTTTTGTCTTGTCTTCCCACACACCTGTTGTCAATCCCATTCATTACCTGTTGTGTATTTAACCCTCTGTTTCCCTTCATGTGTTTGTCAGAGATTGTTCTTTGTCAAGTGTTGTGTGTTCTGTGTATAGGTGTGCTATGGGTCTTCATACCCAGATTTTTGTATTATAATTTTCCGTGAGTGTTATGGAGCTAATTACTGGGACTATTATTAAAGTACTCCATGCTACACTCTATTTTGACTCTCCTGCGCCTGACTTCCTCTGCCACCTATACACGCCATTGTGACAGAATCTCTGACCATAAAAATGAAGTCAGCAGGAGGAGGCACTTCACTAATGGAGGTTGAGGAACGCGTCCTGGAACACGCGGCGGAGATTGACAGTCTGTGCGCTGTCATGGATCGCATTGTCCAGAGTATGGACCGCTGGGAGAGACAGGGAGCGTGTCCAGTACCTCCACCACCCCCTGGAATTCCTTCGAACGTTTTTTCCCCTCCGGAACAGAACAGGATCCAGTTATCCCTACCCACGGGATACAATGGAGATACTGCCAGCTGCCAGGGTTTTCTCCTAAAACTGAACTTGTATCTGGCCACGGTCTCTCCAGTACCAACAGACCGTGAGAAAAGCTTCGCCCTCATCTCCTGCCTTACCGGGAAAGCCCTGGAGTGGGCCAACGCTGTGTGTGGAGAGGATAAGGCGTTGGACCATTTTGAGGAGCTCATCTGCCATTTCCGGAAGGTATTCGACCACCCATCCGAAGGCAGAGCAGCAGGTGAGCTCCTCTATCATCTGAGGCAGGGGAAGAGGAGTGCTCAGGAGTTCGCGTTGGAGTTTAGGACTTTGGCTGCCGGCGCTGGATGGAGCGACAGGGCCCTGATCGACCACTACCGTTGTAGTCTACGCGAGGACGTCCGTCGGGAGCTGGCCTGTAGAGACACCACCCTCAACTTCGACCAACTGGTGGATATGTCCATCAGGCTGGACAACATGCTGGCTACTCGGGGACGTCTAGATCGGGGTCTGGTTGTTCCATCCTCCCGCACTCTCTCTCCCGAACCTATGGAATTGGGAGGGATGGTGCGCAGGGAGACCGGAGGGGGTACCCGCTCGAGCACCATCTATGATCGCAGAGATCACACTGCTGATCGGTGCCGGGTTGGTTCCTCTGGGAATAGAGAAGTCAGGCAGGGCACTCTGGCATCACCCCAGGTGAGTAGGCACCATACTCATCCAGAGCCCTCTGCTGCACTTATGTTTGTCTCTGTCACCTTTCCGGATTTTTCCCTGCATTCCCAGTATAAGGCGCTAGTAGATTCAGGCGCGGCTGGGAATTTCATTAATAAAAATTTAGCTTATAGTTTAGGGATTCCTATTGTTTCTGTGGATATGCCTTTCCCTATTCATGCCTTAGATAGTCGACCAATAGGGTCAGGGTTTATCAGGGAGGTCACCGCACCTTTGTCTATGATAACGCAGGGGGGTCACAAGGAGAAGATTAGTCTTTTCCTTATTGATTCTCCTGCGTATTCTGTGGTGTTAGGCCTACCCTGGTTAACTACTCATAACCCCACTGTTTCTTGGCCACAGAGGGCTCTCACGGGGTGGTCGCGAGAGTGCTCAGGTAGGTGTGTAGGGGTTTCCGTTGGTGCTACTACGGTGGAAAGTCCAGACCAGGTTTCCACCGTGCGCATTCCCCCCGAATATGCCGATTTGGCACTCGCCTTCTGTAAAAAGAAGGCGACTCAATTACCACCCCATCGACAGGGGGATTGTGCGATAGATCTCCTGGTAGACGCTGCATATCCCAGGAGTCACGTGTATCCTCTGTCGCAAGCGGAGACAGTGGCTATGGATAATTATATCTCTGAATCCCTGCGTCAGGGGTTCATTAAGCCATCCATTTCACCCGCCTCTTCGAGTTTCTTTTTTGTGAAGAAGAAGGATGGCGGTTTACGCCCGTGCATTGATTATAGAGACCTTAATAAAATCACGGTAAAATATAGTTACCCGCTACCTTTGATAAATACAGTAATGGAGTCAATGCGCGGGGCCCGCTTCTTCACAAAATTGGATCTCAGGAGTGCGTACAATCTGGTGCGTATTAGGAGGGGTGATGAGTGGAAGACGGCATTTAGCACCACCTCAGGTCATTATGAGTACCTGGTCATGCCATATGGGTTGATGAATGCTCCATCAGTCTTCCAATCGTTTGTAGATGAGATCTTCAGGGACCTGAACGGGCAGGGTGTAGTGGTGTATATCGATGATATTTTGATATACTCTGCTACACGCGCTGAGCATGTGTCCTTGGTGCGCAAGGTGCTTGGTCGCCTGTTGGAGCATGATTTATATGTCAAGGCTGAGAAATGCTTGTTCTTCCAACAATCCATCTCCTTCCTAGGGCATCAGATTACCACTTCAGGAGTGGAGATGGAGAGCGACCGCATTACAGCCGTGCGTAATTGGCCGACTCCAACCACGGTAAAGGAGGTGCAGCGTTTTTTAGGGTTTGCCAATTACTACCGGAGATTTATCCGGGGTTTTGGTCAGGTTGCAGCTCCCATTACCTCACTGCTAAAGGGGGGTCCGGTGCGCTTGCAGTGGTCAGCCGAGGCGAATAGGGCTTTTGGTAAACTGAAGGCTCTGTTTACCTCGGCGCCTGTGTTGGCTCATCCGGATCCCTCTTTGCCATTCATAGTAGAGGTGGACGCATCCGAAGCTGGGATAGGAGCAGTGCTCTCTCAGCGTTCGGGTGTGCCACCGAAGCTTCGCCCCTGTGCTTTCTTTTCGAAGAAGCTCAGCCCGGCGGAGCGTAACTATGATGTGGGGGACCGAGAGCTGTTAGCTGTCGTAAAAGCCTTGAAGGTGTGGAGGCATTGGCTTGAGGGGGCTAATCACCCTTTTCTCATCTGGACTGACCACCGCAATCTGGAGTACATCCGGCAGGCGAAGAGACTAAATCCTCGCCAGGCAAGGTGGGCCATGTTTTTCACTCGTTTTGTGTTTACACTTACTTACAGACCAGGCTCCCAGAACGTCAAGGCAGACGCATTGTCTCGGCTGTATGACACAGAGGAGCGACCCATGGATCCCACTCCCATACTCCCAGAGTCGTGTTTGGTGGCGCCAGTAGTGTGGGAGCTGGACGCGGACATTGAGCGGGCGTCACGTGCAGAGCCCTCTCCTCCTGAGTGTCCAGCTGGTCGTCTGTACGTTCCGTCTGCTGTCCGCGACCGATTGATCTATTGGGCTCACACATCACCCTCCTCTGGTCATCCTGGGATAGGTCGGACGATGCGCTGTCTTGATGGGAGGTACTGGTGGCCCACTTTAGCTAAGGACGTGAGGATTTATGTTTCCTCCTGTTCGGTGTGCGCCCAGTGCAAGGCTCCTAGACACCTGCCTAGAGGTAAGCTTTTACCTTTACCCGTTCCTCAACGGCCGTGGTCGCACCTGTCAGTGGATTTTGTGACTGATCTTCCACCTTCACAGGGTTACACCACGATCCTGGTCGTTGTGGATCGGTTCTCTAAGTCCTGTCGTCTTCTCCCTTTGCCCGGTCTCCCTACGGCCTTACAAACTGCGGAGGCTTTGTTTACACATGTTTTCCGGCATTATGGGGTGCCTGAGGATATAGTGTCTGATCGGGGTCCCCAGTTCACGTCAAGGGTCTGGAAGGCGTTCATGGAACGTCTGGGGATCTCGGTTAGTCTTACCTCAGGTTTTCACCCTGAGAGTAATGGGCAGGTGGAGAGAGTTAACCAGGATGTGGGCAGGTTTCTGCGGTCCTATTGCCAGGACCGGCCAGGGGAGTGGGCGAAGTTCGTGCCCTGGGCAGAGATAGCCCAGAACTCGCTACGTCACTCCTCCACTAACCTTACCCCTTTTCAATGTGTATTAGGGTATCAGCCGGTTCTGGCTCCTTGGCATCAGAGTCAGACCGAAGCTCCTGCGGTGGACAATTGGTTTCGGCACGCTGAGGAAACTTGGGAGGCAGCCCACGTCCACCTTCAGCGTGCCATAAGGCGCCAGAAAATTGGCGCAGACCGTCGCCGCAGTGAGGCCCCGGTGTTCGTACCAGGGGACAGGGTCTGGCTCTCGACCCGAAACCTGCCCCTCCGCCTGCTCTGCCGGAAGCTGTGTCCGCGGTTTGTGGGGCCGTTTAAAGTCCTGAGGAGAGTGAACGAGGTATGTTATAGATTACAACTGCCCATTAATTACCGTATTAACCCCTCGTTCCATGTGTCTCTCCTCAGGCCGGTGGTGGCTGGCCCGCTCCAGGAGGCTGAAGTGCGTGAAGTTCCTCCGCCTCCTCTAGACATCGAGGGGGTCCCGGCGTACGCTATTCGATCCATTTTGGATTCGAGACGTCGGGCGAGGGGCCTTCAGTACCTCGTGGACTGGGAGGGGTACGGGCCGGAGGAGAGATGCTGGGTTCCGGTGGAGGACGTTTTAGATCCTTCTATGTTAAAAGAATTCCACCGCCTCCATCTGGATCGCCCTGCACCTCGCCCTCCGGGTCGTCCCCGAGGCCGGTGTCGACGCGCTGCTGGAGCCGCGCGTCAGGGGGGGGGGTAATGTCACGACTTCTGCCGAAGTCGTTGCCTCTCCTTGTCCGGGCGGTGTTCGGCGGTCGACTTCACCGGTCTTCTAGTCATCATCGATCCATTTTTCATTTTCCATTGGTTTTGTCTTGTCTTCCCACACACCTGTTGTCAATCCCATTCATTACCTGTTGTGTATTTAACCCTCTGTTTCCCTTCATGTGTTTGTCAGAGATTGTTCTTTGTCAAGTGTTGTGTGTTCTGTGTATAGGTGTGCTATGGGTCTTCATACCCAGATTTTTGTATTATAATTTTCCGTGAGTGTTATGGAGCTAATTACTGGGACTATTATTAAAGTACTCCATGCTACACTCTATTTTGACTCTCCTGCGCCTGACTTCCTCTGCCACCTATACACGCCATTGTGACACACATTGTATGGTGTATCAATACACCCAGTCACTACAAAGATACAGGTGTCCTTCCAAACTCAGTTGACGAAGAGGAAAGTAACCGCTCAGGGATTTCACTATGACGCCAAGTGTGACTTTATAACAGTAACAGAGTTTAATGGCTGTGATAGGAGAAAACTGAGAATGAATCAACAACATTTCAGTTACTCCACGATGCTAACCTAAATGACAAAGAAGGAAGCCTGTACAGAATACAAATATTCAAAAACATGCATCCTGTTCGCATTAAGGAGCTAAAGTAAAACTGCAAACAATGTGGCACAAAAATGTACTTTATGTCCTGAATACAAAGTGTTATGCTTGGGGAAAATCCAACACATCACTGAGTACCACTCTTCATATTTTCAAGCATGGTAAAGGCTGCATTATATTATGGGTATGCTTGTAATCGGTAAAGACAAAGGGGTTTTTGAGCTAAAAATAAATGAATGGAATAGAACTAAGCACAGGCAAAGTACTAGAGAAAAACCTGGTTCAGTCTGCTTTCCAAAAGACACTGGCAGACAATTTTACCTTTCAGCAGGACAATAACCTAAAACACAAGGGCAAATATGCACTGGAGTTACTTACCAATATGACATTGAATGTTCCTGAGTGGCCTAGTTACAGTTTTGACTTTTTTAAATTTAATTTAATTTCACCTTTATTTAACCAGGTAGGCTAGTTGAGAACAAGTTCTCATTTGCAACTGCGACCTGTACAAGATTAAGCAAAGCAGTGTGACACAGACAACAACACAGAGTTACACATGGGGTAAACCATAAACAAGCCAATAACACAATAAACATGTCAATGACACAGTAGAAAAAAGAAAGTCTATATACATTGTGTGCAAAAGGCATGAGGAGGTAAGCAATAAAAAGGCCATAGGAGCAAATAATTACAATTTAGCAGATTAACACTGGAGTGATAAATGAGCAGATGATGATGTGCAAGTAGAGATACTGGTGTGCAAAAGAGCAGAAAAGTAAATAATATAAAAACAGTATGGGGATGAGGTAGGCAGATTGGGTGGGCTATTTACAGATGGACTATGTACAGCTGCAGCGATCGGTTAGCTGCTCAGATAGTTAATGTTTAAAGTTGGTGAGGGAAATAAAAGTCTCCAACTTCAGCGATTTTTGCAATTCGTTCTAGTCACTGGCAGCAAAGAACTGGAAGGAAAGGTGGCCAAATGAGGTGTTGGCTTTGGGGATGATCAGTGAGATATACCTGCTGGAACGTGTGCTACGGGTGGGTGTTGTTATCGTTACCAGTGAACTGAGATAAGGCGGAGCTTTACCTAGCATAGACTTATAGATGACCTGGAGCCAGTGGGTCTGGCGACGAATATGTAGCGAGGGCCAGCTGACTAGAGCATACAGGTCGCAGTGGTGGGTGGTATAAGGTGATTTAGTAACAAAACGGATGGCACTATGATAGACTGCATCCAGTTTGCTGAGTAGAGTGTTGGAAGCTATTTTGAAGATGACATCGTCGAAGTCGAGGATCGGTAGGATAGTCAGTTTTACTCGGGTAATTTTGGCGAAGGAGGCTATGTTGCGAAATAGAAAGCTGATTCTAGATTTGATTTTGGATTGGAGATGTTTAATATGAGTCTGGAAGGAGAGTTTACGGTCTAGCCAGACACCGAGGTATTTATAGTTGTCCACATATTCTAGGTCGGAACCGTCCAGGGTGGTGATGCTAGTCGGGCGGGTGGGTGCGGGCAGCGAACGGTTGAAAAGCATGCATTTGATTTTACTAGCGTTTAAGAGCAGTTGGAGGCCATGGAAGGAGTGTTGTATGGCATTGAAGCTCATTTGGAGGTTAGTTAGCACAGTGTCCAAGGAAGGGCCAGAAATATACATAATGGTGTCGTCTGCGTAGAGGTGGATCAGGGAATCGCCCCGCTGCAAGAGCGACATCATTGATATATACAGAGAAAAGAGTCGGCCCGAGAATTGAACCCTGTGGTACCCCCATAGAGACTGCCAGAGGGTCGGACAACATGCCCTCCGATTTGACACACTGAACTCTGTCTGCAAAGTAGTTGGTGAACCAGGCGAGGCAGTCATTAGAAAAACCAAAGCTATTGAGTCTGCCGATAAGAATACGGTGATTGACAGAGTCGAAAGCCTTGGCCAGATCGATGAAGACGGCTGCACAGTACTGTCTTTTATCGACGGGGGTTATGATATCGTTTCGTACCTTGAGCGTGGCTGAAGTGCACCCGTGACCGGCTCGGAAGCCGGATTGCACAGCGGAGAAGGTTCGGTTGGATTCGAAATGGTCAGTGATCTGTTTATTAACTTGGCTTTCAAAGACTTTAGATAGGCAGGGCAGGATGGATATAGGTCTGTAACAGTTTGGGTCTAGGGTGTCACCCCCTTTGAAGAGGGGGATGACCGCGGCAGCTTTCCAATCTTTAGGGATCTCGGACGATACAAAAGAGAAGTTGAACAGGCTGGTAATAGGGGTTGCAACAATGGCGGTGGATAGTTTTAGAAAGAGAGGTTCCAGATTGTCTAGCCCAGCTGATTTGTACGGGTCCAGGTTTTGCAGCTCTTTCAGAACATCTGCTGTCTGGATTTGGGTGAAGGAGAAGCTGGGGAGGCTTGGGCGAGTAGCTGCGGGGGAGGCGGAGCTGTTGGCCGGGGTTGGAGTAGCCAGGAGGAAGGCATGGCCAGCCGTTGAGAAATGCTTATTGAAATTTTCGATTATCATGAATTTATCAGTGGTGACCGTGTTACCTAGCCTCAGTGCAGTGGGCAGCTGGGAGGAGGTGCTCTTGTTCTCCATGGACTTAATAGTGTCCCAAAACCTTCTGGAGTTAGAGCTACAGGATGTGAATTTCTGCTTGAAAAAGCTAGCCTTTGCTTTCCTGACTGACTGTGTATATTGGTTCCTGACTTCCCTGAACAGTTGCATATCGTGGGGACTATTCGACGCTATTGCAGTCCGCCACAGGATGTTTTTGTGCTGGTCAAGGGCAGTCAGGTCTGGAGTGAGGTCAGGTCTCTTTAATCGGATTGAAAATCTATGGCAAGACTTGAAAATTGCAGCATAGCCATGATCAACAACCAACTCGACAGAGCTTGAAGAATTTTAAAAAGAATAATGTGCAAATATTGTACAATCCTAGTGTGCAACGTTCTTAGAGACTTACCCAGAAAGAATGACAGCTGCAATCGCTGCCAAAGGAAATTCTAACATGTATTGTGTCAGGGGTGTGATTACCTACAGTTGAAGTTGGAAGTTAACATGCACCTTAAAAAAATACATTTAAACTCAGTTTTTCACAATTCCTGACATTTAATCAGAGTAAAAATTAATTGTCTTAGGTCAGTTAGGATCACCACTTTATTGTAAGAATGTGAAATGTCAGAATAATAGTAGAGAGAATTATTTATTTCAGCTTTTATTTCTTTCATTACATTCCCAGTGGGTCATACACTCAAATACATACACTCAATTAGTATTTGGTAGCATTGCTTTTAAATTGTTTCACTTGGGTCAAACATTTTGTGTAGCCTTCCACAAGCTTCCCACAATAAGTTGGGTGAATTTTGGCCCATTCCTCCTGACAGAGCTGGTGTAACTGAGTCAGAGTTGTAGGCCTCCTTGCTCGCACACACTTTTTCAGTTCTGCCCACAAATTTTCTATAGGATTGAGGTCAGGGCTTTGTGATGGCCACTCCAAATCCTTGACTTTGTTGTCCTGGAAGTATGGAAGTATGCTTGAGGTCATTGTCCATTTGGAAGACCCATTTGTGACCAAGCTTTAACTTCCTGACTGATGTCTTGAGATGTTGTTTCAATATATCCACATAATTTTCCAGCCTCATGATGCCATCTATTTTGTGAACTGCACCAATCCCTCCTGCAGCAAAGCAACCCCACAACATGATGCTGCCACCCCCGTGCTTCACGGTTGGGATGGTGTTCTTCGACTTGCAAGCCTCCCCCGCTTTCCTCCAAACATAAAGATGGTCATTATGGCCAAACAGTTCTATTTTTGTTCCATCAGACCAGAGGACATTTCTCCAAAAAGTACGATCTTTGTCCCCATGTGCAGTTGCAAACCGTAATCTGTCTTTTTTATGGTGAGTTTGGAGAAGTGGCTTCTTCCTTGCTGAGCGGCCTTTCAGGTTATGTCGATATAGGACTCGTTTTACTGTGGATATAGATACTTGTGTATCTGTTTCCTCCAGCATCTTCAAAAGGTCCTTTGCTGTTGTTCTGGGATTGATTTGCACTTTCGCACCAAAGTATGTTCATCTCTTGGAGACAGAACACGTCTCCTTCCTGAGCGGTATGACTGCTGCATGGTCCCATGGTATTTATACTTGCGTACTATTGTTTGTACAGATGAACATGGTACCTTCAGGCATTTGGGAATTGCTCCCAAGGATGAACCAGACTTGTGGAGGTCTACAATTTTTTTTCTGAGATCTTGGCTGATTTCTTTTGATTTTCCCATGATGTCAAGCAAAGAGGTACTGAGTTTGAAGGTAGGCCTTGAAATACATTCACAGGTACACCTCCGATTGACTCAAATGATGTCAATTAGCCTATCAGAAGCTTCTAAAGCTATGACTTCATTTTATGGAATTTTCCAAGCTGTTTAAAGGCACAGTCAACTTAGTGTATGTAAACATCTGACCCACTGGAATTGTGATATAGTTAGTTATAAGTGAAATAATCTGTCTGTAAACAATTGTTGGAAAAATTACTTGTGTCATGCACAAAGTAGATGTCCTATCTGACTTGCCAAAACTATAGTTTGTTTACAAGAAATTTGTGGAGTGGTTGAAAAACTAGTTTTAATGACTCCGACCTAAGTGTTTGTGAACTTCCGACTTCAACTGTACGTAAATTAGATATTTTTTATTTCACTTGAAATACATTTGCAAAAATTTCTAAAAACATGTTTCAGTTTGTCATTATGGGGTATTGTATGGGTGAGAAAAAATCTATTTAATCAATTTTGAATTTAGGCTGTAACACAACAAAATGTGGAATATGTCAAGGGGCATAAATACTTTCTGAAAGCACTGTATAGCATGCATGATCTGAAGCACCGGAAACCACGGACTCTTCTTGTATGAAAGAGTGGACTTTGTGTTGTGAATGTCAAAGCCCTTGGAAAAAAATGAATAGCCATGATCTAATTATAACACAGTTCTTTCATAATCAATTAAAGTTCTGACGAGGGTTAATGAAGGTTTCAAAATTGGTCTTTAAAACAAAGGCCTTATTACTTGAATGAACTTGAAGTCTACGACCATAACAATGGGAGAAAGCTTTCCCACTGGGCACAGACATCAGTGCAACGTCTAATTTTGATTTACATTTGGTTGAGTTATCGACTAACTTGAATTCAACGTGAAATCAACCAAAAATTTCCTCCTGTCATTGGATTTAAGTTCAAAGTTAAGTGAAAAAAAGACTAAATTCCCTTTCGTTGATGACTTTTTGCAAATCCAAACAGTTTTCCACGTTGATTCAATGTCATCACATTTGAATTTTGGGGTTGAAATGACTTGGAAACAACGTTGAATCAACACGTTTTTGCCCAGTGGATTGCTTAAAATCATATTGTACAATTACAAAAAAGCACAATATGCAGATAAAAAGGCCAAGAAAAAAACTACTATTTTTAATGATACCTTGATATTGACACAAGTAAGCCTTTCCCCATGCTAATGAGTCTCTTTCAATTGAACCCTCAGTGCATCAAGTGTCCAGTGTAATATAACATCAGATTGAAAACCCAGGAGGAGATGATACTCAAACACATGCAGCCTCACATTAACCTAATTACTTGTGCTGCCACCTCTTCAGAGTGCTACTCTCTCACAAGACACAGTTCACACACAGACAGTCCTCGTTGGCAGTCAATGCATGCCATGGGGTGTCACATATATGGACATAAGCCTCAGACTAGATGAGATACCCTGCATAATTCACATCCAGTGGAATAGCCTGTCTAAGTGAGAGCTTCTGCTAGTGTAGTGTGCTTGCTTCACATGTGTGATAATGAGATTCATTCACCAGAATAACACTCTTCAGGCGCTTCAGCCCAAAGGGTTTGATTCCATTCTGATTGTATTGATGCTGTATGAGGCAAATTTGAAAATCTATTTGAATTAAATTATTTCCCTTGTTCTGATTGTATCTTTTCTTTTTTTTTTACACCACTATAGCAACCCTGATTATGCTCTCTAGTCTCGTGGCTGAGGTTTCTTACTATTCTTGCTGAGGTACCATGCTACCATAAAAAGCCCTGTCAATTTCCTGACTTGATGTCTGTCTACTAAGCTGCACACAGTGGGTTACCTAATTCAAAACAATCACACACTGTGTTGCTGCCTGCGAGTATGTGCCTGCCACCAGTCAGACTCAGCACTTGCGACTTTAAGCACTTTAATGGCATTTCAGACTGGAGAACCTCAGTAATGTAAAGGTTTTTTTAGTCCCAGTGCTCTACGAAATGGCCATACTCCCAGCACAGTCACACACCCCACTCTCTGGGTTATTACCCCTCAGCCTGCATGGAGATGGAGTCAGCTCTTTAACAGCACAACACCGGGGTGTCTCCCCTCACACACCTCCCTGCGCCTCTCCACATCTTCAACAGGGAGCTCACTGGGTGAAGCTGTTCACACTGATACAATAACCCGTCACATCTTCTCATGAAACAGCAAGACACTGCTCTGCCTGTGAGACTTTTTACAAGAGAACAGTCAGTGTGGGAATGAGTGTGAATAGCTGCTCAAAGAAACCTGTGCGATCATCCCACTTTATTGAATAAGGGTTCCAGTTAGCATAACTAAACAACACTACCTCTATTACAACACAGCACACACCATAATAATAGTGACAAACTGCTCCTTCTGATTCCATAATGCCCACATTATGCCAAACCAATAAAAAACTGTGTGTTGAATTCTAGTGGAATCACACACTGCTTTCACCCAATCCCTGGCCTTCTAAGGACACCTGAAATGCTCTGTCACACTAAACTACACATCCCTTTTGTGAGCCAACACAGTGGAGATTGAAGAGGTCCTTGTTGCTTCAACTTGTTGTGATAGACTAAGAGATATAGTGCTGTGCTAGGAGGAGGTAGGAGGGCCACTGACAAAGGAAGAGATTACCCAGAACCCACCTCGCCACTCATCTACCCTCTCCAATCCACAGTGCTATTGTGTGAAAACGTATGGATCCTTCCCAATACTGTGAGGAGAGACAATGCCAATGTGTGTCCATGCAGCCCACCTGATTGCAGAACTGGGTCTCCAATCCCTTTGGTAATTCCTACCCAAGGGATGGGAGAGAAATATGCCAGCACTTCACGCGAATACAAGCTACAAGCTTCAATTATCGGTGGAAGCTACATTCAGCTACACTCAAGAATCAAAGTGGAGGCTCTTGACCCAGAGCGGCCTCATCCACTTCAGTTTTTGACAAAAACAAAAAAAAATCACTGTTGCCATACGCTTATGCCGTCAACATAAAACTAGTATTCCCATTATCATTCTCTCCAAGTTCAATTTGTCCGTCTCACACAAACAAACAGCTTGTTTTTCATGTCATACATTGACACTCCTTTTCAGCATGAAAAATGCCCTACCACAAGTAAACATGTCATTTTACTTCTCTCCAACAACAGACAGCATGCATTACAATCACTTCCAAACAAGCAAATGGGGAAAAGTCTATCCATTGCCATTAGTGACGAAAGCCTAGCCTGTGTGATTGCAACTGGTAGCCTGAGACATGCAATCCATAATAAAATAATACATCCTGCATCATCCATGTGTGTGTGAGTGAGTGAGTGAGTGAGTGAGTGAGTGAGTGAGTGAGTGAGTGAGTGAGTGAGTGAGTGAGTGAGTGAGTGAGTGAGTGAGTGAATTCTTGCGGGTCTGTGTATAGATGTGTGCCTGCCTGTTTGAGAGAGACTAAAAAGAGAGGGATGAGAAAGAAAGAGCCAGTTGTAAGAGATGGAGAGCAGCGAAAGCCTTATACTACTATTAGTCAGCGGCGGTTGATGATGATAATTATCCCAGTGTGTTAAATGATTACTGAGGCTGTGATTAATTGCTTCAGCAGCTCACAGGACTCTCCAAAATGGACTTCTTTCACAACTCTCTTATCTGGAGCAGCTAAATCAGGCGAGCCAGGAAGGCAAAGGGTGGTGGTGAATAAGCCTTTTGAATTTCACAGCTGCCTCACTACAACCACAAAGACCAATCGGAGACTGATGGGCAATTCAATAGGACTCCAGCATAGAATTGATGAAAATGAAAATGTCAACGTTCTCTTGCGTGATAAGGTTTACTGGTGGTGGCTGTTTGAAACATTGTGTGTATGTGTGTACTGAGGTAAAGATTGTGCATGATTAGTCTGATCACAGCAGTCAGACCCTCAGGATTCTGCAGATGGCATCCTGTTAATACCATCTCTGTATCTCAATCATGACCATACCCAATGCATTGCAGAGCTCCACATAATAGACTATGCATCTTACCATTGGTTGTACTTTCCAATGTGTATCAAACTATTGTTGTAGTGGCTATTCTCTATGAAATGAGACATTGGATGGAAGAGGCCTACTTACGGAGACTGTTAGCAGGTATCCTGTTGGCTTGCATGTTGTCATAGTGCTGTCCATGCACTCCAATGTCTTCTGAGTGTTCTCCTGGACCAGGCTGGCGCATCACCTGGGCTAGAGCCCTGACAAAACACAAACACCTCAATCAGCTGGTTCACTCAATAATAAAGCATGACAAGGAAATCAAAATAGCTACGAAATCTAGCAAAATTACAGTAGCTCAAACGCTGTAAACCTCGATATTTATCTGAGATTTACCGGAAATCCTTACAGGTCTTAATGTCTGAATAATGTAGATTAAATCAAATCAATTACTCTCATGCTTGTAGATTAACTACCAATGACCAATTAGCATATGCTCAAAGGGTTTTCATTGATATGCACAGTACCATTTATGCCATATTGGGTTAGTGGGATCACCTTCCTTTGTGCATTGATAATATAGTTGAGAAATATGATAAATCACAATAGGGATCACAAGGCATGTTGAGACAACGGCAGCCCACTGAGCACAGACGTCAGTTCAACGTCTAATTTTGATTTACTTTTGGTTGAGTTGTCAACTAACGTAAGTTCAACGTGAAATTAGTCATCACATTGAATCTTTTTGTTGAAATGACATGGAAACAACATTGAATCAACCAGTTTTTGGGGGAAGTGAACCTTAAGTTGTGGTAACCCACAATGAAGCTAATTAAAATGCTGAAATCTAGGGCAGTCAGATAATTAAAAACAATTGCAGGTGTAATGGAGTACAAAAGTGGCTTTTAATGGCACTATGTTGGTAGATTACATCAAGGGAGATGAGAGTATGGCTCATCACACATTACTACCTACAGCACGTCTTGTTTTACCAGGACGTAGTGAGCATGGCTCATCACACATTACTACCTACAACACATTTGGTTTTACTAGGACACAGTGAGCTCATTATTATTCAGTAAAGAGTTCTCAATCATTCAGAATGAAAAGTATGGCATTTCGATGGAATCTCAAGACATCAGCGCAATTGGACAGGTATTCACAGTCACTCACAAATAGTATATAGTAGACTGCATAGGTATTGCCTATGATTGCCAATCAAATTGTGGTCAGAAGAACTGACTGAGCATGTATATTTATTCTATATTTTAACACTTCCCACTAGGCAAAAACTGATTGGATCATGAATCAATGTTGTTTCCATGTGTATGTGACCAATACAATTTGATTTGATTAGATTTCAACTAACAAGTCTATGTGATGTGGGAAAAACGTCTGGATTTGAAAAAGGTCATCAAGGTAAGGACATTTCTTATTTATTTCACCCAACTTTTAACCCGAAATGTTTTGTTGATTTTTGTTGTGGATTTCAACCAAATGTAAATCGAAACTAGAAGTTGAACTGACGTCTGTGTCCAGTGGGTTATCACCTATTTTAACAAAACAGCATCTTTAATGCATCTACATATTTGAAAGAAACTTCTGACACCCAAATAAAAGTTAAATTCCTGCATTCATTTAGGCTATCCAAAGTTGTTACTGCATTGCGCACAGGGACTGCTGATGTTGTTCACTGTTCACACACCTTGACATGTTTTCTCTGTGTGGACGGTGCGCCTTTTCAAGTCCAAGTTTTGTGAAAATCCCAACGAGGGCCATTATGGCAACAACTCCACATATTATATACACAATTAAGTTTGTTTTATCCTTTGTGGGGTCGTGAGTGGGGTCTTTTTTCTTAGGCGGGGGTCTGCCTGTCATCATCCACGGCGGGGTGTCATAGTTTTTGCAGGTGGTCTGGTCCAGCCGCGAGCTTGTAAACTCACAGCAGAATCTGAAGCCACAGGTCCCGCAGCAGTACAAGTAACTGCCCGTCTGGCACACAAACGGCGGATCCCACTGGCCCATGACATCGTAATAACCCCGGCACCTGTCCTCTGTATGCGGACTCTCCGAAACGCTGTTCTCTCCGTTCAATTTTGACTCGTTGGTACCCGTTTGTACCATAATAAAGCCGTCTAGCTTCTGCCCTGGCTCCCCCTCCGCGTCGCATACAAGAACTTTCACCAAAAAGTAGCCAAGCAACAACCCCGCGCTTCTCATCATGTGCGTCCCTTTGTTACTTTTCTTCTCCACTGTAGACGAAGGAAAGGCGATAACCAGGTATCATAACAAGCTTGTACGCATAATCCAAGAACATGAAACACAGCCATCCACAATGATTATCATGATTACGGACCGCAACTTCTGCGCGTAATTGTCCATCAGCGCACGGTGATGTTGTATGGGAATGTGTGTAAATGTTATATCTGTTCCAATTGCTTACAACAACAAAAAACTGAAGAATTCTTTACACTGATGCGACAACAACACTTTTACAGTTGCTACAGGTATCTTGAATAGGTTTAGACAATTTCTCTGCGCTGCGCCACAGACATCCTCCGTTGACAGTCGGAGTCCTTATTGGTAGTTCACTCCAGGCAGTAGGAATATTACCGAACCGATTACCGAGAGAGTGGGAGAGTGGGGAAGAAAAAGGAGGTGGAGACACTTGAGGTAGGTGGGAGAGAGACAGGCAGAAAGAGCGAGGTCTGGTGTATGCAATCTGTTGTTTATATACAGAACAACAAGCTCATGCTCAGATTTCAGTTTTTCATAGTAGCCTACTGCAGGCTACAGAAAAATATATACTGTATTCAGACAATACAATACTGTCCGAATATTTCTTTCTTTATATGCCTATAAAGTCGCAGGGTGCATTGAAATGATAGAGTTGCAATGTTGCTGTTGTCTGTCAAGTCAAATGTGATGTTGTATTTGACTGCTATTTGTGGCCAATATATTGCACCTTATTTGTATCATTACGTATTGTTCAATAGGCCACAACTATGAAAAGAGGATATAGCCCAGGCAAACAAGGTGTGATTACTATTGTTGTGACCTTTGTCATTGCAGTGCTGTAACTGTATTGTCATTTGACAATAGGCATAATCAATACAATTCGTCTGACTAATGCATTTGATTTATATACCTGTACATTTTGGAATTCTGAATGTATATCCGTTGGTTGTACCACACACAAAAGGGTGTGGTACATATCATTATTTCTGTAAGACTTGATTATTGAGAACAACTTCCTCGTCAAAAAATCCTAAAGGATTCCAATAGAAAAATCCTATTACAATCCAAAAGTAAATCCTATCAGATTTTAGAACCTATCCTATAGGATTTGATTCCTATAGAATCATATAGGGGTCCATTTGGACTGGTTCCAATAGTTGTTATTATATTGGAATCCAATAGGAGTTGTTGACTAGGGAGATGTTCTCAACATTAAAGTGCTTCAGAGGTCTCAACACTCACAGTAAAAGTCCTAAATAAATAATTGCATGATCATGCTATTTTGTGTGTGGTACAATCAGGGGAGATACAATACATTCCAAATTTCAAAATCCAGTGGTGTAAAGTACTTAAGTAAAAATACTTGAAATACTTAAGTAGTTTTTGCTGGTATCTGTACTTTACTATTACATTTTTTTGACAACTTTTACTTTTACTTCACTTCATTCCTAAAGAAAATAATGCACTTTTTACTTCATACATTTTCCCTGACACTCAAAAGTATTTGTTACATTTTGCACGCTTAGCAGGACAGGAAAATGGTCAAATTCACGGACTTATTAAGAGAACTGCTTCTAATCTGGCAGACTCACTAAACACAAGCTTCATCTGTAAATGATGTCTGAGTGTTGGAGTGTGCCCCTGGCTATCCGTAAATGAAAAAAAAAAGAAAATGGTACAGTCTGGTTTGATTAACCCTCCTTAAGGGTAAACAATGTCCAGCAGAGAAAACCCCCTAAATAATTTTTTTTCAACTGGAAATTTGATGACTTTTCCTAGAGTGACCCCAACATTAGAAAAAGTGAAACATCGCCTTTGTCCATATTTCCATGTAAGCTGTACACCACCAGGGTACAAAGGTTGTCTTTGGGTCATTTTTGACCCGGCAGTTCTAAAATCATTTACACACCACAAAAATCACAAAGACACACACACACACACACACACACACACACACACACACACACACACACACACACACACAATGAGAAATTGAGATTATGTGTGCTACTGATTGAACTCATATAAAACAGAAACTTTCTTGTTCATGTGCAGCATCTCCCCTCCACGATCCCACACATGACTGAAGTTCACAGACAAAATAAAAACAATTTCAGACAAAATAAACTAAATTTCAGACAAAATAAGCATTTCTTGAAAGCATTGTTTACTAATGGAGGGTCACTAAAGGTGCTGCAGATGACAGTCCCCCCAGTTCTCTCTTTGCTGAACAATGAGTGCACGTTTCAGTGGCCAACAGGTCGTATATCAGATTTTTTCAGATGTCCAGGAGGAACAAGAGAACAATGATTTAGAAGAGGAGGAGGAGGTATATGAAGAAGAAGATGGGGAAGAATACAACCCAGAGCACGATGCATCATCTTCAGATAAAGAAGAAATCACCCAAGCTGAAAGAGAGACATTTTTGTCAAAGAACAGCAAAAATAATATGGTCCTTGTCACCATATGACAACCAGGGCAGGGTGGCAGCACAAAATGTCATAAGGAGGACCCCAGGGCCCACAAGACATGCAGTTTCCCATGCCCAGGACATCGCCTCAACATTCTACATGTTCATCACACCAGCCATCGAAAAAATCATCATGGAAATGACAAATTTGGAGGGTTTCATGGAGACAACTGGAAAAGGATGGATGATATTGACCTGCGTGCCTACATAGGGCTGCTAATCTTAGCGGGTGTGTATAGGTCCCGAGGCGAGGCTACATGTAGTCTCTGGGATGCAGAGTGTGGAAAGGCGGTTTTCTGTGCCACGATGCCACTGAAAGTCTTTCACACTTTCTCAAGAATGCTACGATTCGATAACCTTGAGTCAAGACCTGCAAGACATGTGAGAGACAAACTGCGAACCATAAGAGAAGTCTGGGAGAAGTGGGTGGAGCATCTGCCATACCTCTACAACCCAGGGCCTGAAGTAACAGTGGATGAGAAACTGGTTCCATTCAGAGGTACATTTTTATTTTCATACCTGTAATGGTAGTGATTTTCAGTGTCAATTTTATTATCTATTGCTGTAATATCATTGATTTATGTGATTGTTTTCTGTGACACTGATACTAATTACTGATAGTGATCTCTTTTGTCAAAAGGTCACTGTCCTTTCCGGCAGTATATGCTCAGCAAGCCAGCAAAGTATGGCATCAAGATATGTGTGGCCTGTGACGCACAATCCAGCTACGCTTGGAAGATGCAAATCTTCACAGGGAAGCCGACCAGTGGAGGCTCGGAGAAGAACCAGGGGATACGGGTTGTGCTTGATGTGACAGATGGACTGAGGGGGCACAATGTCACGTGACAAATTCTTCACCTCTTATGAACTCAGCCAGCACCTCCTGAAGAGGACGATCACCATGAATGGCACAGTTAGAAAGAACAAGCCTGAGCTCCCCCCTGCACTCCTCGCAACAAGGGGGAGAGAGGCCTTCTCATCAAAGTTTGCCTTCACCCCCACCACCACTCTAGTTTCTTACCTCCCAAAGAGGAACAAGAGTGTGGTCCTCCTGAGCACACTGCACAAAACGGCTGAGATCAGTGATCGTGAGGACAGGAAGCCAGCCATCATCCTGGGCTACAACCACGTGGACAACCTGGACAAGGTGATTGGAACTTACAGCTGCAGGAGGATGACTGCCCGCTGGCCCCTGGTCATCTTCCATAACATCATTGATGTGTCCTCATACAATGCCTTTGTTATATGGAACAAGATCAACCCTACCTGAATGCCTGATAAGCAGAACAAGAGGAGGGTGTTCCTGGATCAGCTGGGAAAGGCACTTGTAACCCCATACATTCAAAGAAGGGAGTGTCTCCCCCGCACAGCAGCCTCTGCAGCACTTGTGAAAGCTGTTCAGGGGGCTGAATCTTGTCCTGATGCAGCTGGGGCAGGCAAGAGGAGGAGAGGCCTATTCTGCCCCCAAAGAAGGACTGTAAAATAAATACTATGTGCTGCACATGTGAGAAATACATCTGCAAAGTCCATGCACACACACTGCATACTGTCCTACATGTGCTAATTAGAGTTGATTGATTTATGTTCTTCACGTTTTTGTTTTGTATCTGTTATTTTATTTCATTCTTATTTATTGTTGTTGTTTATGCACCTTGTCGGTGGGGGCAATGGTTAATAAAATGGGAGTAGACTCATATTTTGTAGTTGAATTCCTCATTGTACAGTATATAAGAACATGTTGCCCAAAAGGTTCAAGACTGTTATTGCTTCCCTTCAATAAAATGCATTCAAAACTACTTTTTGCACATTTCTGCTACTTTCTTAGGCTATACAAGTGTTATCTCTTGCTAAAAAAAATATGTTTACACCTATGCAGTACCTTTAGCAATAATAATAATAATAATAAACCTCTACTTTAGTAAAGAAAACAATTATGACAGATGTGTTGTAATAACAATTTGTTGTGTCCACTGATTAAATACAGTCTTTCTGAATTGTGAAGAGGGAAAACCCAGATATTCACAAAGTTTGTGATGAATGACAGGTTGTTTCTTCATGCAAAATAGATTTGGGGTTTAAAATTCAATTAAGCTTCTTTATTTTAGGGGTTTAGTGAAGGTGGGTCATTTTTTACCCTTAGGACAAGGGAGCAAGGGTTAAATAGAGTCATTTTAAATGATTTATACTTTTAATTTGACTTTTGATACTTAAGTATATTTGAGCAATTACATTTACTTTTGATACTTAAGTATATTTAAAACCAAATACTTTTAGACTTTTACTCAAGTACTATTTTACTGGGTGACTTTCATTTTTACTTGAGGCATTTTCTATTAAGGTATCATTACTTTTACTCAAGTATAACAATTTGGTACTTTTTCCACCCCTGCCAAAATGTACAGTTATTCAAATCAAATGCATTCACAAAAGTGTGCCCCTAACCGATAAGATTGTATTTTAGAGTCCTATAGGAGTACAATAGGACTAGTTCCAAAATCTGATAAGATTTCTTTAGGGGGAATCCTATACTGTTGGCCAAATGTTAATTTTTTTTAATATATCTTTTTTAGGAGATCAGAGTTATTTATTTTTTTACAGGAAAGATATAAGTAGAGGTATGGAGACAGATATATAGAAGGGTACAGAAAGTGCTTAAGGGCACAGACAGTCTGGCGAGCCTTGGCTCAAACCCCTGTCGCCGAGGGGGCATGTGGTCTGGAGTCGGGAGCTTAGACCGCTACACCAGACTCCAGTACACTGATAGGACTTTTCTGTAAGATTATGATCCAATAAGAATTCAATGTTTTTTTCTCCTATAGGATTTCTATTGATTTTGTCGATTGCAATTGTATAGATATTTACATTACATTCTAGAGGATTTATCCTCAAACCTTGGCTATACACTATAGTTAACTTCACTGCTTAATATAAGGAGCACCCACCCTCCTAACCTTTTATAAAAGTACCTACAGAATGAATATGGACAGTAACACATGTGAACTACTGTATAATAACATCATAATCAACGAATATTGAACTACCACCATTGCCACTTTAGATGGTGACCTTATAGTCGTCACTTCCTCTTGAATTTGCAGACGTGTTGCTGTGCGTTTTGTTGCTGTGCGTTTTGTTGCCAACCTTACTTTACTAGCTGACAACTTTACATTAGTTTTTTTTTCTTTTTAATTACCGTTTATATTTTTAGTTTTTCCATCACAACTTTTTTCCCTCATTCAACTTTTTCACTCCGGACGCTTTATCTCTGGGGGGGGAGGGAGAGAGGGAGGGAGAGAGGGAGGAACAGAGGGGAGGGAGGCAGGTAGGGAGGGAGATGAGTGGTACAACCCTGGGAGGAAGGAGTTGGGGGGTCTCATTATCTTCAGGTTTTTCTTTTCCTCCACTTATCCCAACATAAAGAAGGTAAAGGGAACATTCTGTTTTTTGTATGCATAGCTGACTATTATTGTAACGGCTGTCGTCTTCCTCCTCATATGAGGAGGATAAGTTAGAAGGATTGGAGGACCAATGCGCAGCGTGGTAATTGTTCATCTTGTTTTAATAAAGGTGAACACTCAAAATACAAAACAACAAAACGTGAAAACCGAAACAGTTCTATCTGGTGCAGACACACAAAGACTGAAGACAACCACCCACAAAACCCAACAGAAAACAGGCTACCTAAATATGGCTCCCAATCAAACGACTAACACCTGCCTCTGATTGGGAACCATATCAGGCCAAACACAGAAACAGGAAAACTTGACACACAACATAGAATGCCCACTTAGCTCACGTCCTGACTAACACTAAAACAAAGAAAACACAAAAGAACAATGGTCAGAACGTGACAATTATATATTAAATTACAGAAATGCTCTTATCTTTGTGTTACTGTACCTAAAATTGTAATTTCCTTCTAGTTTATATTTGCATATAAGCACTGTATAGATACTGTGCATTCAGAATGTTGTGTTATTATAACATTGTATGTAGTATTGTATGTTATATTGTAACATCTCCAATCCAAAATCAAATCAAGAATCGGCTTTCTATTTCGCAACAAAGCCTCCTTCACTCACGCCGCCAAACTTACCCTAGTAAAACTGACTATCCTACCGATCCTCGACTTCGGCGATGTCATCTACAAAATAGCTTCAAATACTCTACTCAGCAAACTAGATGCAGTTTATCATAGTGCCATCCGTTTTGTTACTAAATCACCTTATCCCACCCACCACTGCGACCTGTATGCTCTAGTCGGCTGGCCCTCGCTACATATTCGTCGCCAGACCCACTGGCTCCAGGTCATCTATAAGTCCATGCTAGGTAAAGCTCCGCCTTATCTCAGTTCACTGGTCACGATAACAACACCCACCCGTAGCACGCGCTCCAGCAGGTATATCTCACTGATCATCCAAAAAGCCAACACCTCATTTGGCCCCCTTTCCTTACAGTTCTCTGCTGCCTGTGACTGGAACAAATTGCAAAAATCCCTGAAGTTGGAGACTTTTATTTCCCTCACCAACTTTAAACATCTGCTATCTGAGCAGGTAACCGATCGCTGCAGCTGTACATAGTCCATCTGTAAACAGCCCACCCAATCTACCTACCTCATCCCCTTACTGTTTTTATTTATTTACTTTTCTGCTCTTTTGCACACCAGTATCTCTACTTGCACATGGTCATCTGATGATTTATCACTCCAGTGTTAATCTGCTAAATTGTAATTATTTGCTCCTATGGCCTATTTATTGCCTACCTCCTCGTGCCTTTTGCACACAATGTATATTGACTCATTTTTTCCCCCTACTGTGTTAATGACTTGTTTATTGTTTACTCCATGTGTAACTCTGTGTTGTTGTCTGTTCACACTGCTATGCTTTATCTTGGCCAGGTCGCAGTTGTAAATGAGAACTTGTTCTCAACTAGCCTACCTGGTTAAATAAAGGTGAAAAAAAATAATAATAATAATAAATAAAATAAAATGTCTAAATCAAAGACAAGAAGTTGCCTGAACAAGAATCAAATCAAATAACTTAAGTGTACCTATAGGATTGCAAGAATTGCAAGTACAACTTTTGATTTCCAATAAGAAAAAAGTAGTCCAATAGGATTCCGATAGGATTCTGATAGTTACACTATCATTGTGTAATTATCAGAATCTAGGGCTTTTATGTGTAACTATCATTAATAGGGCTTTGGGTGTATCGTCATCATAGCAGTTGGACACTAAAGGATATTTTAGGAAGGTTTCATTACTTGGACTTTGTAATTGATTTGTAAACTACTGCTGTGGAGCTGTGACATGACTTCCCAAGATAACAGTAGGCTACTATAGCACTTTATAATTCAGGTTGAATTGAGGGTTGTCATGGGCAACGGCCGGGTCAATGAGACACTTCAAGTGGTACTTGAGAGTCACTATGGGGGATCCTTGGGTACAGATATTGCCATAGAAACCAGGTGAATAATAGAGAACAATTATTATATTCCACACTCATTACCTTAGCAAGAGTTTTTCTCCAGGCTCTGTCCATTACTACATTTTTCCAGCGGGGAACCGTGAGGGCCTTCTAGGCCTTCAGAGGTCTAGGAATTTATTTAAAAAAAAAAAAGAAATTGTATTTCTATTTCATATTTACAATAATTGCAATGAACTTCTGATTTCATTTCTTCTTATTTGTGTTGGAAAGAGAAGGGTTAATACTGAATAGAAAAATATATCCAATCAGGATTTTCTTTGGTGGTCTTTGGGTAGAAAAATCTAGCTAGCTCAGCCAGCCATTGACTAGGCCTTCAGAAGCTGGAAAGAGGGCCTCTGCCATTCAACACTGACAGCGCAAGATAAAAGAATCAGTGGCGCAAGCGGTAGATTTCCTGAGCTAGTAACTTTAGCTAGCTTGTGTTGTAGTAGTGTGACAATGTGAGTTTGCTTGTGTTGTAGTAGTGTAATAATGGTGATGGCGGCTGCAGCAGCTGCTATCAACTTCAAGTTGGATGCTGTTGCTAATTTGTTAGCATCACCATTTCAAGATTAACTTTCAAATTTCTTTCAAATTTAGTTTACAAATGATCATCATCTGGCGAGTGGCACTGTTTTTTGTTGCAGCTCGCTTGCTGTTAGCTATCCCTTTGAAAGTAATGACTCAAACATTGTTGCATTTAAACGTTAGATCACAGTTTAGTGGAATGAAAATTATAAAATATATTTGCAATGGCAAGTAACAGCTAGTTTGTTCATTTCATTTTGGCCTACTAGAGTGAATGGGCTGTTTATCTTTAATATTATTTGATGCTGTGTGTGACTGCTGTCGCCTGTCTATCAGCCCGGTCTATGTGTTTGATCAAAACTCTCTCTCCTTCAGTGCCATGGAATGCTCAGGTATTACGGTCGCTGTCCTTTCAGCACCATGAGCCTGTCACCTTTGAGGTGACACTGTTGTTGTTGCTATTGGTGTTAATGTGATTCATGGGTTGTTTAAACAGTGTGTACTTTTTTTTGCTGGTCACACAATTTCATGCTTTGTGTCCATGCTGGTTCTGTCTCTGTGTGCGCGGCAGCCCGAAGCATAGCCAGGCCTGTTTGATTAATTCATAATGTCATCAAAAGCATTGCTTTTTTCCCGCTAGAACTAGAATGGTCCGAATACAGAACATAAAATGTGGGGCGCATGCTATGTTTTCTGTTATTTTCTTGATTTTTGAGTTTGATACAAGGTATTGGAAGATTTGGTTCCTCTGAAGGCCTAGTTCCTGTCTTATAGTCACGTTTCACCACTGCATTTTTCTTCAACTTGAAGAAATGGCTGATGTAAGGTTGCAACACCAAACCTACTACTTATTGTGAGTTCAATGTACTCTAATTCCCCATTTGTAATACAAAGGACATTGATAAAATATCAGTTGCAAATGTGAAAATCTGGGTTCATATCCTGGTCTTACCACAATACGCTTTACTGTTGGGCTTGGGGAGCTAGAACAAGGCTTCAGCTCTCAGGCTCATCTCATGTGTTCACTGAACCATCTGTTGTACAGTCTTGAGCTAATGTAGTAACAGTAGTCAATGTAATTAATGACATGCAAATTGAAACATCAAATAATCATTGAAAAAGCATTTAATAAAACATTTTCATAATGGCTTGTAAAAATAACAGGCTTTTAAGAAGATTAGACCACTTCCTATTGCTAGTTGTTATTTCTAATAATATTTCAAAGTACTACATTCCAAATTTCAGGTTAAATGAATCTTTCTTATGCAGCATGTTACAAATCCATTATGTTTTGCAACTAATTGAACAAGGGCACAACCTGAACTATGAGTGATCAGGGGCCTCATTTATAAACATTGCGTACATACAAAATATACCCCAAACCATGCGTGCGCCACTTTTCCCGCAAAAGTTGGCAAGACTGAACTTAGAGTGAGAATGTCCTTAGCTCCACGCAAACGTTAGACCATGTGTGCACACATGATTATGTTTAAAATGTCCATAGAAGTGTTGTTCATTTCTGTACATTGTTCAAAACAAGCTGCTCAGTTACCTACTGCTCCGCTATCAGACAGCAGCTTCGGCCGTTTGGCCTTCCTCCAGCGCTTGGACTGCATTGCCCACTACAGTATACATTCCTTGCTATTGGAGGGGACTGCAGCAATGAGATTGCAGGATTTTATGACATGGTTTTCATAGCACTAAGTAAATGGACTGTCTTCGGTCGTTGAAATGAATGCCCAGGTTCTGGGTCTGTTCTATCAGATACTGAACAGATGGTGCTAAAGAGCAAATTGCAATGAACTTGTAAATAAATAATCATGACAGTCATTGGGAGCCTGGGACTTGAACCGGACATCCACATCCATCAACAGTTGAAGGACAGAGGGATACACTATCTAGAACCTTCTTGTGGATCTGGTAGGACAACAATTCATGTCTCTGTGGCTGTGCACAATTCACACCGCTGTTTTTGGTTCCCCTGCCATTAGATGCTAGTTAGTGGATACTACAGTTGTGGACAGAAATATTGGCACCCTTGCACTTTTTTCAAGTAACTCACAATTTTCCCTAAAAATAAGTTGAAAATGACCGAGGTATTTGGTCTGTCACGTTCCTGACCTATTTCTGTTAGTTTGTTGTATGTGTTAGTTGGTCAGGACGTGAGTTTGGGTGGGCATTCTATGTTTTCTGTTTCTATGTTGGTTTATGGGTTGCCTGGTATGGCTCTTAATTAGAGGCAGGTGTTTGGCGTTCCTCTAATTAAGAGTCATATTTAGGTAGGTTGTCTCACAGTGTTCGTTGTGGGTGGTTGTCTCCTGTGTCAGTGTTTGTCGCACCATACGGGACTGTTTCGGTTTGTTTGTTCATTCGTCATTTATGTGTAGGCTATTTTCCCTGTTCGTGCGTTCTCGTGTGTTATGTGAGTCGTCCAGATCTGTCTACACCGTTTGTTATTTTGTTTAGTCAAGTGTATTTCGTTTTCCTGTTTTCCTGTTTTCTTTAATAAATTATGTCTTCACAATCCGCTGCATTTTGGTTCCCTCACTACTCCTCCTTTTCGGTTGAAGAGGAGGAGGACCGACGTTACAGAACCACCCACCGATCCAGAACCAAGCGGCGTGAAGTCGAGCAGGATTATACACAGGACTACTGGACTTGGGAGGACGAGCTGGATGGTAAAGGACACTGGGCTCACATTGGGGAATATCGCCGCGCTCGTGAGGAGAGAGCCCAAGAGAGCCCAAGAGCGGTGGTATGAGGAGGCAGCAAGGAGACGTGGCTGGAAGTCTGAGAGGAGACCCCAAAAATTTCTTGGGGGGGGTGCTAAGAGGTAGTGGACCGAGGGCAGGTAGGAGACCTGCGCCCACTTCCCAGGCTTACCGTGGAGAGCGGGTATACGGGCAGACGCCGTGTTACGCAGTAGAGCGCACGGTGTCTCCTGTACGAGTGCATAGCCCAGTGCGGGTTATTCCACCTCCCCGCACTGGTAGGGCTAGATTGGGCATTGAGCCAGGTGTCATGAGGCCGGCTCAACGCGTCTGGTCTCCAGTGCGTCTCCTCGGGCCGGCTTACATGGCACCAGCCTTACGCATGGTGTCCCCGGTTCGCCTACATAGCCCGGTGCGGGTTATTCCACCTCCCCGCACTGGTCGGGCGACGGGGACCATTCAACCAGGTAAGGTTGGGCAGGCTCAGGTGCTCAAGAGGGCCAGTACGCTTCACGGTCCGGTATTTCCGGCACTACCTCCCCGCCCCAGCCCAGTACCACCAGTGCCTACACTACGCACCAGGCTTCCAGTGCGTTTTCAGAGCCTTGTTCCTCCTCCACGCACTCTCCCTATGGTGCGTGTCTCCAGCCCAGTGCCTCCAGTTCCGGCACCGCGCACTAAGCCACATGTGCGTCTCCTAAGTCCTGTGCACACTGTTGTTTCTCCCCGCACTCGTCCTGAGGTGCGTGCCCTCAGTCCGGTACCACACACCAGGCATATAGTGCGCTTCGAGAGGTCAGTGTGCCCTGTCCCTGCTCCCCGCACTAGGCTTGAAGTGCGTGTCCTCAGTCAGGTGCCTCCAGTTCCGGCACCACGCACCAAGCCTACAGTGCGTCTCAGCCGGCCAGAGTCTGCCGTCTGCCCAACGGCGCATGAACTGCCTGTCTGCCATGAGCCTGCAAAGCTGCCCGTCTGCCATGAGCCTACAGAGCCTTCCGCCAGACAGGAGCACTCAGAGCCATCCGTCTCCGCAGCGCCATCTGAGCCATCCGTCTCCCCAGCGCCATCTGAGCCATCCGTCTCCCCAGCGCCGTCTGAGCCATCCGTCTCCCCAGCGCCGTCTGAGCCATCCGTCTGTCCTGAGCCATTAGAGCCGCCCGTCTGTCCCGAGCCGTCAGAGCCGATTGTCAGTCAGGAGCCGCTAGAGCCAGTCGTCAGTCAGGATCTGCCAGAGCCGCCAACCAGACAGGATCTGCCAGAGCCGCCAACCAGACAGGATCTGCCAGAGCCGCCAACCAGACAGGATCTGCCAGAGCCGCCAACCAGACAGGATCTGCCAGAGCCGTCAGTGAGCCATGAGCGTCCAGAGCCGTCGGTGAGCCATGAGCGTCCAGAGCCGTCAGCCAGCCATGAGCGTCTAGAGCCGTCAGCCAGCCATGAGCGTCCAGAGCCGTCAGCCAGTCATGAGCTGTCCCTTAGCCCAGAGCGGCTATTTATTCAGAACTGCCCCTCAGTCCAGAGCTGTCTCTCTGTCCGGAGCTGCCTTTCAGTCCGGAGTTGCCCCTCTATCCTGAGTTACCTCTCTATCCTGAGCTATCCCTCTGTCCTGAGCTATCCCTCTGTCCTGAGCTATCCCTCTGTCCCGGTGCTGCCCCTGGTGTCGATGTTACCAAAAGGATTTAGTGGGGGTAAGATGAGGGTGGTCATTTATAGGGAAAAATGGAAGCTGGGATTGACTATGGTGGGGTGGGGACCTCGCCCGGAGCCTGAGCCACCACCGTGGTCAGATGCCCACCCAGACCCTCCCCAAGACTTTGTGCTGGTGCGTCCGGAGTTCGCACCTTATGGGGGGGGTTATGTCACTGTCACAATGGCGTGTATAAGTGGCAGAGGAAGTCAGGCGCAGGAGAGTCAAATAGAGTGTAGAATGGAGTACTTTAATTAAAGTCCTAGTAATCTGCTCCATAACACTCACGGAAAAAATATAAAAACAAATCTGGGTACGAAGACCCGTCGCACACCTATACACAATTAACACAACACATGACAATGAACAATCTCTGACAAACACATGAAGGGAAACAGAGGGTTAAATACACAACAGGTAATGAATGGGATTGACAACAGGTGTGTGGGAAGACAAGACAAAACCAATGGAAAATGAAAAATGGATCGATGATGACTAGAAGACCGGTGAAGTCGACCGCCGAACTCCGCCCGGACAAGGAGAGGCAACGACTTCGGCAGAAGTCGTGACATTACCCCCCCCCTGACGCGCGGCTCCAGCAGCGCGTCGACACCGGCCTCGGGGACGACCCGGAGGGCGAGGTGCAGGGCGATCCGGATGGAGGCGGTGGAATTCTTTTAACATAGAAGGATCTAAAACGTCCTCCACCGGAACCCAGCATCTCTCCTCCGGCCCGTACCCCTCCCAGTCCACGAGGTACTGAAGGCCCCTCGCCCGACGTCTCGAATCCAAAATGGATCGAATAGCGTACGCCGGGACCCCCTCGATGTCTAGAGGAGGCGGAGGAACTTCACGCACTTCAGCCTCCTGGAGCGGGCCAGCCACCACCGGCCTGAGGAGAGACACATGGAACGAGGGGTTAATACGGTAATTAATGGGCAGTTGTAATCTATAACATACCTCGTTCACTCTCCTCAGGACTTTAAACGGCCCCACAAACCGCGGACACAGCTTCCGGCAGAGCAGGCGGAGGGGCAGGTTTCGGGTCGAGAACCAGACCCTGTCCCCTGGTACGAACACCGGGGCCTCACTGCGGCGACGGTCTGCGCCAATTTTCTGGCGCCTTATGGCACGCTGAAGGTGGACGTGGGCTGCCTCCCAAGTTTCCTCAGCGTGCCGAAACCAATTGTCCACCGCAGGAGCTTCGGTCTGACTCTGATGCCAAGGAGCCAGAACCGGCTGATACCCTAATACACATTGAAAAGGGGTAAGGTTAGTGGAGGAGTGACGTAGCGAGTTCTGGGCTATCTCTGCCCAGGGCACGAACTTCGCCCACTCCCCTGGCCGGTCCTGGCAATAGGACCGCAGAAACCTGCCCACATCCTGGTTAACTCTCTCCACCTGCCCATTACTCTCAGGGTGAAAACCTGAGGTAAGACTAACCGAGATCCCCAGACGTTCCATGAACGCCTTCCAGACCCTTGACGTGAACTGGGGACCCCGATCAGACACTATATCCTCAGGCACCCCATAATGCCGGAAAACATGTGTAAACAGAGCCTCCGCAGTTTGTAAGGCCGTAGGGAGACCGGGCAAAGGGAGAAGACGACAGGACTTAGAGAACCGATCCACAACGACCAGGATCGTGGTGTAACCCTGTGAAGGTGGAAGATCAGTCACAAAATCCACTGACAGGTGCGACCACGGCCGTTGAGGAACGGGTAAAGGTAAAAGCTTACCTCTAGGCAGGTGTCTAGGAGCTTTGCACTGGGCGCACACCGAACAGGAGGAAACATAAATCCTCACGTCCTTAGCTAAAGTGGGCCACCAGTACCTCCCATCAAGACAGCGCATCGTCCGACCTATCCCAGGATGACCAGAGGAGGGTGATGTGTGAGCCCAATAGATCAATCGGTCGCGGACAGCAGACGGAACGTACAGACGACCAGCTGGACACTCAGGAGGAGAGGGCTCTGCACGTGACGCCCGCTCAATGTCCGCGTCCAGCTCCCACACTACTGGCGCCACCAAACACGACTCTGGGAGTATGGGAGTGGGATCCATGGGTCGCTCCTCTGTGTCATACAGCCGAGACAATGCGTCTGCCTTGACGTTCTGGGAGCCTGGTCTGTAAGTAAGCGTAAACACAAAACGAGTGAAAAACATGGCCCACCTTGCCTGGCGAGGATTTAGTCTCTTCGCCTGCCGGATGTACTCCAGATTGCGGTGGTCAGTCCAGATGAGAAAAGGGTGATTAGCCCCCTCAAGCCAATGCCTCCACACCTTCAAGGCTTTTACGACAGCTAACAGCTCTCGGTCCCCCACATCATAGTTACGCTCCGCCGGGCTGAGCTTCTTCGAAAAGAAAGCACAGGGGCGAAGCTTCGGTGGCACACCCGAACGCTGAGAGAGCACTGCTCCTATCCCAGCTTCGGATGCGTCCACCTCTACTATGAATGGCAAAGAGGGATCCGGATGAGCTAACACAGGCGCCGAGGTAAACAGAGCCTTCAGTTTACCAAAAGCCCTATTCGCCTCGGCCGACCACTGCAAGTGCACCGGTCCCCCCTTTAGCAGTGAGGTAATGGGAGCTGCAACCTGACCAAAACCCCGGATAAATCTCCGGTAGTAATTGGCAAACCCTAAAAAACGCTGCACCTCCTTTACCGTGGTTGGAGTCGGCCAATTACGCACGGCTGTAATGCGGTCGCTCTCCATTTCCACTCCTGAAGTGGAAATCTGATGCCCTAGGAAGGAGATGGATTGTTGGAAGAACAAGCATTTCTCAGCCTTGACATATAAATCATGCTCCAACAGGCGACCAAGCACCCTGCGCACCAAGGACACATGCTCAGCGCGTGTAGCAGAGTATATCAAAATATCATCGATATACACCACTACACCCTGCCCGTTCAGGTCCCTGAAGATCTCATCTACAAACGATTGGAAGACTGATGGAGCATTCATCAACCCATATGGCATGACCAGGTACTCATAATGACCTGAGGTGGTGCTAAATGCCGTCTTCCACTCATCACCCCTCCTAATACGCACCAGATTGTACGCACTCCTGAGATCCAATTTTGTGAAGAAGCGGGCCCCGCGCATTGACTCCATTACTGTATTGATCAAAGGTAGCGGGTAACTATATTTTACCGTGATTTTATTAAGGTCTCGATAATCAATGCACGGGCGTAAACCGCCATCCTTCTTCTTCACAAAAAAGAAACTCGAAGAGGCGGGTGAAATGGATGGCTGAATGAACCCCTGACGCAGGGATTCAGAGATATAATTATCCATAGCCACTGTCTCCGCTTGCGACAGAGGATACACGTGACTCCTGGGATATGCAGCGTCTACCAGGAGATCTATCGCACAATCCCCCTGTCGATGGGGTGGTAATTGAGTCGCCTTCTTTTTACAGAAGGCGAGTGCCAAATCGGCATATTCTGGGGGAATGCGCACGGTGGAAACCTGGTCTGGACTTTCCACCGTAGTAGCACCAACGGAAACCCCTACACACCTACCTGAGCACTCTCGCGACCACCCCGTGAGAGCCCTCTGTGGCCAAGAAACAGTGGGGTTATGAGTAGTTAACCAGGGTAGGCCTAACACCACAGAATACGCAGGAGAATCAATAAGGAAAAGACTAATCTTCTCCTTGTGACCCCCCTGCGTTATCATAGACAAAGGTGCGGTGACCTCCCTGATAAACCCTGACCCTATTGGTCGACTATCTAAGGCATGAATAGGGAAAGGCATATCCACAGAAACAATAGGAATCCCTAAACTATAAGCTAAATTTTTATTAATGAAATTCCCAGCCGCGCCTGAATCTACTAGCGCCTTATACTGGGAATGCAGGGAAAAATCCGGAAAGGTGACAGAGACAAACATAAGTGCAGCAGAGGGCTCTGGATGAGTATGGTGCCTACTCACCTGGGGTGATGCCAGAGTGCCCTGCCTGCCTTCTCTATTCCCAGAGGAACCAACCCGGCACCGATCAGCAGTGTGATCTCTGCGATCATAGATGGTGCTCGAGCGGGTACCCCCTCCGGTCTCCCTGCGCACCATCCCTCCCAATTCCATAGGTTCGGGAGAGAGAGTGCGGGAGGATGGAACAACCAGACCCCGATCTAGACGTCCCCGAGTAGCCAGCATGTTGTCCAGCCTGATGGACATATCCACCAGTTGGTCGAAGTTGAGGGTGGTGTCTCTACAGGCCAGCTCCCGACGGACATCCTCGCGTAGACTACAACGGTAGTGGTCGATCAGGGCCCTGTCGCTCCATCCAGCGCCGGCAGCCAAAGTCCTAAACTCCAACGCGAACTCCTGAGCACTCCTCTTCCCCTGCCTCAGATGATAGAGGAGCTCACCTGCTGCTCTGCCTTCGGATGGGTGGTCGAATACCTTCCGGAAATGGCAGATGAGCTCCTCAAAATGGTCCAACGCCTTATCCTCTCCACACACAGCGTTGGCCCACTCCAGGGCTTTCCCGGTAAGGCAGGAGATGAGGGCGAAGCTTTTCTCACAGTCTGTTGGTACTGGAGAGACCGTGGCCAGATACAAGTTCAGTTTTAGGAGAAAACCCTGGCAGCTGGCAGTATCTCCATTGTATCCCGTGGGTAGGGATAACTGGATCCTGTTCTGTTCCGGAGGGGAAAAAACGTTCGAAGGAATTCCAGGGGGTGGTGGAGGTACTGGACACGCTCCCTGTCTCTCCCAGCGATCCATACTCTGGACAATGCGATCCATGGCAGCGCACAGACTGTCAATCTCCGCCGCGTGTTCCAGGACGCGTTCCTCAACCTCCATTAGTGAAGTGCCTCCTCCTGCTGACTTCATTTTTTAGGGTCAGAGATTCTGTCACAATGGCGTGTATAAGTGGCAGAGGAAGTCAGGCGCAGGAGAGTCAAATAGAGTGTAGAATGGAGTACTTTAATTAAAGTCCTAGTAATCTGCTCCATAACACTCACGGAAAAAATATAAAAACAAATCTGGGTACGAAGACCCGTCGCACACCTATACACAATTAACACAACACATGACAATGAACAATCTCTGACAAACACATGAAGGGAAACAGAGGGTTAAATACACAACAGGTAATGAATGGGATTGACAACAGGTGTGTGGGAAGACAAGACAAAACCAATGGAAAATGAAAAATGGATCGATGATGACTAGAAGACCGGTGAAGTCGACCGCCGAACACCGCCCGGACAAGGAGAGGCAACGACTTCGGCAGAAGTCGTGACAGTCACGTTCCTGACCTATTTCTGTTAGTTTGTTGTATGTGTTAGTTGGTCAGGACGTGAGTTTGGGTGGGCATTCTATGTTTTCTGTTTCTATGTTGGTTTATGGGTTGCCTGGTATGGCTCTTAATTAGAGGCAGGTGTTTGGCGTTCCTCTAATTAAGAGTCATATTTAGGTAGGTTGTCTCACAGTGTTCGTTGTGGGTGGTTGTCTCCTGTGTCAGTGTTTGTCGCACCATACGGGACTGTTTCGGTTTGTTTGTTCATTCGTCATTTATGTGTAGGCTATTTTCCCTGTTCGTGCGTTCTCGTGTGTTATGTGAGTCCGTCGTCCAGATCTGTCTACACCGTTTGTTATTTTGTTTAGTCAAGTGTATTTCGTTTTCGTGTTTTCCTGTTTTCTTTAATAAATTATGTCTTCACAATCCGCTGCATTTTGGTTCCCTCACTACTCCTCCTTTTCGGTTGAAGAGGAGGAGGACCGACGTTACATGGTCTCCATAATTCTTTACTTCAGTGTTAATATTTAAAAAACGTTGTTTTTGATTTAGAACTTAATATATCCATTTAAATCAGAAATGGCATTGACAAAATTATTGACACCCTAGACTTAATGTTTGGTAGCACAGCATTTGGTCAAATAACTGCAATCAAGCGCTTCCTATAGCCATCGATGAGCTTTGTGCACCTCTGTACTGGCAGTTTGGCCCTCTCCTCCTGTGCAAACTGCTCCAGTCCTCCCATATTTGAAGGGTGCCTTCTCCTAGCTGCTGTTTTCAGATCTCTCCACAAGTTTTCAATGGGAGTTAGATCTGGACTCATTGCTGGCCACTTCAGAACAGTCCAGTGTTTTGTCTTGAACCTTTCCTGAGTGCTATTTTAAGTGTGTTTTGGGTCATTGTCCTGCTGAAAGACCCATGACCTTCGACGGAGACCCGGCTTTCTGACACTGGGTCCGACATTGCACTCCTGATTTCATGATGCCATGCACACGTTCAAGGCACCCAGTGCCAGAGGCAGCAAAGCAACCCCAAAACATCAATGAACCTCCTCCACGACTGACTGTAGGGAAGGTGTTATTTTCTTTGAAGTCTTAATTTTGTTTTCTATAAACATAGAGATGGTGTGCTTAACCGAAAAGCTCTAATTTGGTCTTCAATGTCCAGAGGACATTCTCCCAGAAGGATGTTTGGCATGTTCAGGTGTGTTTTGGCACATTGCCATCAGGCTTTCTTATGTCTCTCTCTCAGCAGTGGGGTCCTCCTGGGTCTCTCACCATTTTACCCCCTTTCATTGAGTTGACAACGGATGCTGCGAGTTGAAACCATCGTACCTTGTGTCCGAAGGTCAGCTTGAATCTGTGTGGCAGTTGATCGAGGTTCTTTCTCCACCAATCGAACAATCCTTCTCTGCAATCTTCCATCAAGTTTTCTCTTGCGTCCACGTCCAGTGAGTTTGGCTACAGTGGCACGGGCCTTAAACTTCTTGATAACATTATGTACGGTGGAAACAAGAACATTAAGGTCTCTGGTGATGGACTTGTAGCCTTGAGATTGTCTATGTTTGGCTACAGTCTTGTGTCTGACCTCCTCAGATAATTCTCTTGTTTTGTTTATTTTCTCCATGCTCACTGCAGTGACACAAAACAGGAGAATGAGTCCTTTTCTCTATTCCAACTGGTTGAATTAGTAATTTTCATATTGCAGGCACCTTCAACTCACCACAGGTGAGTTCAATTCATAAATGTAAAGGAGAATCACCTGCTCAAAATCTAATTATTTCTAACTGTAACGATGTGCGCTGAGAGTCGGGAAGCAAGTTCAGGGAGTGAGTGTTTTAATAAATAAACACAACATAATACAAAATAAGAAACACGGACAAGGCACAGACATGACACAGGAACAGAAATAATGACGACTGGGGAAGAAACCAAAAGGAGTGACATATAAAGGGCAGGTAATCAAGGAGGTGGTGGAGCCCAGGTGAGTGTCATTATGCACAAATGCGCGTAATGCTGGTGACAGGTGTGTGCCATAAACGAGCAGCCTGGTGACCTAGAGGCCGGAGAGGGAGCACACATGACAGTACCCCCTCTCCGATGCGCGGCACCAGCCACAGGACGCCGACCAAGATGACGATCCCGGGGATCAGGAGTGGACCGGTCACCTCTGCTAAGGCGCGGGAACCTGTTGATCCGGCTAAGGCATGGGAGCATGATGACCTAGAGTGCCGGAGAGGGCGCATTCGTGACAGTAGCCTCTCTTTGGTGCGTTCGGCTCCAGCCGCAGGGCGCCATCCACAGGGACGATCCCGGGGATCCTGAGCGGACCAGTTGCCTCTGCTGAGGCGCAGAAACCTGATGAACCAGCTGAGGAGTAAGAGCCTAATAAGCCGGCTGAGATCACCCCGGTTGCCTCGGCTGAGGCACGGGAACCAGTTCATCCAGCTTAGGCATGGGAGCCTATCCAACCCGCTGAGGCACGGGAGCCTACAAACCGGCTGAGGCCTCTCAAGTAGCTCCGCTCCAACACCCGGACCCTACATCACCCCCAACATAATTTGTTTTTTAAAAACCTCCCTGATACTTCCCTTTGTTGAGTCGTCATTCTGTAACGATGTGCGCTGAGAGTTGGGAAGCAAGTACAGGGAGTGAGTGTTTTAATAAATAAACACAACATAATACAAAATAAGAAACACGGACAAGGCACAGACATGACACAGAAACAGAAACAATGACGACTGGGAAAGAAACCAAAGGGAGTGACATATAAACATACTACCCACCATTGCGACCTGTATGATCTCGTTGGCTGGTCCTCGCTATATATTCGTCCCCAAACCCACTGGCTCCAGGTCATCTATAACTCTTTGCTAGGTAAAGTTCAGCCTTATCTCAGCTCACTGGTCACCATAGCAACACCCACCCGTAGCACGCGCTCCAGCAGGTATATTTCACTGGTCATCCCCAAAGCCAACACCTCCTTTGGCCGCCTTTCCTTCCAGTTCGCTGCTGCCAATGACTGGAACGAATTGCAAAAATCACTGAAGTTGGAGACTTATATCTCCCTCACCAACTTCAAGCATGGGCTGTCAGAGCAGCTTACCGATCGCTGCAGCTGTACGCAGCCCATCTGTAAATAGCCCATTCAAGCAACTACCTACCTCATCCCCATATTTTATTTTCTGCTCTTTTGCACACCAGTATTTCTACTTTCACATCCTCATCTGCACATCTATCACTCTAGTGTTAACTGCTCAATTGTAATTACTTTGCCACTATGGCCTATTTATTGCCTTTTCTCCTTATTTCATTTGCACACACTGTATACAGATTTTCTATTGTGTTATTGACTGTATGTTTGTTTATCCCATGTGTAACTATGTTGTTGTTTTTGTCGCACTGCTTTGCTTTATCTTGGCCAGGTCGCAGTTGTAAATGAGAACTTGTTCTCAACTGGCCTACCTGGTTAAATAAAGGTTAAATAAAAATGTTTAAAAAAATGAAGGGCAGTTAATCAAGGAGGTGATGGAGTCCAGGTGAGTGTCATAATGCGCAAATGCACGTAACGCTGACAGGTGTGCGCCATAAACAAGCAGCCTGGTGACCTAGAGGCCGGAAAGGGAGCACACGTGACACTAACTACTTCTAGAAGGTGCCAATAACAATGTACGGGCCATTTTAGTATTTCTTTGTGGAATAAGCTAACATTTAGTAAATTATTCCGATTTACTTTGAGGGGTTCAACTGCATATCGAAAACATACATATGCAGACATGGATACCAAAATATATATTTTTTTCAAAGTTTTCTGGAAGATATGTGCAGTATTAGAAAAAAGTTAAAGGGTGCCAATATTTTTGGCCACGACTGCATCGGCATGCCTATTTCAAGTCTGACAAACGTTACTGGTGAGCCCATCATGCTTGTGACATTATGCTAGCTAGCTATCCCCAGTTAGCTTGTTAATTGGTTTTCACTTGTCGCATCTGTGCTTGTCACATCGACGGTTCTGTAGTGGAGTGGGTTGAGAGCTTCAAGTTCCTCGGTGTCCAAATCACTAAGGACATATCATGATCCAAACACACCAACACTGTCGTAAAGAAGGCACGACAATGCCTCTTTCCCCTCAGGAGGCTGAAAAGATTTGGCATGGGCCTTCAAATCCTCAAAAAGTTAAACAGCTGCAGCATTGAGAGCTGGCTACATCACCGCTTGGTATGGCAACTGCTTTGCATCCAACCATAAGCCATTACAGAGGGTAGTGTGTACGGCCCAGTACATCACTGGGGTCGAGCTCCCTGCCATCTAGGACCTTTATACCAGAGGGTGTCAGAGGAAGGCCCTGAAAATTATCAAAGATTCAAGCCACCCAAGTCATAAACTGTTCTCTCTGCTACTGCATGGCAAGCAGTACCGGAACGCCAAGTCTGGTACCAAAAGGCTTCTGAACAGCTTCTACCCGCACGCCATAAGACTGCTGAACAGTTAGTTTATCAAATGGCTTCCTGGACCATTTGCATTGACACTCTTTTTTTGTACTGACTCTTTTGCACTGACTCTATGCACACACACTGACACTCCAGCACACACTACATACGCTCACACACACAAAACACACACATACATGCATATTGACACCACACACACACTCACACACACACTTTCACACTGTTTCACACTCTTCACATATGCTGCTGGTACTCTGTTTATTATCTATCCTGATTGCCTAGACACTTTTACCCCTACCTACATGTACATATTACCTCAACTAACTTGTGTCCCTGCACATTGACTCGGTACCGGTACTCCTTGTACATAGCCTTGTTATTGTTATTTTATTTTGTTTGTGTAATTTTTCTTACTTTTAACTGTGCATTGTTGGGAGAGGGCTCGTATGTAAGTATTTCACAGTAGTCTACACATATTGTATTCAGCGCATGTGACATAACATTTTATTTGATGCGTTTTCCCTGTGCTTGTGAGTGTCATCAATGCACTGTTAAGCTGGCTAGCTGCTCTCTACTTGTTCTAAATTTAGAAAACATTGGCAGCATGGGCAGTCGTGGTGATTCTGTTTACACGCAAAAGTGAAATGCACTATACAGTATATACAAAGTATGTGGACAACCCTTCAAATTAGTGGATTTGGCCATTTCAGCCAGACACGTTTCTGACAGGTGTATAAAATCAACCACACCGCCATGCAATCTCCATAGACAAACATTGGCAGTAGATTGGCCCGTACTGAAGAGCTCAATGACTTTCAACGTTGCGTTGTCATAGGATGCCGCCTTTCCAACAAGTCAGTTCATAAAATGTATGCCCTGCTAGAGCTGCCCCAGTCAACTGTAAGTGTTGTTATTATGAAGTGGAAATGTCTAGGAGCAACAACGGCTCCACCGCGAAGTGGTTGGCCACACAAGCTCACAGAACGGGGCTGCCAAGTGCTGTAGCACGTAGCGCATAAAAATTGCCTACCGAGCTCCAAACTGCCTCTGGAAGCAACGTCAGCACAAGTACTGTTCGTCGGGAGCTTCATGAAATGGGTTTCCATGGCCGAGCAGCCACACATAAGCCTAAGATCACCATGTGCAATGCCAAGCGTCGGCTGGAGTGGTGTAAAGCTTGCCGGCATTGGACTCTGGAGCGGTGCAAACGTGTTCTCTGGAGTGATGAATCACTCTTTACCATTTGGCAGTCCGACGGGCGAATCTGGGTTTGGTGGATACCAGGAGAACGCTACATGCCCCAATGCATAGTGCCAACTGTGAAGTTTGGTGTAGGAGGAATAATTGTCTGGGGCTGTTTTTCATGGTTTGAGCTAGGCCCCTTAGTTCAAGTGAAGTGAAATCTTAACGCTACAGCATACAATGACATTCTAGGCGATTCTGTGCTTCCAACTTTGTGGCAACAGTTTGGGGAAGGCCCTTTTCTTTTTCATCAAGACAATGCCCCCAGGCACAAAGTGAGGTCCATACAGAAATGGCTTGTCAAGATCGGTGTGGAAGAACCTGACAGGCCTTCACAGAGCCCTGACCTCAACCCTATCATACACCTTTGGGATGAATTGGAACGCCGACTGCGAGCCAGGCCTAATCAACCCAACACCAGTGCTCAACTGAATGGAAACAAGTCCCCGCAGCAATGTTCCAACATCTAGTGGAAAGCTTCTCAGAAGAGTGGAGGCTGTTACAGCAGCAAAGGCGGGACCAACTCCATATTAATGCCCATGATTTTGGAATGAGATGTTCGACGAGCAGGTGTCCACATACTTTTGGTCATGTAGTGTATGGGTGTATTTATTCTGTTGTTCAAATGTACAGATCACTTTATATATCTTCCCAAAAAACAACCGGTAATTTGTAAACTTGGCATGATTATTCTGTTGTGCTTTGTTGACAATATGACAATCCTCCCCTACCCCGGGTATTCAGCCAATTACGAGCTGCCACTGATTGCAAGCTTAGCAGGCAAGTAAGTATTTTGTGCAAATGGGGGATTTGATGACACACTTATTCATTAAAAAAAAAACACAACAAAAACAGAACACATCAAAATGCAGCTATTTGCCATTATTGAGAAGAATGAACATCTAGGCCTATGTGTATTATTTTTGGAACCTAAAATAATTAGAAATTAGATTCTTTATCCCATTTATTTTCATAACCATTGAAGAATAAATTCCTCACCTTTTCTGGCCGTGATCAGCTCATATTCCTGAAGTAGCCACATAACACATTTCTATGCGCATCTCATTTAACTGGGCATAGTAGCCTAGTAAATAGGCTATGTATTTAAGGTTTCGCTGTATGCAATCCCATAGAGCAACGCTTATAATACACAGTCGAATTTAACTGGTGACCAGACAGTTGATATTTTACATTGAAGTATGTAGGCTGCAGCTAGCTAACCTGTCATTTCCATTTTTCTGAGTAGCCTAGACAATTTTTGAGAATTTGCGAGCAGTCCACCATATTTAGGTTGGGGGAAAGTCAATGGAAAACATTGAATTCTAACGTTCTGCTGACAGGTCCACAAGAATTTGCCATTGCTTTTTCTTTCAGAAACTGTCACAGTCCTTTGTCAAATACAGCATAAGTTAGTGCAAATGATAAAAAGGTTCTGCCAACACCTCCAAAAACATTTGATAAAATTTGCCATTGCTCTTTCTTTTAGAAACTGCTGGAGCCTAACTCCAATAGGTCCAAATTATACAGCGTTATTGTCACCATAAAAGGTGAATGGAGGACGTTTTCCAGGCGGACTGTTGATGCTTGTTCACATGCGCACAGTTTTACGACAGGTCTGATTTATAACGGGATACATACGTGTGTGTAGTATGCACCAAGTTTATCATTCTCATTATGTGCATTCTAACACAGGCTATTCATTTTCAAAAATGGCATGCGCAGATATTTAGTGGGAAATTTAAGCAGCGGTTATAAATTAGGTCCCTGGCGTGTATTGTCGATAACTTAATTGCTTCTAACTCAGAAACTTCTTTGAATAGCATTAAAAGTTTCCCCTTAAGTTTTTGGTAATCATATTCAGAGCAGCTTGAACTGCTGTTTTTCCTCTCTATGTGTGGTAAATATATGCATCCTTAACAACTAATTACTCCTCTCTTTAGTCTTTCATTACCAATAAATTATAATGAAGGGGTCTTGTCAAGCATGAATTTGCAAAAAAGTTATGGATTTAATCATTTATTTTTAGTGAGGCTGCTTTTATCTAAGATTATGATCAGCCTTGTTTGAAAGTACCATCTGCCACCTGAGAAATCTCACTCATTTGGTGTTTGAAGTCAGTTCGTCCAAGGCACCGAAAGCCTACTTTTATTTACAATTGGCTGTCATGGGAATATGGGCTGCTGGTCTTGTCTATTCATATCTTTAAAGTTCCCTGTAAATAGTTCAGCCGCTCCCCAGGGATGTTACTTTTCAAGTTTGTTTAGAGTAACACACTGCAGCTTTATTAGAGCCTCATAGACACAGCTGGCGTCTCCTCATCACAACCACAGATTGTTAAGTAACAGGACATGTGACTGCAAGGTTAGGAATAACACTGTACTCTAGTGATTCAATCTGGATACAAGTGCATTACACATCTTTCACGGGCCCACACTTGTCGATAGGTGGTTCATTAATTAACGTTACGCTGAACAGTAAAAAACATTTACAAATTAATTATGTTGCAAATGGCAAGTAGTGCAGTCTTCTACTTCCATGGCACAGAATTTGGTACTTTTTAACAACCACCAGTGTCTGTCTTCCCTCTATGCCACTTCTCATTTCTTTATTTCCATGTGATGGAGAGATCTACCATACACCCTTTTATTCAGAAAAGGCTTTGGTTCATGTTTAACATTCAAGAGGCGGATGATGAAGGGGTTCCCTGGGGAGAACGTAAAGAAGGTGTCATCATCGAGCCTGAGGAAGGAATGAGTAATTCAGTATGCTGCTTGCTCCATTCACTCTCTGTTAATCCAAACTCAAACGAGAGGAGCACTAGGGGCCCAGTAGTAAACAGCCAGGGAAATGTAGTCAGATCACATTGTAATGGAAAATTCCCGACAAGACACTGTAACAGATGCAGGATTACAGAAACACTGTCTGTATACTGGAATGTTTGGTTCAGAATTAGAATGAAGTTGTGACAAATTCATTCCTTGGATGGACTGAACGGTGCAAATACCTGTCGCTACATCAACTTCAACTTTACAAGTACAATGTTTGAAAATACAGAGTATTAGAAAACACAACACACATCTCCACTCTATAGAATCCATTTACAAACCTCCACCCTCACATGAACATACAAAGCCAAGACACATCTTTACCCTCGTCAAAAGCACCATAATAGAATGTATAACTGTTTCCCCGTTAGCTTCTTCCTCCATCAGTCTTAGTGGCCCCCCACTGGGCACACCACATCATATCAATGTGGAAAATTGGGTCATATTTGGTTGAGATGTTGATCAATGAGATTTCAACCTTTATTCTTCCACTCTAAAAGACAGCCAGAAGTTTGTTGAATTCCCAATGTGTTATCACTATACTTTCAACCATCTAAAAGCACAACCAAATTACGATGGAAAAACAATGTCTAATTTTTGGTTTAGTTGTCATCTAAATGTAATATCACTCCACGTTCAACCATTTAAAAGCACAACAAAGTTCAAATGTAAATACAATGTCAGATATTTTGTATTTATACAACAACGAAATGTGTTATCACTGATAGCACAACCAAATGACCTGGAATGCAGTTGAGATAACATTACAAGTATACAGTACAAGGGATCAATGCTGTTCGAGATTCTGCTCAGATTATTATAGAGCTTATGAAGGTCTCCACAGACCTGCGAACTTTGCACGCTATTTTGAACATGCACGCTTTCTATGATTACATAAGAAGACATTTATAGTTACAGTAGGCTAACCTCAACATGTGGCCAAGGATGTGTTATTCATTTTAAGGTTGAATAAATACTTCTAAGTTAGTTTGTAAGAGCCTTAACTTTAGGCTATTTACTGTATTACAAAAGTATTGAAATGTGTTTGGTTCACAATGCAACCACATATCGCCAGGGTTGTGGGTTCGATTCCCACGGGGGGCCAGTACAAAAAAAAAGTATGGATGTATGTACTTGTAAGTCGCTCTGGATAAGAGCGTCTGCTAAATGACTTAAATGTAAATGTAAATATCAGCACTTAAAGGATATATCTAATGCTTGGATATTTTCATCTGAGCCACATTTTTTTGGGGGGGGTTGAGTTAGAGACGTGAATCCGACATACTTTTGGTCATGTAGTGTATGTGGACACCTGTTAGTCAAACATCTCATTCCAAAATCATGGGCATTAATATGGAGCTGGTCTCCCCTTTAGTGCTATAACAGCCTCCACTCTTCTGGGAAGGCTTTCCAATAGATGTTGGGACATTGCTGCGGGGACTTGCTTCCATTCAGCCACAAGAAAATTTGTGGAGTCGGGCACTGATGTTGGACAATTAGGCCTGGCTCGTAGTCAGCGTTACAATTCATCCAAAATGTATTTGATGGGGTTGAAGTCAGGACTCTGTGCAGGCCAGTCAAGTTATTCCAGCCCTATCTCAACAAACCATTTCTGTATGGACTTCACTTTTTGCACTGGGGCATTGTCATGCTGAAACGGAAACTGTTGCCCCAGACAATTATTCCTCCTCCACCAAAAATTCAGTTGGCACTATGCATTCGGGCAGGTAGCATTCTCCTGGTTTCTGCCAAACCCAGATTGGTCTATCAGACTGACAGATGGTGAAGCGTGATTCATCACTCCAGAGAACATGTTTCCACTGCTCCAGTGTCCAATGGCGGCAAGCTTTACACCACTCCAGCCGTCGCTTGGCATTGCACATGCTGATCTTAGGCTTGTGTGCGGCTGCTCGTCCATGGAAACCCATTTCATGAAGCTCCGGATGAACAGTACTTGTGCTGACGTTGCTTCCAGAGGCAGTTTGGAACTCGGTAGTGAGTGTTGCAACTGAGGACAGTTGATTTTTACGCGATACGCGCTTCATCTCTCGGCAGTCCCGTTCTGTGAGCTTGTGTGGCCTACTACTTTGCGGCTGAGCCGTTGTTGCTCCTAGACGTTTCCACTTCACAATAACAACACTTACAGTTGACTGGAGCAGGGCAGAAATTTGACGAACTGACTTCTTGGAAAAGCGGCATCCTATGATGGTGCCACGTTGAAAGTCACTGAGCTCTTCAGTAAGGCCATTCTACTGCCAATGTTTGTCTATGGAGATTGCATGGCTGCGTGCTCGATTTTATACACCTGCCAGCAACGGGCGTGGCTGTAATAGCCGAATCCACAAATTTGAAGGGGTGTACACATACTTTGGATATGTATATGGTGTATCATTTGTTAACTTTACTGTATTACAAAAGTGTCTTTAATTCCAGTTTGTCTACAAATTAACCTAAAACAGACCGGTGAGTGTAGTTACAATCTATTATGGTTTTCTTGGTAGCCTATTGTTTTTCGTGGTTGTAAATTGAACTGTTCGTATTGGACACGTGTTTATATATATTGGACACGTGGCTGACATTGCTTAATTGATTACGTGGGTCGAATTCGATCCACAGAAGTGTATTGTGCCATATCACAACTTGTTGCTGTACTCATGAGTAGCATGGTTTTCAATGTTTGAAGTGGGCCTATAGGCCTATTTGTTTGGCAAGAAAGCTTTGCATGGCTGTTTTGGTTATTTGGATGTCCATTCACCTTTTGTTTACTGCGTTTGTTTACTGTTAATGTAACTTGCCTAAATATAGATTGTGGCATGCCTTTATCAATCTGATATTTAAGCCTACTTTGTATCCTTGTTTTGTTCTGTTCGCATTCATTCTTTCGCATTTGCAGTTGTGTCGCTATTCTAAGACAAAATGCTAGTCGGTATTTTTGTTTGCATGCATGAATAACTAGGCTACTACTTTCAGCATTTAGTTTGCATTATTTTGGTAAGACAACTGTATGTACGGCTGCATTCACATAGGTTGTTTGTAATAGGTGAATTACCCTATCTATCTTGTAGCCTATATTCATTACCAAAACAGCCTGGCTTTAGTGTGTAGGGTACTGTCCATTGCGCTGATACAGCGCCAACCTGTCACTTCAACATGGTCTCGGAGTCTCTGCATTTGAAATGTATGTTTAATTTGGTATAGCATGATAAGCAAAATTCAATATAATTCCAATTCAAGAACCCCCCAAAATGTAGCCCCCTGGAAGCCAAAAGTGTTCTCCTATGGGGACAGCCAAAGAACCCTTCTGGAATCCTTTTTTCTAAGAGTGTAGGCCTAAATAGTATCATTGGTTATATTTGACTATAAAGTATGGTTACATTTAATTTGCTCTGTTAAACCTAACCTTTGGAATGACTTCGATAGCAACAGTGAATATAAGAGATCACTCAATAATCATTCTCATGATAGCACATTGGTAGTAGTCAGTGACAAATATCAAAGCTAAGCTGGGCTTGGCTAAAACCCTGGATGGGAGACTAAATGAATGGCTGTAGAGAAATCAACTCTCCAGTAGGAGGTGTTGCCCAGAGCGTTTCTTTTTTTCTGATAGTGGATGAAACGTTGAAGATCTGACGTTGTTTCAAAGGGACAAATTCAACATATTTTATACAAGGTTTGTCTATGCTGAAAATTGGTTATAATGATCACATTACCCTGCGGTTGAAATTTCCACATCACGCTAGAGTTTGCACTTACAGTTTAGCCATTTAGCAGATGCTCACATCCAGACCGACTTGCAGGAGCAATTAGGGTTAAGTGCCTTGCTCAAGGGCACATCAACTGATTTTTCTCCTAGTGGGCTCCAAGATTTGAACCAGCGACCTATCGGTTACTGGCCCAACGCAATAGGTTACCTAACGCTCCTGAATACGTTGACACATTACGATGAAACAACGTTGATTCAACCAGTTTATGCCCAGTGGGCACTGAGCTCTGCTATTAGTCATGCATGAATCAGAGCATCCTTCTAGAATGGCCTGTAATATGCATGCAGAGTATGAGGCGGAAGCCGCCCACTGTACTTGTTGCCATCAAGCCTAACAAAGCAATTTGAGTATTTTTCCCCAGAAACACTCAAAGGGGAGGTATTTAAGATAGCGCAGAGGAAGTGAAGCACAGAGAGTTGTGAGGTTGGACACGTCAGGTAAGAGCCTTCTGGTGTAGAGAAGAGAGTATAGCAACAGCATAGAACTCATGAGAAACAATGCAAAATGTGACAGCAGATAAACTCCACAAAAATGGATTGTAAAATGTGATATATGAAGCTAGTTTTACCAATGTAGAATAAAAAATACATACCGTAGCCTAGTCTTCCCATGGCTACGTTTTCCCATTTACAGTGAAAGATCTTGTCGGTTCCACCTAATTTCAAGGCTTCTCTGCTCAAGCTTTAACTGGTTTCCCACTGGACAAAAACTGGTTGACCTAACATTGTTTCCACGTCATTTCAACCAAAGAAATCAATGTAATGACTTTCAATCAATGTGAAAAACTGATTGGATTTGCAAAAAGTAATCAAAGTAAGGCCATTTCATATTTTTTTCACCCAACTTTTAACCGAAATCCAATGACATGGTGACATTATTAGTTGATTTCTCATTGAATTTACATTAGTTGACAACTGAACCAAATGTAAAAAAAATAAATAATAATAAATAAAAACTAGACGTTGAAATGTGCCCAGTGGGTTCCTTCCATCCATGTCTGATGCCATCTCCCTGATTTTGATTACGTTTTTATATTGCAGTACACACAATCTTGAAGGCTTTTTATGGTTAACCTGGCAAAGCTGTGGAACTAGTGACATGTATTCAAATGTTGTTTTTAAATGAATAATTTCTATGGTGAGTGCACCATGCATGTGCCCGTCTCATTCAAAAGTGGGGGATTTTGTGAAGGGAAATAAATCTGCAAATTACATTTGTTCCTCAATTCCCCTATGCACCGTTGCTATACCATCTGGCGTTTCAAGATTAAACAAGCAATATTATGTGATTTCAAAGAGCTTAGGATGCACTTCCAGGACTTCACTAACATCACCTAGCCATTCCTCCTCACAGGCTACCAGCGCTTTGTACAACATGTGAATTCCAACAATGCCTGTGTTGTGTGTTAATATCTATTTGCATTACCTTGAGGATTGAGAATGGCACACAGAGCAAACACAAATGCAGGGAGCATACACAAGTTTTTGGATTTAAGCGTCTGCATCAATAAATATTCCATGAGTGAAATTATGCTGTAAGCGAACTGACCCCAGCATGGTATAGTTCCCACCCGGGCTTTGGCTTTGACCTTTACCTTCATCTCTCAGTCAGAATTATCATTCTGCTCATTGTTTGATTATGCCATGTTCTTTTCGATCGCCCCTTGTGAGGGGGGAACCTGACAAAAACATTTTACAGAGAGCAGAAGGACAATGGCCTTGACTGCTACATGTCTGAGGGTTGCAGAGACTAACCATGGCTGATAGTGGGTAGGATACTATACAAAGCAACTAACACCCTAAGACAATGCACCAATTAACAATAACAATGCATGTTATAAATGCTGTACGTTAGTAATACCTAACCTCGCTTGGTGTGAATGCTTTCCCAGTACTTGTAGTACAGCCATGGGTGATTGGCAGCACAATGCAGTTGAAGTGACAATTCAGATGTTTTCCTGTGCTCCCCATCTGAATCAGGAAGAGGGAGTTCCATGTGTCACATTATCTCACCTCTGTCTCTCACTTCCTCTCTCTCTCTCTCTCTCTCTCTCTCTCTCTCTCTCTCTCTCTCTCTCTCTCTCTCTCTCTCTCTCTCTCTCTCTCTCTCTCTCTCTCTCTCCTTTTCTCTCTCTCTCTCTCTCTCTCTCTCCTTTTCTCTCTCTCTCTCTCTCTCCTTTTCTCTCTCTCTCTCTCTCTCTCTCTCTCTCTCTCTCTCTCTCTCTCTCTCTCTCTCTCGCTCTCTTCTTCTACTCTGTTACTCTGTTTTTTGCTTTCCATTCCCCCAGCATAACCACAGATAACATTAGGGCAGCCATTACGATGTGTTTAATCTGGCTAGCAGGCAGCCTGAGCTCCCTCCCCTCCTGCAAACAGTCTGTGATTGAGCTGGAAACCACATCATCAGAACTGGCCCTCCACTCACCAGGGCTGACCTGCCTGCCTGACTGCTGCCTGCTGGGTAATTGAAAAAGGAAATGAAATGTGATTCGTGGTCTGCAAGGAGTCCACCTGTAGGGGCTCACTATTGACTAGTCCAGGACTAATGAAGATTTCAGGATATTCCCTGTGTGGATGTTACTTGAGGTAGAATCCTGTAGAGGCACACCATCACACACTCAGGGAGAGAACCCGTTATGCACACGGGTTCAAAGACAGTGGGAAATAGGTCACACTGGGAGATTGTTGTGAATGGGCAATTCCACAGTGACGGAACAAAAACCATTGATTTCAAAGTTTAACAAACCATACAACACTATGCACAAGAACTGCTTTTAAAAATGCACTATGCAGAAATAGTCTAATAGTTTCTGTGACAAAACAAGAAAGAATAGTGTAGAGAATCATGTACCATCTAAAATGCTGTGAAATATATTTTACATAACCAAAAATATTGGTTATTGCTGTTTATTGCTTTTTGAAGGCGGTGTATAAAACCGAAAGTAAAATACGCAAAAACAAAATAAGAATGGGAAGCATAGAAATAATGGAGAGAGAACAGATCTACCGCTTCATAGACTTCCTTTCAATGAGAATGACAGATCTATAACTCTAATTCTATGTGAATTTGGTCAGGTCACCCCAAAAAATAGCAGCTTTAAGAATTTATTCCGAACATTTTACAAAAACATATTTACTGGGAGAACTGTGCAGATGCTAAGTTTTTACACCCGGCAACAGAATTGCGATAAAGGAATTTCATCATGCGTCTTTGATCAGTACTACACAGAAATGCATAATTATGGATATAGATGTCATTCTCTTCATGGTGAGGTATCCTAAATAGGTACACAAAAGTAGAAATATGCAATATCCTCCTTTGCATGTTTGGGTATTATTTACTCACTGGCTATAATTTTCTTATGAACTCCACCTCCAAATAAAACTGCTATTTGGTTGGTCCGAACTGGACAAATTTAAACCAATCATAGATGTCTATGTTTCACAAGTATGGACATCAAAAGAAAGCACAGTAGAGGTCAGTAGTGTACAGTTGTCACAGTCGTGTGGATAGGTGGCAGGGAAGTCAAGCGCAGGAGAATCAAAAACTTGGTGGAATGGAGTAGTTTAATAACTTAAACACATAACTCCAAAACCATAAAATACAATGAAACAAAGTGCGCACCAAAATACAAAACACGAAAACTGAACATAAAACAATCTCTGACAAAGACATGAAGGGAAACAGAGGGTTAAATACACAACAGGTAATGAATAGGATTGAAACCAGGTGTGTAGAAAGACAAGACAAAACCAATGGAAAATGAAAAATGGATCAATGATGGCTAGAAGACCGGTGACATCGACCGCCGAACTCAAGCCCGAACAAGGAGAAGCTTCGACTTCGGTAGAAGTCGTGACAACAGTAGAGTATAGCACAGTAGAGTTCAGTACTATACTATACTCTACTTTTCTTTCTGTACTGCAGTGGTTCCTAAACTCAGTCAGGCTTTCAACTTACTCTTGAAAGTTGTAATAGCAGAAAGCACAGGTGCAATTTCGAAGTTAGGTAATGCATCAGCAGTTTCCTCTTGTCAAATCAGTCATTGCACCTTAGAGAGCTATTGATAGCTTGTCAGAAATATCCAGATCAACTAGCCCATGTCAGCTAACATTTTTTATCTAGGTTTTTGGTCACACTTTATTTGCATAGTCCGGATTTATCATCTGTAGATGATGGTCAGTGCTGCTCAGTGGGCGAGGATGCAGGTTACAGCAAATAGCATGGGTAGGAGTAAGTAAGAGCCGGAAGAGGTGACATTAATTGGAGAGAGAAGAGGAGAGAGAGAGAGCGAAAGGGGTTGTCCAGACTTTTCACATTCTTGCTTTGACCACCAGATGACAGAAAGAGAAAGAAAACAGTAACAAGCTGAACATAACAGTATTTCAGTGACGGTAGGACAATAGCAGGTGACCCAGCTCTGGTTTGTGACTACTGGGATTTCCCATTGTAGCCAAATAAATTGCAGAAATGATCTTAATAATTAATAAACAAAATGTATATCAGTAAAAACACTAACTAATTGATATGTCTACCTTGTTACTTCTGTGAACTTACTTCTGTGAACCCCATGAGGGAGAGAAATTAGAAAATATCCTAAAGATATGTGGGGTTTTGGTAACGGAATTACAAGGCACAAGGTAATGTTTCTTAAACTTACAGAAGGCAGAAAATTATCCAAAACTAAATATAAGTGTTGATATTAGTTGGCAGGAGTCTGTACTTCATTCTTATGTTTTGATGTACTGTATTTCTAATGCCTTTTAAGACTTTGTCTGTTTTTGGAAATGTGTACAAATGAAAACTTCTTCAGGCTAGGGTTTATTTTTTCAATTTCCGCCTGACTGACATGCCCAAAGTAAACTGCCTGTTGCTCAGGCCCTGAATCCAGGATATGCATATAATTGGTAGCATTGGAAAGAAAACACTCTGAAGTTTATAGAAATGTTAAAATAATGTAGGAGACCATAACACAATAGATATGGTAGGAGAAAATCCAAAGAAAAACCAACCAGAATTCTTTTTTTGAGAGCCCATGCTCTTCCAATGGAACGTGTAGGGAAAAAATTAAATCTAGCTCACAGTATGCAATTCCTATGGCTTCCACTGGGTGTCCGTAGTCTTTGTTCAAGGTTTCAGGCTTGTTTCTTCCAAAAAGCGTAAGAAATATGAGTTTTACTACAGGGACACAGACTTGGAAATGTGTGTATGCGCACGCGATGAATAGGACGCGCACCTGCTAATATTGCTTTCCTATTGAACATACTTCTTTCCGTATGAAATATTATAGTTTAATTACATTTTAGGGTATCTGAGGATTAAATAGAAATGTATTTTGACTTGTTGAAACAAAGTTTAGGTGTACATTTTCGGATTCATATCTTGGCATGTTGAACAAGTGGATTACTCAAATCGATGGCGCCAACTAAACAGACTTTTTGGGATATAATGAAGGATTTTATCTAACAAAATGGCACTACATGTTATAGCTGGGACCCTTTCGATGACATATCAGAGGAAGATTTTCAAAAAGTAAGTGAATATTTAATCGCTACTTGTGAATTTATGAGACCTGTGCCGGTGAAAAAAACATTTTGATGTGGGGCGCCATCCTCAAACAATTGCATGGCATGCTTTCGCTGTAAAGCCTACTGTAAATCGGACAGTGCAGTTAGATTAAGAAGAAGTTTAGCTTCTAACCGATATAAGACACTTGTATGTACCTAAATGATTATTATTATATTATTTATTTATTTGAATTTATTTATTTGAATTTGAACACTACTAAAGTAATACGGCAAAAAAAATGAGGCAAAGCAATTCACTTTTTGTCCTGAACAAATCAACTACAACACATTACTGAGTACCACTCTACATATTTTCAAGCATAGTCGTGGCTGCATCATGTTATGGGTATGCTTGTAATCTTTAAAAACTGGGGAGTTTTTCAGGAAACAATCAGAAATGGAATGGAACTAAACAAAGGCAAAATCCTAGTGGAAAACCTGGTTTGGTCTGCTTTCCACCAGACACTGGGAGATGAATTCACCTTTCAGCAGGATAATAACCTAAAACACAAGACCAAATCTACACAGGAGTTGCTTACCAAGAAGACAGTGAATGTTTCTGAGTGGCCTGGTTACAATTTTGACTTAAATGTACTTGAAAATCTATGGCAACACATGAAAATGGTTGTCTAGCAATGATCAACGACCAATTTGACAGAGCTTGAAGAATTTTGAAAATAATAATTGGCAAATTTTGCACAATCCTGGAGTGGAAAGCTCCTACAGACTTACCCAGAAAGACTCACATCTGTAAGCGCTAACCAAAGATGTGAATACTTATGTAAATTAGATATTTCTGTATTTAATTTTCAATACATTTGCAAAAAAATTCTAAAAACATGTTTTCACGTTTTCATTATGAGGTGTTGTGTGAAGATGGGTGAGAAAAATCCATATTAAAATAAAGGATTTCAGGATGTAACACAACAAAATGTGGAATAAATCAAGGCACTGTATATCTCCCTGCTAATCACAAATTAAATCTGTTCACTTTAAAGACTATGAATTTGAATGACAAAAATGTCAGTATGTAATGGATATGTTCCCTATGTGAGGTAGCAAAAGAGCTGCGGCATGTGGGAGCCAATAATTTAACCCATCATTCTGGGCAGTGCACTATACGTTTTGGAGCGTGTGTATGTTTGTTTGTGCTCGCGTGCATGTGTGGCATGCTTGGGGAGATGGGTTTATGCTAAATAATGATGCACATTTCTGTACGGGCTCCAGGTGTTAGACTAATTGTATCTTATTTTCCACATGAAGACATTAACACTCGAACCACTTGGCCTTTTAGCATTTAAGTATCTGCTTGAGAACGTTGTCAGCTGTCACTATTAGCATACGCATCAGATTCATCTACTGTGTTGTCAACCTAAATAAATACCATAAAAAAAACGTATGGAATGAATGTAGCCATGTCTTAAGAATATTTTGTTTATTTTGAAAAAGTTCTGTATCGTATATTTTGAAGTACGTAAACGGCATGTAGGGATATGTTTTATACTACAAATGAATATGCTACTGCAAGACCTAGGCCTTGACTATTTCTGCTTCTCTATAAATAAATAAATACATTACAATGTAATACATTTGATTGATTTTATTTGTAGATGTGATTAGTACTAGAGTTATAGTAAGTAATACAGTCCAGTTACAGCTTGTTTTGACAAAGTAGAAACGAAAAAGAGATTATCAACCAGCAAGGCGCACAGGTCAAGTGATTTGCCATAAAGGTAGGACTAAGCACCAACCTTTTATAAATAGCCCAGAGCATAAACAATAAGTAGAGTAGCGTTATAGTAAGTAATACAGTCCAGTTTCAGATTTTTTTGACACGGTAGAAACGAAAAGGAGGCCCAGGTCAAATGCGCTCTTGAAGCTCTTTCCTACCCAAACCGTGCCATCCCTCCAAGACTCCTTGCTCACCGTGCTGGTTGGGATCACCGTGTCACTGTTCTGCTTTTTCTCCGGCGAGGCTCAGACATCGGAGGCAGAGTCTCGAAGTCAGATTGTCATGAGCAACATCGATTTCAGGCTCAATATCCGATCCTCCATCTGACTCCAGCTCATATAAATTGTGCAGCATTTTGCAATGCTGTCAATGCGTCCATTCGTTTGGTTCGGTTTGCCATTGTGAACTGAACAGGTTGTACTCACTGTCTGACTTGACTCTCACCAAGGGGAGATTATATCAATTCCAGCCTTTCATAATAAAATAATAAAACCGCCCACAAATAAATATTTGTGAAAATATAAAAACAGATGGTAAAGGATATTTGTTGTATTTAATTTCTCGTACAATAAAAACATGACAGTGTAATACCGTTGATACATTTTATTTGTAGATTCGATTAGTACTAGAGTTATTGTAATTAATACAGTTCCCTTACAGCTTCCTGACAAAGTAGAAACCAAAAAGGATTGTATTTTTCCCAGGGTAGAGGAGGATCAGGATGCAGAGCAGGACACACTGTGGCCACAATGTTTACACTGTTGTTCTAAATTCATTCACCCTCTTCATCCTCCTCTTCATCCTCATCATTCAGTCCATTCAAATTCAGTCATGAAGTCATGTGCGCGATGATCAGTTTCTATCTGGTTGCTATCACCCATTCATCCATTGACATCATTAATTCAGTTAGAAAAGAGAGAGAGACACGTCAGCACCTGAGTATTAACTCTTTCTGACACATTTGTCTTGGCCCGTTAAGGTAAAAAAAAAAAGTAATAGTCTCTTAATAGTTTTCTGCTTGTGAATTGAAAATTCTGACAACCAAATAGGACATTGCTTTATTTTGCCATTTTTTTTCTATTTAAAAAATGTAACGTCAGTGGCCGTTAGCCTATGGCGGTTCTAGTGTTAAACATTAGGTATTGGGAAATGAAAAATAAAACCAACTCTTCAAATAAAATGACATCTTAGCAAACCTTATCACGTGAATACCAATGAGTGCTGACCTTTCTAAACCTCAGTGAAATGTAATGGTCCAGCAGCAGTGCAGACGTCATGGCGTTATTATGGCGTTATTCTCCTTCTGATAGAGGTCACAACCTCTCAGACTGGGGGTGGAATAGCAGACTTTCATAGACCACTGTTCTCATGGCAGGTAGTCAGAGTAGCAGTGTGTATGAGAAAATAAGGCTGTTGAGTGGTACTGTAGATAGGCCAATATGCCTTTAGTAAGAACGTTTCAGACACACAGATATCATATGCTAACCTCCCCTGTTATTTTAATGGTGAGAGGTTAGCATGTTTTGGGAGTATGATATTTGTGTCTGTAACTTTCTCACTCATCATTATTCACGATTCATTCAGGACTATCTTTAATCATGGTAGCATCCACATTAATGTAGAAGTGTTTAGAAACATATTCTTATTTACAATAAAAGTGACTACAAAATGACACAATACATTACTTACCATTAATTTCTATTGGGCACAAAATAATCTGAAACAAAACCAAAACAAACAGAAAATGCATCCAACAAGTTTGTAGAGTCACAAGCTTGATGTAGTCATTGCGTGCTAGGAATATGGGACCAAATAGTAAACTTTTGACTACTTTAAAATGGGGGAATATGTACAAAATGTGTTGTAATTTCTAAACAGCTCACCCGATATGGATGAAAATACCCTCTAATTAAAGCTGACAGTCTGCACTTTAACCTCAGCCATTGTATCTTTTCAAATCCAAAGTGCTGGAGTACAGAGCCAAAACAACAACAAATGTGTCACTATCCCATTACATTTGGAGCTCACTGTATCTACAGAGGGGGTTAGGCAAGGCAATGATTTTGGTCAGTTTGCAGCTCTTTTGGCTTCCCTATGCTGTCTGTGGAATAATGCCAAGTGATGTGTCAATTAGCTGACTTTTGAGGCCTGCAAACAGACATGGTGATGGATACCTTTTTCAAGGAGCATGTTGTAAACTGGACAGGAGTTCAATCCGGCGTAAATTGCTTTCTCTCCCGTTCTGCTTGATATCCACTCTGACTACTTGTCTTCTTCTTTTCCCAGTATCTGTGCTCTTGTCGTGGTCTCGGTGTTGGGATATGTGAAGCGAGGGATGATGGAGTGCAGCAGCTGGACCTCCACAGAGGTCTACGGTGTCACAACTTGCCATCATCTGTACACAAATTATCACAGTACAGCTGAGCACAGAGGGATCTTGATCTTTGATAAGATGACTTGTTCTCTATTCCCTCTCTTCTTTTGTCTTTTTCCCCATACAGGGAGAAGAGGAGTGGAGCGGAGCATGAAGTAGGAATGGTGGCTGCTCTCCAATTCTAAGTGCTGTTTCATTAACACCCATACAAGAGGCTTGAGATGCATCAAACAAGTTATTAAAGTGAGGATCAAGTGAAAATATCATGGAAGAAAGGTCATGTTCTGTTATAATCTCCACCCGGCACAGCCAGAAGAGGACTGGCCACCCCTCATAGCCTGGTTCCTCTCTAGGTTTCTTCCTAGGTTTTGGCCTTTCTAGGGAGTTTTTCCTAGCCACTGTGCTTCTACATCGGCATTGCTTGCTGTTTGGGGTTTTAGGCTGGGTTTCTGTACAGCACTCAGCTGATGTAAGAAGGGCTATATAAATACATTTGGCAAACTTGGCACTGAGTGTGCCAGTGAAAAGCCTTCATTGAATTGAGTACATGACCATGATCAGTAAAGACAAATGGCCCTCATCCCAGCTGTGGTATAGAAGAGTCTGTTCCCCGAGCGCCAACCAATCCATAGCTATCCCAGGTAAACACAAACACTCTAGATGGATGGATGTATGTGACATACTGTATGAGTATTTGGTCATGGATGTAAACCGCTGCACATGAGTAAATGTACATACATGTGGGCCAGGGGAGATAAGCATGGCTGGGCAGATACAGGCCAATGAGGCCGTGCTGGACAAGAAGGATTACTACTAGAGGTACGTATAAAAACTGGATATTACAGCTAGAGCTACAGTATACAGATACAGTAAGTAGGATCTTAATTTGAGCCAGTTTGCTGTAGCAGGAAAATAATCCTGCAGCAACCGGAAATGTGAATTATTATGTGGATTATAATTAATGGACAGTTTTGTAGGGGTTGAAAGAAAGTTCTCCTGCAACAGGGTGATCAAAATAAGATCCATCATCTGTATGAGGCCTCCTGCTGTTGAACTATGCATGCAGTGTGGGAAGAATGGATCTGTTGGGGATACATATTAAACAATGTAATCATGAGGAATGTTCAACCATGAATGCTAAGTGAAGGCATCCCTGTAATCTCCAAGGTTCTGCAACCCCTTTAATAAATGGTGTTTACATGTATACACCAATAAATCATGCAATCCTCGAGGTTTTACACTTTACATTCATATTTTACATTCAGTGGTAAACCCCAATTTATTTTGAGGAATGTAGCATACTACAATGGGTCTTATCCTAAACCAAAAACCCCTGTTGAAAGGAGTGGTTTTTAAACCTTCATGATAAAGTTTAGTCCTAGAACCGTGATGTTCGGCCTTTAAATTCATCTATCATTTCTGCGTTCCATTGAAAATTCAGCTCCTCATGTTAGAAGCTGACATTTGTCCCAGGGGAAATGGTAAGCAGAACTAAGACTCTCCTTTCCTTTCTAAGGTTCTCCTTTCCCGATGCTTCAAACCATACAAGATGAAAGATGGATCAGAATCTTAAGGGACCAGCTCTGGACCATGCAGATGTGTGGAGCTGACTAATGTGCATTACCTTTTACAAAATTGGTTGATGAGAGTCATGATTCCGATGCTGAATTCTGATGAGAAGATTCTGTTGAACATTTGCTCTCTGATGTTTTTGAATTTAGAATTTTAGCTAAGATGTATGACCTACACACTGTAATGTATGTTTTACATGTTAAAGAGGAATCGGTTTGCATAGTGCACAGCCACACGAGATCCCCACAAACTTGACCCTGTAGTATATCATCATTCATTTCACGCTATCACATTAGTTCATTAAATTTTGATTGATGACGCACAGTCACATAACTGAGTTTCACCTTCAGAGACATAAATTATGTTTGAGGAGACGCCTTGAGGGAACAGACTGGATTGATCAACAGTTTTGGACACCGTTCATTTAACAGAGTTGAACAGAGGCAATTTAAACTTTGGAAAAATGTCTGTCTGGTGGAGTCTGTCTTAACTGGACTCTTTCCACACATTCATTCATTATCCTTGGATTTGGATTGAAGAAGGTTTTTTCCCCCATCACTTTTGCCTGAAGATCATGTTTCCAATGTGGAGTATATTGACCGGGCTCCTGAGTGGCGCAGCGGTCTAAGGCACTGTTTCTCAGTGCTAGAGATGTTATTACAGACCCTGGTTTGATTCCAGGCTGTATCACAACCAGTTATGATTAAGAGTCCCATAGAGCGCCACACAATTGGCCCAGCGTCATCTGTGTTAGGGTTTGGCCGGGGAAGGCTGTCATTGTACATAAGAATTGGTTCTTAACTGACTTGCCTGATTAAATAAAGGGGGAGTAGAGGTGCTGCAGCACCCCCTGTAAAATCACAATAAAAAAAGATATATTAATCAATAAAATAAATAACAAAAGTAGTGCACTGGGCCTTTACTAGTCCTGTATTAGTGGAACGATATAGCTATCTGTAGCGCGGGCAAAATATAGATGTCAAACACCTCTGTATTGTAATCTGTGTTTTCACTGATATCACCACTTGTCGGAGTCAAGTCCACACTCCATCCATATTTCATCTATCTTGCCTGTGAGCCAGTAATGTTGATGGATGACTTGTTTTCACAAGCAGGATAGACTGCGTCGCACTGTTGAATTATTGAGGTGTCACAAGGTGAAATATAAACTTGGCTGAGAGGAGTGTAGTGACAACGCTCCCAGACTCAACATCTCTGTCACACCCTGACTGAAGTGGTTTTTTCCTCCTCTATTTTGCTTCTCTGTCACTTACCTTTACCTAAATGTATCAGCCACACACAACCTCATTTCCACCCCACAGAACTGCAGAGCCGTTGTGCTGCAGATTTATAGGACTTGCTTGTGAAATTACAAGCCCAATATTTGTGATTCAAATTGGCTCATGCGCAAGAGATCTCTCTTCTTCTGATGACTGTAATTTAGGCCATCTGGGTGGAGATCAGATCAGGTTGACTTCACAGCTCAATCACAGCTCCCTTTCAATAGTAATTGTGATTTTCAAATGGTTCTGTCAACTTAGTCATAGAATGTCAATATCAACTGCAATTTACAGTGTGAAGGTAATTTTCTAATCTCAGTTGGAATGATAACAATTATGCGTGCCTTATTTCATGGACAACCGAAGTGCTGTGTAGAAGTACAAACGCTCTATCAAACCAGTCAATTGTATTTGACTCGAACATGACTTTTGCACTAAACCACTACACAGGAGTATCAAATCTATTACATCTCATGGGAATTAAATAATTACATGTTGTCAGCAAAACAACTTCCACACTGTGAAAACCCTCGGTATTGACATGCATCCAATCAACAGTAATTCCTGTCTCAGTAGTAATTTCTCTGGCAAAGTCTGTAATGGGTGAATGTTTTCTTGCTGTGCTGACTTGAGCAGAATCAGTATGCCCAAAGGGATGTGGACGTGGTTCCGTCTGTACGTATGCATCCGCAGCGCAGCCTGAACCACAGTCAGCTTCCTCAGCCAGACCTCCAGGCGAAGCAGCGAAGGCACTGATGGGCTTGAGTGCTAATCCTACCTTATCCCCAGGACAACACTTCCCAGGTGCCAGAACACAATACTGACAGGCACTTCAATCAAAGATTTTGTCTTTCATTCTCTCTCTCTCTATCTCCTTTTTTATTTTGTCTGTGTCAGTTGTTCCTCTACAATTTTCCTTATGGTGTATTAACTTTTTGCATGGGCCCCATGCTGAGTTTCTATTCTTCCCCCTCCCATCTCAGTGTGCTTCACCAAGTTTTAGAGCAACAAAAGCGTAAAGGCATGAAATGCTGTCTCTATTCATCCTGGCTTACGTCCCTGGTATTTTCACTTTGAAGAATTACTGCCTCATCTTGGACACACTATGAAGCTCCATTTTTTATTCTCAGCCAGCTGTCTGCATTAGCTGACCTTTCAGGGTTCTAACACTGGGACAATGAACCTGTCTTGTCTGGCAGTCTGCAGTATTCAGAGATCAGGACTGGATGGCGGCAATTCCAATTCAGCCTCCGAAACCAGGCCCAGAATTCATACCTCGTGCCAGATTTTATTAATGCAGGAAGACGTTGATGGATTAGCCTTCCTTTGAGGTGCAGACACATCCTTTTCAATGACAGACTATAAATAGTTGCCTGTGAATTTGGAATATAAAATATGTGCTTGTGACATTTGAATGTTTTTCTTCCTCGCTTCACATCTCTATTGCTGAGATCATGTATTTAAACAGGAAACAAGTCCTTTGGAAACTTTAGAGCCATCTAACTAATTTCCTAACTCTAACCTTCAAATGTAATAACAAGGCAATACAATAATCTATTCTTCTGACTTAAACAAAAATTGTATATGAAGCCGTTGTGGGAGGCTTATTCTCCCTGATCTATTTGCCCTGGAGGCGGGTGCTAATGATCATGCTGTCGGGGGTCTGGATTCTCTTTCACCTACTCTACGTTAATAACAACCCATTTCCTATTCACTGTTTCTTTCATTTCTCCACGATGCTACAATAATGAATTTAATAAGGCTTCTCTTTTTCAGAATTGTTCATGTCCAAAGGTTGAATATTTTTTGTTTGAACTTTTCTCAGATAGTCATCAAATAATCCAAGTTGCCCGAATGACAACATCAACATCATGACAACACATGAGTCAGACATCTGTCTGCTCATAACAATTGGTTTGCTTTATATTGCATTTGTCACACGCAGAGAATGAACAGCTCTTTAGATGTCTTTTTCTCTGCACAGTTTCAGTGAGCCAAATGGCTGGAAGAGTCTTGTACAGATGCTTGCTGAGAAACCCAATCCGTTTACAAGCAGACAGAAACATTGGCTCGCTTGATGCCCCAGTTTTCCAAGACCTCAAAGACATCTTTAAGAGGATTGACCATAACATGCAACACCAATCCTGGCTCTTTTTTATAAACCTGTTTAATTCAATAAGATGAATAATAAGATGAATATAATGATAATAGTGTATATTGACAGATGGTCGTCATCATGCATTATCTGTCAACGACTTGACCATACAGTTGTAATGTATTACGAAGGGGTAGGCACATGATAGTATTGCGACATCAACTGGGGAAACAAGCAGAGCATCTGAAATGTGTCCTACTTCACATTATTTTGACAACATTTACTTTTCACAGTAAATCTGTTTCATCAAACCCAGAAGATTGCTCAAAGAGGAACTTTTACCTCTTTTTTTCCTCTCCAGTATCTGCCATACTGCAAGTGCATTGTAATTACACACTATTAAGCAATGAGGCAATCTGGATTGCAAAGCAAATGAACAGGTTTTCAAACCAATATCCATGTGCTGATACACCGACATGCTGTTCTTTGAGCTCTGTGTGTGAACCCACTTTGAAAAATATCAAATGTGTGTGTGATGATTTTTCTGTGAGCTTTTTTTCTGTAGATGCAAGCAGTGTTACTGCACATGGTGACACGTGTGCTTCAAGGTTACAACTTGCGATCCACTGTAACAAGGCAAAAACATTCCCAAATATCATGGCAAATAGTCCTAATACATAGAGAGCTCATTATATGGCATAGCCTGTCTTGGAGATGGTCTCAGCCCACTGTGCTACTTACTGTATACAGAAGCAGACTAACAAGCAGAAACCTCATGTGTGCACACTAATATGTAGCCGCAGGGCTAATTCAGGGGCTATGTATTCCAGCAGTACAGTTGGCTCCTCTGTGCCAGGAAGCATCTCTTCATCTGTAAACCTTCAACTAAACGAGGGAGCTGGGAGACTTTACAGATTGTGGATGAAGAGCAACATCTCTAGTCGCTCATTGATTTGGATGATCATTTTATTTGATGTCAATGAGCAGTGACTCTTATTAAGAATGACAATTGCTGGTGGATTGGGAGTGCCTTTGGACACGGTGTGACATAGATATTCCTTATACACGTTCTTTATCCAGTTGGGTGTAATACGTCTAAACATATGTGTCAAAATCACCCGTGTTTTATGTTGCCTCCTTTTCCCTGTGGTGTTCTCTATCCATGGAGACAAGACTAGAGTAATGAGCTCCAGAGAGAATTCAACGTGAGTTAAACGCCGTTCATCTTGAATATTTATACACAACCAGAGCAAACATTTGAGGTCTATTGTGAGTGGAGCGCCTGTCATCATCCTGTTCTTCACTCAATGACTTCCCTTACAGTTGATCTAACTCTTACACGGAACCCAAAACATGCTGTGCGCATGCGCCATCATGCATACATTTGGTTTTGTCCCCCCACACCAAATGCGATCACGGCACGCAGGTTAAAATATCAAAACTAACTCAAGAAACAATTACATTAATTTGGGGACAGGTCTTAAAGCATTAAACATTTATGGCAATTTAGCTAGCTAGCTTGCTGTTGCAAGTTAATTTGTCCTGGGATATAAACATGTAGTTGTTATTTTACCTGAAATGCACAAGGTCCTCTACTCGACAATTAATCCACACATAAAACGGCCAACCGAATTGTATCTAGTCATCTCTCCTCCTTCCAGGCTTTTTCTTCTTTGAACTTATATCCTGATTGGCATCTAAACTTTCATAGTATTACCACGAAGACCGAGAACACAGTTCGTCTTTCAATCACCCATGTGGGTATAACCAATGAGGAGATAGCACATGGGTATCTGCTTCTATAAACCAATGAGGAGATGGGAGAGGCAGGACTTGCAGTTCGATCTGCGTCACAAATAGAACTTCCTTCTATTTTAGCCCTTGGCAACGCAGATGCTCATTGACGCGGGCAAGCAGTGTGGATGCAATAATTTAATAATATAGATTTCAAAATGTATTTTGCAACGCTCGCGCACACGACATCAGCGGTGTAGTCAGGGTGTTACACGCTTGCGTCGCGGGCCCGAGCATTGCAAAATAAATGCACCCACACTGCTCGAGCACAGGCGCTAAAATAGAAGTTGCTTCTATTTGTGGTGCAGAACGGCTGCAAGTCCTGCCTCTCTCATCTCCTCATTGGCTTTTAGAAGCATTTGCCCACGTGCCATCTCCTCATTGGTTATACCCACGTGGGTGACTGAAAGATGAACGGAGGTCGGTGGTGGTAATACACCTTATGAAAGTTAGTTGCCAATCGCCATATAAAGTCCAAAGAAGAAAAAGCCAGGAAGGAGGAGAGATGACTAGAAACGATTCTGTTGACCGTTTTATGTGTGGATTAATTGTCGGGAGTAGAGGTAAAGGACAATGTGCATTTCAGGCAAAATAACTCAACGTTTATATCCCAGGACAAATTAGCTAGCTAGCTAAATTGACATACATGTTAAATGCTTTTCAACCTGTCCCCAAATTAATATGGTTCAAAGTTTGTTTTGATATTTCAATCTGCGTGTTGTGATCGCGTTTTGTGTAGGGACAAAATCAACTTGTGGACGCATGCGCACGCATGCCAGCTTGGGTATGTTTAGTCTCACTTGGCTCATAGTGTCACAGGCAGTTAAGAGTCACAGGCAAAGTCAAACCATTTTTTGTTTCATTTTTACTTTGGTATAGTCAGTTTGTTTTGGCTGCGGGTGTTCCTGTCTGTCACTGTGATTCTGTCAAGGGGTAGTCAATCTCTGAATTGATGTTTGAGGAGGCTGACAGCAAAGTAAATGCAGAGTTGTATCTGTCTTCCATGAAGCTGAGGTAGGGACAGGGTCTGAAGTGCCTCAGTATAACTGGAGTATCCTCCTAGGATGGTGCAGCATGCTCTTTTCTGAATACACTCCAGGTCATCAGACTGTGCCTTGGTCAGTGAGCTGTTCCAAGCAGGAGTGGCATCTTCCAAGGTGGGGCATATGTAGCCGGTGTAAATTCTCACTAGGTCTGCCTATGGCACATGGAACCTTTTAAGGCAGCGAGTGAGAAAACATTTTGTTGCTCTTGGTTACCATAATAGCAACCTGGGCCCAGATTCAAAAACCTTTGTAAGAAAAAATTTATTCTTAACTGACATTTTTTCCTTAACTATAGATTTAAGAAAAGTTGCTATTCCTCAATTTATTGGAAATTTTATTGCGCTATTTCTGTTTCTCCTTAAACAAAAAGTTAAGAAATTAGATTCTTGAAAATAAAGTTATTGGAAATGTTCTTAATTCCAAGATAGCTAAACCCTTATCCTAAACTCAGGGCAGCGAGAGAAAAAGCTCATAAAAGCAACTGAACATGCTTAATTCCCTCACCAACTTCATCTTAAAGTTTCAATAATGACTATTTTAAAACCAGAACATGTTTTAGAACAGTAATCTTAGTAAGAAATATTCTAATTGGATTGCCATTGCTAGCTAAAACAGTTGCCTAGCAACAAACATCTTAAGAAGATTTTTAAGAAGATATTTGAGAAGTTCATAAGAAAATCATTAAATCTTAAGATATTGTTGAGGAAATGAACTTAAGTTATGAAATATTTTTTTTTTTTAGAAGCTTCTTAAGTTTTTGCGTAAGAAGTGTTTCGTGAATCTGGGCCCTGCTCACCCCATTGTGAGTCCTTCTGTACCATTACCCCTGAAATGTTCTCACTATCACACAGTTTGAGATCCTGGCCCTTGATCCGGAGAGGGCACGGTACAGGTGGATTGATAGGACTTTGCACTTGGCAGGGTTCAGTGACATTCTGCTTGTTACGCACACCTCTAAGAAGAGGGAACTCAACTCCCCGTGAAGCGAAAGAGGTATGGGACTGTAGGTGCGAGTAAGGATGACGAAGAATTACCGTTTACTAGGAAGTTATTCCTTCACACGGTAATATGGGGAAAAGGGGCTGGACAGAACCAAAGCAAAGAAAGTAAATATCAAAGCCCCCTCTCCTACCTTACCTGCCTAACACTACTTACCTATTTTAGCACCACCTGGGGCCCTAACCAAAATACAGGGGGTGGTCCGCCCAGGTCTTACCTAGTGTGCTTAGACAGTGAATATACTACGTGTATATGTATGCCCGCGGGCCTCTTGCCTAAGCACTCCCTAAGTGCCTTCCCCTTCCCCTCTGGGAACAAATGAAACAGTATATTATAAACAATTTCACAAACATACTGAGAAACACAGGACGTCAAATAGGCTCTGACTGAGCAACAAACTCACACAGAACATACCAAAGCTGCTCCCATCAACAACTTACATAGTACATAGCAACTGCCTGTCTCACTCTCAGCAATGATCTCTCTCTGAGAACACAACCAGCATATGATATAACCCTCTGCAATGATCTCTCTCTCTCTCAGCAAGGATCTCAGGATATACAATCAATCTCTCTCTGCATTCTCTCCTCTGAGCAACAGAACACTGGCTTATATAACTTCATAAGGAATGGGTAATTGGAGACAGCTGCGTCTTGACAAGGGGGCGGGGTCAGCTCCAATCATCAATTTGGGGCCGACCAATCAGCTGCTTGGGGAGAATTTCAGGAAGCCATCTCCTGAAACACACACTCAAATACAAACTACAACACAGAAACTGGGGAACGTAACACTGCTTGCATGAACCCACATGTCAAAGTTGTTCAGGGCCCGGCTGCAGTGTGCTGATGTTTCCTGTTATATGCATGTGGACCAGATTTAGATCGTCAACATATTTCCACCTACTGTTGACATCCGGGGCTGAGCTGTCAATGACCGCAAGGAAGATGAAAGAGACCAGAAGAGTTCCTTCAGCCATACCTCCTGCCGACTCCTGCCAGCCTGAGAGGCTGTCTTGGTAGTGTACCAGTTGGTTGCGGCCGGTCACAAAACTGCAGAGCCATGCAATGAGGGCAGGTCTGACACTCAGTTGGATTAGGCGTTCAACAGCAACGGTGTGGTCGATTTTGTCAAAGGCCTTGGAGAAGTCAGTGGGGATGAATGTGGTTATGGTGGATGGGATGTTTGATTGCTTGTATAAACAGCACAGGAGGCATAGGTAGATTATCTTTCTGGGGTCTATGTCGGGTGTTATGTCTTCCTTCATCCAGTTGGCAGCGAAGCTCTCAGCAGCTTTTGATAGTTGTGGTGTTAGGGATATTGGCCGTAGCTGGTTGAATGAAGGATGGTGGGCCTCGAGGATGGGCACGACCATGGCTTCTTTCCCCTGGGAGAGGAATTCACCTTGCTGGAACGCAATATTGAGGATGTCACAGATGTATTGACGCAACTCGCAGGCAAATTCTCATAGGATCCGCTGTGGCACACCGTTGGGGCCGTTGGTACTGTGCTGGTAATGTGACACTGTGCTGGTAATGTTAACTGTGTTTCTCATCAGGACACCAACGTTTTTCCATTGTTGCTACAGAGGTGATTCCATGACCATGTTCAAATAATTTTGCAACATTTAGTCATAGGCTACAAATAACACATTTTTCTTATATCTGTTAGTCATATTCCAATTTCTACACTCCAATTTCCAACATAAAAATGTATAATCTAGTTTAGCCTACATTATGGACCAAAACTGACCAGTCGACAGGTGACTAAAGTTCATATTCAATAATGACGAGTCACAATCTCAAGCTTTCAACTACTGCACCTCTTTCCGTGATATTGTCAAATCACTGAGGTTTGTGATTAGCAGCATTGAAGGCAGCTGCTGATGGTCTGAAGAATTCTGCCTCGGTCTCCTTGTTCTGCACATTCAGAAAGCAGGGAGGGCTAGTGCTGAGGGACGTTGTCATGGTAACAGATGTAAAACAGCCATGGATGACCATGAGTGACGAAGGCCTGCCAGTAGGATGGTTTGTATTGTGGAAGTTGTTTCATGACCTGATTTCATACCGCACTGCATCACGCTGAGAAATTCCACAAACACATGGCAATAAAAAGTAGCAAGAGTGCTAAATCAAGATTATATTTATAGTATAGGACTGAAGTACACAGCTCAGTGTTTTAATACTGCTTCTCACTCCCATTGAAATGTATGTAATCAAGGCTGACGTTTCTGTGTTGCATTTGTCAAATAAATTCAGATAGTATTTGGGTGGAGGAAGACTAACGATGAGCATAACTTTGAAATAAAATAATGCTGTTGCTTTTCTCTGCATAACTTCTTATTTCACCCTGTCTTGGGCTTGTATTTGATGAAGCCCAGAATAGCTCCTCAAGTAGCCTTTTCACTAAAACTAAAACGTTGAAATGAAACATCATATCTTTGTCCTTATCATAGTCACAGTTTGTCAGACTGACCTAGATTGTCTTTGAAATGGCTCATTTAATTCCCTGTGCTGTTGTCTCTTTCGGGTATTCCATTTCAAACAAGCCAAAAGAAGAAGATACAGGAAGGTTTATTCCACACACACAAATGATCTGATGGTTATTCACAGTGGACCGTTTTCAGACTCCATATACAGTAGCTACTGTTCTATTCTTGTTGTGGACAACCTTGGGATTCACTGTCATTTGCATGTAGTCTCATCACTATGAGGAAAATATGTGAAACATATTTGAGCAAAGTCTTAAAGCAGACCGAGCCACAACATTTTCAAAACGGCAGCTGGGAGGATTCCATTTAGATTCTGTTTCCAAACAGGAAGGATGCATGGGAATGTGTGTTGCTGAGTTTGTGTGCACATCTTTTATGAGCAGGGAGCTTGCGAATAATACCTCGTAAACGTGTGACACAGTGGGATATGCTACAGTAGTAGAACTAGATTCAGAAGGAGTATCAAAACACCTTGTCTTCAGTAATTGATTAATACTTTTACCTAGGCTATATGGACGCTTTCATTCAAGAAGCTCATTGTTGTCATTGCATTGTGATGATGCAGCTACTGTGGAGCTGTTGTCCTCAGCATGCAGAGGACTATAGTTGAGTGTCTGCTGTGCCGTGAGAGGGAAGTGCGACTCACAGAGAGCTCTCATTACCCTGACTCCAGAGAGCCAGACTGAAGCAAACTCCTGATTGGGGCATAATACCATGGTCAGCAGGCAACACTCTTTGTCAAGGGGTCAAATGAGGCTCAGGCTGATAAACTAATGGGACCTCTTTTCCATCGTCCGTATTATTAAAAATACATAGATTTATTCAGGTACAAAAGGCCTTTGTTGTGATTTGTGAGCTTTTCAGTGCCAGTCATGATGAATGCGTGTGTTATCAGAGGGGTTAGGCTAAATGCGGGGGGGACACATTTCAGTTGAATGCATTCAGTTGTACAACTGTACAACTGACTTGCTCTAATACATAGTCACAACTCAGAATAAAGGCTTGAAACAACTAGACTGAATATATTGACAGCATTGAATAATTTTGTTCTTTCTTTGTAAAGTAGTCAAGGGATACAGTGCATAGACACAGTAGCAGTGCGTGGGTAAAATCACTGGGGAAACCAAGCTAGGAGGAAAAAAGCCATATTACAACCTATGTGTTGTGATAATTGCGTTGTTTGCTCTATAACCTGTTTGTTCATATGCCTTGCCACCGTGACATATACTTGTAGGCCTAAAGGCCGATACAATATGAAGACACAGTGGCAGAAGAAATTCAACCACACCTTTGTTTCATCGCAAAACCAGAGAGCAACATCTGTCCGGTGAAGTCCACAAAGCATATTGCATGTCACAAACAAACATGACCTACAGCATGGTCAATCAAGTTACTATTTTGTACATATTCGGACTAATAAACCACTATTGATTTAGAATGTTATTTTATTTTATTTAACCTTTATTAAACTATGCAAGTCAACTAAGAAGAAATTCGTATTTACAATGACTGCCTACCGAGAGGCAAAAGGCCGGAGAGTTACCACAAGTCGCAAAGAAATTGGAGCTACTATTGCTATCTCTACTATTGCAGCACCATTTCATCTTCAACATTTTAACGTTATTAAAGCACTTATGCTTAGTCTAATACAGTGACAACTAAGATACCAAAAACGATTTAGTCCAACATAAACTAAATATCATGTGTCGGTCCATGGCGCTGACTCCTCATCTCTTTCATGTTGCCGAAACGGTCTATGACGCTGTCATAGAGTACATGCTTTTAGTTTTTGTTGTCCTAGGCTACCTGGCTAAAATGCTTGCTCGCTAGCCTAACTTCCCTTCATGGGCAACAATTAGTCAGCTAGTTAACATTAGCCTTCTACATCTAGCTACATATTGAACTTCCATCCTCTCAGGCCAGAGGCACAATGTATGAATCTATGATTGGATCAGAATCGCCGTTATAATCAATGGCCAGTACGGAGAATTAAGTAAACCACAAGACTAAATCCCTATCTCCGTCCATGGCTAATTTAGGAAAGGGACAATTTTAGCTAGCTAGCTAGCCCCCGGAGGACAATAACACAACGAGATGCAACAATTCAAAGTGTTTTTCTGTCAATGATGTTAGGCTTAATGTGATGTGATTGGTGTGAAGCCAAATCCAAACTGGCTTCCCATGACACTTTTTTTTTGCGCCAGGACCAAACACTGTTGACTCAGTTTAGCTCAACGCTGACTGGCTATAAAAAATAGATACAGTATGTATATCAAGGGAGGCCAAATGCTCACTAGCTTCCCTTGCATTCAATGCTACGGGCTGAACAAATATCATAACTGTTTTTGACCAGACAGCATCAGATAGATGGGCTGCACATATAGAGACAGAGGGGCGCTCTTTCGTTTGCTCAGATCCTTTCTTCGGTGAGATACATCAGCGTCTTGCGAATTGAAGGAAAAATATGAAACACGAGACAAATTATTTTATGTGTTTATTTCTTTTTTTAATTGGTCCTTTTTATTGGGGATTCCTGGCTTCCTTTGGCACCCGTGAATACAAGCCACTGCACAGACATACAGTACATGTGATATGCAGATAAAAAATGTTTGGGAAACTAGGCAGTAAAGCAATACAAAAGAAACACATACAAACGACGACATACAGTAAAGCATATTCCATCAATCAACTCCTGTTTGAAACGTAAAAGTGGCCAAAACAAGGTCGACAAAAGCCCTATAAATTGCTACACTTACTAATCTTGATGACATCAAGGTCAGTTTTTGCCATGAAGAGAGCTGTGGGGCAATGATACGTGGCAGCAGACACTCAGCAGAAGCCATTCAGATAGTCATCTGGGGCCCATGCAGCTCACAACCCCCCTTTATGGTGTACATGTTAGGAGCTACATCAGACGATTGACAGCAAAGACATGCTACATCATTGGATGTCTTGTGTAGAATGTATGTCCTAATATGTGCACCGTGCGGCAGAACAACAAGGATGCAAGGAGCCTGACAGAGCAGATGAGTCTGGTGGACCATCAGACTCATTCGGACCAGGATGAGAGTTCACTTCTACCCTAACAGTGTGAGGCTTTGGAGGAGCAAATGAACTCCCTGTTTGTCTGTTGGGAGTAAGCAGAAACCTGTCTTGACTTGCCTCTCCAGTTTTTTTAAGTGGTGTGGCTGCAGTGCTTCCAGTCTGCCTCTTTTGTTTCACCTCTCTGTATCCTCCTCGTCCTCTCTCTCTCTCCCCAGTGGAATCCTGAAGACCAGCCAAACTAATACTTCTGCAACTTTTCCTCACCTACCTGCACACCCTGTAGTGAAGGGAAATGGGGTTGTTTTGTAAGAGTATGATGGGTAGACAGCAAGTCCCTCCCAACAGCTGGAAGTCTGATCAGGCCTTTGGGTGGGACTACTTCAGAGAAAATCATGATAGAATCTATTGTTCAGAAATAAAGAGACTTTGAAGGGTTTATTGCAAATTGCAGAAATCAGCTGGATCATTATTGCGCCAGACCTACAGGGATTTTTTGATTGAAATGAGCGGCTCATTCATTGATGACAGAGAATCATCAAACATCATCAAAAATATTGGAAATGAATGAAAGGGAAAAACTGCTGTGATGTACTCGATGTCGCTAATGCTCTACAGAGTTAGAGTTGGTTGATAATGCAGTCAGGGGGGGGAAGTCATCTGATTAAAACATAGCTTTTCTCAAAAGCTTTGAAAGTTACAGCTGAGAAACTGGAGCAGGTCTTTCTAAATAAATATTTAAGCTCCAATCCCTTACATCCCCGAGACATTTTCCCTCTAAGAAGCCCCTTTTGCCATGTGCTGATTTACCCAGCGTTTGTTTCCCTGTCGATAGGCTTTTTCCTTTTACCAGAAAGACAGCCGCAGGTGCTTATTTTAGCCGTCAATCACAATTTACCTCTTGAAAAAAAAAGACAATCTCTTTGTTGGCAGTGCATTTGCATAACATTATGTCTGATAGACCACGCTGAGGAGAGAGGGAGAGAGAGAGAAAGAGACAGAGAGAGAGAGAGAGAGAGCACCATTAGCGCTGAGAGCATTAGCAGTGCTGAGGGGAAGAACTCTGTGGACCTGACAAAGTGGAGATACTACGGTACACAGAGCTGTGCTTTTGCGAACCTTGAAAGGCTTCCCAGTCAAATGTGACTCACTGTGACAACGACATGTGAATGCCCATCCTCTACACTGCTCCCAGGTGTGGTGGACTGGTGAGCTCTGCCAGGCTTATTGCTGCTGGTTTTTGTTTTGATTTTCTGGCCCCAGAAAGCAAGGCTACGCTCTAGACATTCACTGGCACATTGCTTTGTGAATACTTGAAGGGGAAAGAGAACATCAACCTGAAAGAGACACTCCTTCTGAGCCACAGAACTCTGACAAGAGATTGTTTTCAGTAATTTATTGGGAAACCACCAAGACCGTGGCCTTGTCAGACCATTAGTTGAGACACAGACAAAGACATAGGTTGGCAAAACCAGGGTCCAGACCAAGACCTTTGGTACTGAGGTCCACACCCAGATCCCTTTATACGCTACGACCAAAGATAAATACTTAATCTCTGTCCAAGCTAGTTTTGAGACAATATTAATTTCTGTATTTCTGTATTAGAACCACATTTCCCACCCAGTAGGAAAATAATTGTGTATGTGGAATGTACTGTGCTCATGTTTCTCACTAAGCACGCACAGCATATCAGACAAGAAAACCAAATACCAGACCTGATAGAATTGGAGGAGTCAATGTAAGCCATGGTTTCGGATTTCCAAGCAGCTCACATGTGGAGACAGTGAAGAGGTATTGTCAACATGTTCTGATGAAGAAGAAATGCCACTGCTTTATAACTCTCCCTAAACATCATGCCAACACAGATGGAATATGTTTAACATATGGTTGGAAAAAGGTATAACCGATGTAACACGTGGAAATTCCCTCTTGGGCTGAGGGCAGACACTGGTTTTGAAGATCGCAGGAGGGGCTACCTCATAACGTGACCATGACTGACTCCTGTGCACTACATTCACCCCCCTTTTGACCTCCTCCCCCATGATAGACTGCGCCACGTCGTGTGCCATTGTAACACGGGAGCAACCAACGTATTAGACCAAGGAAATTACCTCCTGGGCCGCGGGCAGACACTGGTTTTGAAGATCGAGGGTGGGGCCATGACCATGACCGACTCATGTCCACTACACTGGCACAATATCTGCAACATGCAATATGGTTTGTTGGATCACCCCACAAAGTTAATTTCAGGTCCTCAGTGATACCCTCTATAGCAATCTACATAACTAGTGACAAACACATACAGTACTGCATGATAATGTGACCCTGATAAGCGTCCTACAGGAATCCCATCTCATGTTATCTGGGATGAGTTTAGACCCAGCCTGCTAATGAGGACATCAGTGAAGGCTGTGGCTGCTGTATTGCAGGGGCTTGGGTCTCCAGTGCACTGTAAAACGAAACACAAACTCTTCGATCAGGCCATCTATTTACGGCCCACACATTTTACTGGAGCAAAAGCCTGTTTACTCAAGCCTGTACTCTGTCAGAATTTGGCAGCCTGGCAGCCGACTGAGACACAGAAGATAGTAGGCTGCCTTATTCTTCCAAATGAAACCAGGGCTAGAGTTGACCTTTTTTTCTTGCACAACTGTCTCGGAATAGCTTGCATGCATGAATAGGTGCATACTGAAAACAGATATCTGTGTACAGTCAGTATGAGCTGGATGACTGTGGGTGTATGGCATAGACCTCCTGCATCTTCAATTTGACAATGTCCCTATCTGTGATTCCTCCCTGCAGTTGGAAACCAAACTGTTTGGTTTTGGCTTTGAGTCTATGTGCTTCTTCTAAGTGCCTCCACTGTTTCAAGTCAAGTTGCGACTTGAATTTTTTGTCAGGGATCATCAAACAAAAGTTTACTCTCTTCTTCAAATTTTGCTTCCATAAAACATGCATACATTTGGTCTTGTTGGATATGTTAGATTAATTTAATGAGCTGGTGACACTACCACTGCATTTCAAAGCACAGCTTCTGTCACCGTCTGACAGGCTGCTCAAACATCCCCCATCTTTCTCAAGGCTGACATACCTCCCTATTTACGTTTCCAACAAATGTAGCTCTTTTTTTTTACCTTAGCGTCTGTCATGGCAGTTTTTCACCACAGCAAGGATGTCTATTTGTTTTGCTCCTATTTACTTTCTCTCTGCAAATTTACCTTCCCCAAGTCATATATCTCTGCTGTTCTTTTTCCTGTGCACAATGTTTTCCAGGTTTTATTGCTCAAGTTGTTTGGTTGGGCTGAATTGAATCTGACAACCTTGTTATAGTTGCAACAACATCAGAATTATGGCTAAAAGTAGTCTTTTGTTGAGATGTTATTTTCTGTGTAGACATTTGATTACAAAGTTTGAATGCAACATTTGAATATATGTACTGGCCTATACAATGAGTGTACAAAACGTTGAGGAAATCTCCACCCTCCCCCATTTTGCCCTCAGAACAGCCTCAATTCATCGGGGCATGGAGTCTACAAGGTGTCAAAACCGTTCCACAGGGATGTTGACTCCAATGCTTGCCACAGTTGTGTCAAGTTGGCTGGATGTCCTTTGGCTGGTGGACCATTCTTGATACACATGGGAAACTGTTGAGCATGAAAAACCCAGCAGTTCTTGACACACTCACACTCCTGGCACCTACTATAGTACCATACCTTGTTCAAAGGCACTTAAATATTTTATCTTGCCCATTCACCCTCTGAATGGCACACATACACATTCCATGATGCAATTGTCTCAAGGCTTAAAAATCATTATTTAACCTGTATCCTCCCCTTCATCTACACTGATTGAAGTGGATTTAACAAGTGACATCTATAAGTGGGCATAGCTTTCACCTGGATTCACCTGGTCAGTCTATGTCATGGAAAGAGCAGGTGTCCTTAATGTTTTGTACACTCAGTGTATGTCAACAAAGTATAGCTTTTCAAATTTGGCCAAATTGTAAATGGCATGTATAATTGCCTTGGAATCATTAAAATAACCCCTGTACTGCCATTAACCCAGATAATTATAATAGCCACCCAATTAACTGCCATTAACAAATTAGTCTGATACTGAAGTGATGATAATTAGTCCACTGAATGTCCAGCCACAGGTACTACTGAGTCTGCCACAGCAGCATCCATTGAACAGTAGCCAAAGAACCCTGCCGCAAACCCTCCATTCGTAACACCTAACTTTAACATAAGTAATTACATTGTAATTACAGTACACTGTAGAATATTCTCCGTGGTACTGGTACCAGGCTTAAATTGAGATCACGAGAAGACTTGGAGATGTTGTTAAACACATACACCAAAAAACTGAATGGAGAGAACATCTTGTTTTATTCTATTTATTCTATTCTAAAGTGATCTGCACTCTGTGGAATCTTTCAACCTACTAGGTAAACACCTTAGAATACCAAGGAGCTTTTGAGGTTCGTTTGACCATTATTTCATTCCATTTTCACTGAAGAAAGCCTTAGTATTCATTTACATTACATTTACATTTAAGTCATTTAGCAGACGCTCTTATCCAGAGCGACTTACAAATTGGATTCAGCCTCTACTCCTGCACCTCTACAATTCCTCCATAATGGGTTTGACATTTGATTTGAATACACTTGTTGAGTCACTTACTAGTAAGTAGATTACTATTTTCTGTGAATTTATCTGAAATTGCATTGTTCATCACAATCACAGTGGACTTTAATGCAATCACGGTACTTAGGGCTTTTACGTTTTCTCCGTTAGTTTCCTTCATTTGTTGAGACCTTTTCCTAATTTATTGATTATTACTCAACTTAATTGAAATGTATTTCAGATGTTTAGACTTGGCTTGCACCCCCAGTATTTGACGAAGCTTCAGAATATTTCAGTTTCCTTCTCTTTTCTACCTCGACTGAATATTGTTACCATATGTTGATACGAGACAGTCTCGAGACTGACATGGATCAGTGTTTAGCATCTGCCAATGGCTATTTTACAGGATTTATGTTACCAGAGATTCTTACTGTACAGTAGTTGATGTCCTTCCTGAAAGCATTAGTCCTCTTTACCATGCTAATAAACATGAGTTTGGGATGTCTTTTCGACTTATGAATTAAACATGAGTTTGGGATGCCTTTTCGACTTCTGAATGCAAGTAATGTAGTCATGGGCATTTCGACTACGAGTCACGACACATTTCCACATAACAGTGAGCATCATCCGTGAGCCCTGTGGTTTGCGTGCTGAGGACTTAGTTGCCATTGAGTCACTTTGCTGGGCACTGAGGCGTGACTGTCTGTTATGGTAACAGATTCTGGGGGCAGGGGTGGCGTCAAGAGCTCAGCTGCAGCCTGCGACACTGTGTGTACTCAAGGAAGGTGACATCCCAGCTTTGTGAAACTTCATCTTGATTGTAGGAGTGACACTGAGTCAGACCTGGAGATGTATTATGTAGGCTACTGTTGACCAAAAAAAGATTGTGTCTGAATAATACCAAAGAATAATAGTACAGACCATAATCGACTCACTCCTCTCTCCGCATAAATGCCAGAATTTTTAAGACAGAGAGAACAAACATGTGAATTGAAAAGGCATTTTTAAGTAATCATTCTGTTCAGGTGATTTAATGCCACAACATCAAAACTAATAACTTTGCGGTGTCCCAGATAAAATGTAGACGTCAAATAGATCCATAGTCGTCTCTTTAGGAATACTATACTGCCCCCTTGTGACTTAGTGAAAATAAATCCCAAAATGACAATGTGTTGTTTTCTTCTGATTCTGTAAATCACTTCTAGAAAAATGTCCTCCATGACATCTCATGCACCACCAGCGAGCACAAAGCATATACATAGTGGCACATTACCATCTGGGTTTACGTCAACTAAATGATGTCTCCATCCTATGTAAGCTACTGTTAATGACACAACACCAAGTGTAGTCTTGATAACAGCAGGCTCCACTTGTCCACCCACCAGGACTCTGATGACGGTCCCTACACCTTCTAGGCTCATGTAGTGTCAAACACAGTCCCACTCCATGGTTCCTCCTTTGCCTCCCAGTTTTTCTCCCTCCATCTGTATCAGCGAGGGAATGAAAGGCTGCGGGGCTGGAAAAGACAGACCACAGAGATGAGTCACTTCACACATAACTACTCCTCCTACTAGTGATAGGGTTGGCATTTGGTCCCTCAGTGAGGGGCAGCCTCCTCCACCCCGGCCCCCCCATTGGCTCCTGCTATTTTTGGGGCTGATGATTAAGACTCACACCACATTGACAAAAGTGTGAGCTTTGCTTTGCAGGACACGTGTCAGTCAGGTTCCAGCAGTAGCATAGGAATAGCAGTGGCACAGGGAACAAAGACATGGGAAGACGAGAGCAACTCCTCTCATGACTCATACCACAGCATGCGATCATGTGTGTTCTCGTGTGTGAGGAGAAAATATGGCAATTTCTCGCATGGAATAGCCTTCATTTCTGAGAACAAAAATAGAATGACGAGTTTCAGAAGAAAGGTCTTTGTTTCTGGCCATGTTGAGCTTGTAATCGAACCCACAAATGCTGATGCTCCAGATATTCAACTAGTCTAAAGAAGGCCAGTTGTATTGCTTCTTTAATCAGAACAACAGTTTTCAGCTGTGCTAAGTTAATTGCAATAGGGTTTTATAATGATCAATTAACCTTTAAAATTATAAACTTGGATTAGCTAACACAACGTGCCATTGGAACACAGGAATGATGGTTGCTGATAATGGGCCTCTGTACGCCTATGTAGATATTCCATAAAAAATCTGCCATTTCCAGCTACAATAGTAATTTACAACAATGTCTACACTGTATTCTGATCAATTTGATGCTTTTTTAATGGACAAAAATGTTGCTTTTCTTTCAAAAACAGGGACATTTCTAAGTGACCCCAAACTTTTGAATGGTAATGTATATCAAAAGTCATGTTCTATGTAGAGGTGATGGTTCGTTGAACAACACTCGAGTGATGAGTGACTGTGCCTGAGACCTGAACCTTTGTATTAGCTCCACCTTATGCCTGGTCTTAGGCACAGTGAACTAACACAGTCATAAGGTACCAAATTCATGACACGGTGTGTCATACATCCAGTTATTTCCAAACTCTGCTCTGCTAACACAGTCTTAAGGTACCAAATTCATGACACGGTGTGTCATGCATACACAGTTCTTTCCCCATCATGCTCTGAGCACTATGCTATATTCCAGGAGTATTTTTGCATTAGCAACCTGGTAACTCACACTAGATGGCAGTATAGTCTAAAGAACATTTTAGTATTTGATGGCCTCCAAACTTCTGAGTAGGGCGTCAATCCTATGAAATAAGTGGTGCAACAATATTGTCATCAATAAATAGTGGATCAAATTGATTTCTTCTAGTTATTTGATCAAAAATAGTTCTTTTCATACTATTAATTAATGGGAGCTATTGGATTAGTGTTTTATAAGAATTACATTGCACATAAGATAAAGGCTGTGCCAAACTGGAAACAAGAGCTGCCTCTCAATTAAAAACTGATAAATCTGTCAAATAAAAAATAATTGTCTGTTCAAATTCTGTGTTCTGATATCATTTCATATATACTACCGTTCATTTCAAAAGTTTGGGGTCACTTAGAAATGTCCTTATTTATTAAAATAACATCAAATTGATCAGAAATACAGTGTAGACATTGTTAATGTTGTAAATGACTATTGGAGCTTGAAACGGCTGATTTTTAATGGAATATCTACATAGCCTTACAAAGGCCCATTATCAGCAACCATCACTCCTGTGTTCCAATGGCACGTTGTGTTAGCTAATCCAAGTTTATAATTTTAAAATGCTAATTGATCATTAGAAAACCCTTTTGTAATTATTGTAGCACAGCTGAAAACTGTTGTTCTGATTAAAGAAGCAATAAAACTGGCCTTCTTTAGACTAGTTGAGTATCTGGAGCATCAGCATTTGTGGGTTCGGTTACAGGCTCAAAAGGGCCAGAAACGAAGACATTTCTTCTAAAACTCGACATTCTATTCTTGTTCTGAGAAATGAAGGCTATTCCATGCGAGAAATTGCCAAGAAACTGAAGATCTGGAACAACGCTGTGTACTACTCCCTTCACAGAACAGTGCAACTGGCTCGAACCAGAATAGAAAGAGGAGTGGGAGGCCCCGGTGCACAACTCAGCAAGACGACAAATACATTAGAGTCTCTAGTTTGATTAACAGACCCCTCACAAGTCCTCAACTCGCATCTTCATTAAATAGTACCCACAAAACACCAGTCTCAACGTCAATAGTGAAGAGGCGACTCCGGGATGCTGAACTTCTAGGCAGGTTTAAAAAGTATTGGCAGCCTTGATAAATATGAGCAAAAAAGACTGTATAAAATAAATAATACAAATACCAGTGGTGGAAAAAGTACCCAATTGTCATACTTGGGTAAAAGTAAAGACACTTTAATAGAAATGCCTCAAGTAAAAGTGAATCTACTTGTAAAATACTACTTGAGTAAAAGTCTAAAAGTATTTAGTTTTAAATATACTTCAGTATCAAACGTAAATGTAATTGATAAAATATACTTAAGTATCAAAAGTAAAAGTATAAATAATTTCAAATTCCTTATATTAAGGAAACCAGGCATGCATTTCTTGTTTTTATTTAATTACAGATAGTGTCACGTTCCTGACCTTATTTTCCTTTTGTTTAGCTTTGTTTAGTTGGTCAGGACGTGAGCTGGGTGGGCAGTCTATGTTATTTGTTTCTATGTTTAGGTTCATTGTTATTTAGCCTTATATGGTTCTCAATCAGGGGCAGGTGTTTGACGTTTCCTCTGATTGAGAACCATATTAAGGTAGGCTGTTCACACCGTTTGTTTGTGGGTGATTGTCTTCCGTGTCTGTGTATGTACCACACGGGACTGTTTCGTTTGTTTAGTCTGTTCCTGTTCGTGCGTTCTTCGTGTTATGTAAGTTCTCATGTCCAGGTCGGTCTACGTCGTTTTTGTTATTTTGTAATTTATTCAAGTGTGCTTCGTGTTCGTCTTGTTTGAATAAATTCATTATGTACTCCACAAAAGCTGCGTTTTGGTCCGATCCCTGCTCCTCCTCAGACGAGGAGGCGAACAATCGTTACAGATAGCCAGGGGCACACTCCAAAACTCAGACATAATTTACAAACAAAGCATGTGTTTAGTGAGTCCACCCGATCAGAAGCTGTAGGGATGACCAGGGATGTTATTTTGATAAGCGTGTGAATTAGACCATTTTATTTTCCTGCTAAGCATTTCAAAATGTAAGGAGTACTTTTGGGTGTCAGGGAAAATGTATGGAGTAAAAGTGCATAATTTTCTTTAAGAATGTAGTGAAGTACAAATACCCCCAAAAATTACTTAAGTAAAAATACTTGAAGGTACTACTTAAGTATTTTACACCACTGACAAATACTGAGATATATTGTATGCTAAAAAAATATGATATTATTTTATTTATGTTAAAACAATTGCTCAAAAGGCACTCACACATCTGAGCTATAATTTTTTTGCAGGTGCATAGTAACAGTTGAACAAGATGAGAAAAAAAAAAAAACTCGGACACTGCTCTTGATAGTATCACCACTCTTCAATAAATTTAACAAGTTTAAAAAATCTCAAACATAGGGGTCAAAATGATTGACACCTACTGTTTTCAATATCTTTCAATACCTCACCTTGCGAGGATAATGACAATTAGCCTTTTTCTAAAATGTTTTATGAGATTGGAGAACACATTGAGAGGGCTCTTAGACTATTCCTCCATACAGAATCTTTCCAGATCCTTGTTATTCTTCATCTGCTCTTGTGGACTGTCCTCTTCAATTCAAACCTCAGGTTTTCAATGGGTTTCAAATCCGGAGACTGAGATGACCATTGCAAAATGTTGATTCTGTGACCAATGAACCATTTCTTTGTGGAATGTGATGTGCGCTTGGGGTTACTGTGTTGCTGGAAGATGCACTTGCGGACAAGTTTCAGCCTCCTGCCAGAGGCAACCAGGTCTTTGGCTAAAAACATCCTGGTACTGGGTAAAGTTCATGATGCCGATGACCTTATCATTGCCCTGGCCAGGACCAGTGGAAGCAAAATAACCCATAACATCAAATATCCACCACCATATTTTAAAGGAGATATGGGGTTATTTTCTGCTTATTGAATCCAGGGGTGCCAAAATCTTTTTCGACTGTTTTTAATACTTGCTTAACAAAGTCACATTTTGTGAGCAATTGTATTAGTACTTTTTTTTATTTCCCATTTTTTTGGAGCATACAATATCGTTCAGTATTTGTATTGTTTATTGTATACAGTATTTTTTGCTCATCGTTGTCAAAGGTGCCAATAATTATGGACCTGACTGTATATCAAACATTTACAAATGATGCAGTGATTTTAAAACAATTCTGAAGGGTTTATTGAATTCAGAATGAGATGGAGCAGGAATAAACACTTCTATTGAACACATCAAAGGGTTAAAATTCAGATTACATCATCGACTCCCGCCGAGGAGCAGCCATCTTTTTCCAAGACCAACATTTTCACTTTCACCGAAGAAAAACAAATAGATATTTATTTATTAATTATCTCAAACAAGCGACTATTCCGTTCCTTCGAGACAAATACCAACGAACTCCAAGGAAAATCGGTAAGATTTGCATGTCAATGTTTCAATAATTCTACTGTCACTGTTTTTCATGGCTGTTTCAATATGCATCACTGCCACTGGTTGCTTTGGTGATGCATTGTAACAGTGTAATAATAAGTGACGAACTGTGGATACAATGTCGCGAGGCTAGATTTGGCAAAAACATAATGGCAGATCTTGACAAGCTATTCTCACGATAACGGCAGGTTTTGTATGTTGATTTTATGTAGAAAAACTAATATGCGTGACCACAATACCATGCAACTTTTCTGATAATTTATCAGGTAACCTAACACACCTGATATTTTGAAATATTGTCTATCTACTTGGCAATAGCCCCACACGTGCATTTGTCACCAATTAAATACAGCTCGTAGTGGGGTGATTTGAGCTAGATTCGATTAGATGTAGTGTTCTTATGTGAGGAAGTCTTTTAAATGTTAAAAGTCGCAATCAGGAGTCGCTACATCCATTTTTTACTTATAAATTAATTATATGTACCCATTGATTCTAGAAGAATATAACTTGTTAATGCAACTTGTTAATTTCATACCCCATCAGAACCCAAAATAAAAGCTTGTTTTACTCCAACATTTGTAAACAAAGAAAATGTAAACAAACATGGTTAAAACTATCATTTTGATATCATGGATGGTCAGTCCTTGAGTCCATAGTAATGTCTATGAATTTGAAAGAGGTTACATTTCTCCAGCCCGATCCCTTAGCTTTTTACCGAACTAGGGGTGGGGAACCTCTTTGTTGTTGTCAAATCAAATCAAGATGACGCCGATAGACATGGCAGCTCTTTTTCTAGCTCCTTAATGGTTCTACTGCTGATTGACGCCTTAAGATTAACTCTAAATGCTCTGTTAAAACTCTGGGAGTATATGCCGCTTAACACTGTCAACAAACACAACATATATTTGAAGTCTTTTCAGACTTCATTCGTTTTGAAATCCCACTCACCAAACAAACCCATGTAACCAGAAAGCGTCTCTCAAGGGAAAACAGTTTCTAGATTGAGCCAGATTGCTTTTTCAGCACCCTTCCACCACTGTGTGATGCACATGGATGTGACTGTGGATGTAGGGCCTGAGTAAATAATGTATCCATCTGTGCCAGCAGCACTGTGAGGGATGGAGGAAGGAAGGAAACGGTTGCAATCAGGAGGACTTAACTGTTTTTCAAAGTGGAGGCAGGAAGTCAATCAGCTCTGGGGATATGACAGCCAATGAATGCAGAGGAGAGAGAGCGAGAGGAGAGAGAGCGAGAGAGTGAGAGAGAACCGTTTTTGACAGAGGGGTGCTGTGTGTTCTGCATTTCATGTTGAATTTGAGAGAGATGGAAAACATGTATGTTACATGACTGTCTACATCATAAACTTCCTTTCATCATTTATTTAATCTCTGTTGCAACAGATGCAGATGTATACAGCGTAAATTGTCAAATCAATTACAAACTCTTGAAGGGCAGACCACCTGGAAAATGGCACACTCCTTTTTTTATTTGCTACTGTTTTCTGTCAATGTTGGTGTATCTGGCACGGTCCATTGAAATGGGCCCATTGCAACTAATGGAAGAAGCGTGTTTACATTACAGTTTTACGAGGGTCTACAAAAGGGCAACGTTGTATATTTAAAGTCTGTTTATTGAAGCAGCTAGCCTGGACAGCATCAATGTTCTCACACTCATTCAGTAGTTCATGTTGCAGTGTTTTTGCAGGGCTGGTGAGAAGTTCAGTTTGCATCGAGGGTCCAAAAAATAAGATAAAAATCAAATCAAATTGTGTTTGTCACGTGCACCGAATACAACAGGTGTAGTAGACCTTACAGTGAAATGCTTACGTACAAGCACTAACCAACAATACTTTAAGAAGTTTTAAGAAAAAAAGTGTTGGAGTATAGAAGTTCAAATAAAAGTAACAAATAATTCAACAGCAGCAGTAAAATAAAAATAGCGAGGCTATATACAGGGGGTACCGGTACAGAGTCAATGTAGGAAATTGAGGTAATATGTACATGTAGGTATAGTTAAAGTGACTATGCATAGATAATAAACAGAGATTAGCAGCAGCGTAAAAGAGTGGTCTGGGTAACCATTTGATTAGCTGTTCAGGAGTCTTATGGCTTGGGGGTAGAAGCTGTTAAAAAGCCTTTTGAACCTAGATTCGGTGCATTGATACCGCTTGCCGTGCAGGAGCAGGAGCAGAGAGAACAGTCTGTGGCTTGGGTGACTGGAGACTTTGACAATTCTTTTGGCCTTCTTCTGACACCGCCTGGTACAGTGGTTCTTCCTTTAAAAGTTTGAGCTTATGGCGCTACCGTTTGTGGTAGATGGTGGTAAATTGCGTCCTTCTGGCAACAATGGATGACACTTAAATAACGTGCCATAGAATTATGCAGCATCCTGCAAGCTGTGCTGCAGTACAACTTTTAAAGGAAGAACCACTGTATAGAGGTCCTGGATGGCAGGGAGCTCGACCCCAGTGATGTACTGGGCGATAGGCACTACCCTCTGTAGTGACTTGCGGTCGATGCCAAGCAGTTGCCATACCAAGCGGTGATGCAGTCAGTCAAGATGCTCTCGATAGTGCAGCTGTAGAACTTTTTGAGGATCTGAAGTCCCATGCCAAATATTTTCAGCCACCTGTCATTCCCTCTTCACAACTGTGTTGGTGTGTTTGGACCATGATAGATCTTTAGCGATGTGTTACACTGAGGAACTTAGAGCTTAGGACCTTAAACATTCCTAATATTGAGTTGCGCTCCCTTTTGTCGCCAGAACAGCCTCAATTTGTCAGGGCATGGACTCTACAAGGTGAGGAAAGCATTTCAAAGGGTTGCTGGCCCATATTGACTCCAATGTTTCCCACAGTTGTGTCAAGTTGGCTGAATGTCCTTTGGGTGGTGGACCATTCTTGATACACATGGGAAACTGTTGAGCATGTTGAGAAATTGAGAAATCCAGCAGGGTTGCAGTTCTTGACACACTCACACTCACACCTGGCAGCTACTATCATGCCCCGTTCAAAAGCACTTACAAATGTTGTCTTGCCCATTCATGCTCTGAATGGCACACATACACAATCCATGTCTCAATCGTCTCAAGGCTTAAAAATAATTATTTAACCTGTCTCCTCTAGAAGTCGACCGATTATGATTTTTCAACGCCGATACTGATACCGATTATTGGATGACCAAAAAAGCCGATACCGATTAATCGGCCGATTTTTAAAAATGTATTTGTAATAATGACAATTACAACAATACTGAATGAACACTTATTTTAACTTAATATAATACATCAATAAAATCAATTTAGCCTCAAATAAATAATGAAACATGTTCAATTTGGTTAAATAATGCAAAAACAAAGTGTTGGAGAAGAAAGTAAAATTGCAATATGTGCCATGTTGTAACGGGTTTCGTCCTCTTCGTCTGAGGAGGAGTAGCAAGGATCGGACCAATACGCAGCGTGGTAAGTGTCCATAATGATATATTTAATCAATCAAACAGAACACTGAACGAAATAACAAAAGTACAAAACAAACAACCCAAAACAGTCCCGTATGGTGAAAACACTAACACAGGATACAACCACCCACAAAACACAAATGAAAACAGGTTACCTAAATATTGCTCTCAATCAGCCTCTGATTGAGAACCATACTAGGCCAAACACATAGAAACAGACAACCTAGACATACAACATAGAATGCCCACCCACATCACACCCTGACCAAACAAAACATAGAAAAATACAAAGCAATCTATGGTCAGGGCGTGACACATGTAAGAAAGCTAACGTTTAAGTTCCTTGCTCAGAACATGAGAACATATGAAAGCTGGTGGTTCCTTTTAACATGAGTCTTCGATATTCCCAGGTAAGAAGTTTTAGGTTGTAGTTATTATAGGAATTATAGGACTATTTCTCTCTATACGATTTATATTTCATATACCTTTGACTATTGGATGTTCTTTTTTTTTTTTTTTTCTTTTTTTAAAATAATTTTTATCCCATTTTCTCCCCAATTTTTCGTGGTATCCAATCGCTAGTAATTACTACCTTGTCTCATCGCTACAACTCCCGTACGGGCTCGGGAGAGACGAAGGTCGAAAGCCATGCGTCCTCCGAAGCACAACCCAACCAGCCGTACTGCTTCTTTAACACAGCGCGCCTCCAACCCGGAAGCCAGCCGCACCAATGTGTCGGAGGAAACACCGTGTACCTGGCCCCCTTGGTTGGCGCGCACTGCGCCCGGCCCGCCACAGGAGTCGCTGGAGCGCGATGAGACAAGGATATCCCTACCGGCCAAACCCTCCCTACCCCGGACGACGCTATGCCAATTGTGCGTCGCCCCACGGACCTCCCGGTCGCGGCCGGCTGCGACAGAGCCTGGGCGCGAACCCAGAGACTCTGGTGGCGCAGTTAGCACTGCGATGCAGTGCCCTAGACCACTGCGCCACCCGGGAGGCCTGACTATTGGATGTTCTTATAGGCACTTTAGTATTGCCAGTGTAACAGTATAGCTTCCATCCCTCTCCTCACCGCTACCTGGGCTCGAACCAGGAACACATCGACAACAGCCACCCTCGAAGCAGCGTTACCCATGCAGAGCAATGGGAACAACTACTCCAAGTCTCAGAGCGAGTGACGTTTGAAACGCTATTAGCGCGCACCCCGCTAACTAGCTAGCCATTTCACATCGGTTACACCAGCCTAATCTCGGGAGTTGATAGGCTTGAAGTCATAAACAGTGCAATGCTTGAAGCACAACGAAGAGCTGCTGGAAAAACACACGAAAGTACTGTTTGAATGAATGCTTACGAGCCTGCTGCTGCCTACCATCGCTCAGTCAGACTGCTCTATCAAATCATAGACTTAATTATAACATAAAAGCACACAGAAATACGAGCCTTAGGTCATTAATATGGTCGAATCCGGAAACTATCATCTCAAAAACTAAACCTTTATTCTTTCAGTGAAATAAATACGGAACCGTTCTGTATTTTATCTAACGGGTGGCATCCATAAGTCTAAATATTCCTGTTACATTGCACAACCTTCAATGTTATGTCATAATTACGTAAAAATCTGGCAAATTAGTTCGCAATGAGCCAGGCGGCCCAAACTGTTGCAAGAGAAGTGACACAATTTCACCTGGTTAATATTGCCTGCTAACCTGGATTTCTTTTAGCTAAGTATGCAGGTTTAAAAATATATACTTCTGTGTATTGATTTTAAGAAAAACATTGATGTTTATGGTTAGGTACACGTTGGAGCAACGACAGTCCTTCTTCGCGAATGCGCACTGCATCGATTATATGCAACGCAGGACACGCTAGATAAACTAGTAATATCATCAACCATGTGTAGTTATAACAAGTGATTATGATTGATTGATTGTTTTTTTAAAGATAAGTTTAATGCTAGCTAGCAACTTACCTTGGCTTCTTACTGCATTCGCGTAACAGGCGGGCTCCTCGTGAGGCAGGTGGTTAGAGCGTTGGACTAGTTAACCGTGAGGTTGCAAGATGGAATCCCTGAGCTGACAAGGTAAAAATCTGTCGTTCTGCCCCTGAACAAGGCAGTTAAACCACCGTTCCTAGGCTGTCATTGAAAATAAGAATGTGTTCTTATTAACTGACTTGCCTAGTTAAATAAAGGTGTAAAAAAAAAAAAATAGATTGAAGTGAATCTTATTGAAGTGGACGTCAATAAGGGATCATAGCTTTAACCTGGATTCACCTGGTCAGTCTATGTCATGGAAAGAGCACGTGTTCTTAATGTTTTGTACACTCAGTGTCTATTTAGTTCATTTAGCAGGTGTTCTTATCACACCATAGTGCCATCAGACTTCTGATACCAATGCAGGGTAAAAGGAGGGGGCACAAAATGTGAATCGCAATTTTTTTTTCATTATAAAGAAAAGTTTCCCGTGTTATAAAAACAATTACAAAATACATTGGTGTAGTTCAGCCCAGTGTAATTCAAATGACCAAATACTTAATTGTGAATTTCAAATACATGTAACAGAAATACTGCCCATCTCTGGGTATTCATAGTGAGGCAGCACAGCGCAGGGAGAGGGCAGGCCAGACATGGTGGGTCCCTGGTGTTCTGGAGTGTGTATTTCTCAGCCCTACTGTGCTGTCTGTCCGTATTCAGGCAGGAGGACTGTTACACTGTTCTGACGCTGTTATTGTTAACATTTATTCCAATGAATAAATGTTATTCCTAATCGTTTCTGGGGAATTGTAAGTGTATACAGCACCTTGCTGGGCCCATGCGAACAGACTTGAATGTAATATGAATTCTACAAGAGTGACATGTTTTCTGTGTGAACTTGATTCAGATAGTCATGACAAGCATTTGTTCCTCATTTATATTTGGGTTGAGTGGATTGTCGGTTCCAGTGGATTTGTTTGAACAACATGTTCCCACCTCATGAAATACTACCCTCCAGTGGAATGATCCCAGTTGACATCATCCCGATTCCCTATGCAGTTAGAACTGATTCCCGGCATTACATTTCCATGGCACAGCATCAATTTCAGTAACATGAACAGCATGTCAATCTAAGGTCAGTGAGTGCTAGTGATGAGCAGGGAATCGGAAGCATTTCCCACTGAGTCAGCGGGATTGCAGGCTGGTGATTGTGTTACACAAAGGACACTTAGGGTCAGCAGCACTCTGTCCACTCACAAACACATTAAGGGCCCTGGTGATGGGTCTCTGCTCTTCATGGCCTCTTTGGGCTTCTAAGAAACAACTTTCTTTCAAGAGACAGATTTTCATTTTGTCCTCACTCCTAAAATGTTTTTACTCTAGCATCTTGTCTCCATTGCTACTTTTAAATATTTGAAATATATATATATATACATGTATATATACCCTATCTAAACAAAAGTAATTGGACACCCTTTCAAATTAGTGGATTCGGCTATTTCAACCACACCCATGCCTGACATGTGTATAAAATTGAGCACACCGCCATGCAATCTCCATAGACAAACATTGGCAGTAGGATGGCCTTACTGAAGAGCTCCGTGACTTTCAACGTGGCACGTCATAGGATGCCATCGTTCCAACAAGTCAGTTTGTGAAATTTCAGCCCTTCTAGAGCTGCCCCGGTCAACTGTAAGTGCTGTTATTGTGCAGTGGAATCGTCTAGGAGCAACAACGGCTCAGCCACGAAGTGGTAGGCCACACAAGCTCACAGAATGGGGCCGCCAAGTGCTGAAACGCGTACCGTATAAAAATCGTCTGCCAAGCTCCAAACTGCCTCTGGAAGAACTTGACTGGCCTGCACAGAGCCCTGACCTCAACCCCATCGAACACCTTTGGGATGAATTGGAACGACCGACTGCGAGCCAGGCCTAATCACCCAACATCAGTGCCCGACCTCACTATTGCTTTTGTGGCTGAATCGAAGTCCCCGCGGCAACGTTACAACATTTAGTGGAAAGCCTTCCCAGAGGAGTGGCTGTTATAGCAGCAACGGGACCAACTCCATATTAATGCCCATGATTTTGGAATGAGATGTTCGACAAGCAGGTGTCCACATACTTTTGGTCATGTAGTGTATATAGTTACAGCTTGAATTTAAAGTGTATTACATGTATGTTTTGTGTCATTGGCCTACAAACAATACCCCATAATGTCAAATTAGAATAATGTTTTTAGAAATGTTTACTAATTCATTAAAGATAAAAATCTGAAATGTCTTGAGTCAATAAATAATCAACCCCTTTGTTATGGCAAGCCGAAATAAGTTCAGGAGTACAAATGTGCTTAACAAGTCACATAATAAGTTGCATGGACTCACTCTGTGTGCAATAATAGTTTGGATTTTTGAATGACTACCTCATCTCTGTACCCCACACATACAATTATCTGTAAGGTCCCTGTCGAGCAATGCATTTCAAACACAGATTCAACCACATAGACCAAGGAAGTTTACCAATGCCTGACAAAGAAGGGCAACTATTGGTAGATGGGTAAAAAAATAAATCGACATTGAATATCTCTTTGAGCACGGTAAAGTTATTATTACACTTTGGATGGTGTATCAATACACCCAGTCACTATTCACCCAGAGGAAGGAAACCGTTCAGGGATTTCACCATGAGGCCAGTGGTGACTTTAAAACAGTTACAGAGTCTTTCAGCTAGGGGGCAGAATTTTTATGTTTGGAAAAATAACGTTCCCAAGGTAAACTGACTATTTCTCAGGTCCAGATGCTAGAATATGCATATAATTGACAGATTAGGATAGAAAACACTCTAAAGTTTCCAAAACTGTCAAAATATTGTCTGTGGGTATAACAGTAGTGATTTTGCAGGCGAAGGAAAATCCAACCCGGAAGTGTTTTTTATTTGGAAAAATGCCTGTTCCATTGCTTGCCCATCCTCCATTTAAAGGGGTATCAACCCGATTCCTTTTCCAATGGCTTCCTCAGGCTGTGACCAGGCTTTAGACATAGTTTTAAGCTTTTATTTTGAAAAATGAGCGAGATTTTTCAAAACGTGTCAGGAGTCCTTTGATTAGTTCCTACGCGCAAGAGATGTAGCTCGACATTTTTTTTCTCTGTAGTATTGAATAGGTTACCGTCCGGTTGAAATATTATCGATTATGTATGCTAAAAACAACCTGAGGATTGATTATAAAAAACGTTTGACAAGTTTCCACGAACATTACGGATACTTTTTGGAATCTTCGTCTGCCTTTCAGGACCGGAATGAGCCTGTGTTTTTCTGAACATAACGCGCAAACCAAATGGCGGTTTTTGGTTACAAAACAAATTTTTATCGAACAAAATAACATTTATTGTGTAACTGGGAGTCTCGTGAGTGCAAACATCCGAAGATTATCAAGGTAAGCGATTCATTTGATTGCTTTTCTGACTTTCGTGACCAAGCTAATTTGCGGCTAGCTGTTCTTACTGTTTTGTCTAGTGATTGATAAACTTACAAACGCTTGGATTGCTTTCGCTGTAAAGCATATTTTCAAAATCTGACACAATAGGTGGATTAACAACAAGCTAAGCTGTGTTTTGGTATATTTCACTTGTGATTTCATGATTATAAATATTTTTTGTATTTTTTTTTAATTTGGCGCTCTGCAATTCAGCGGTCGTTTACGAAAATGATCCCGCTAAAGGGATCCGTGCATTAAGAAGTTTTTTAATGGCTGTGATAGGAGAAAACTGAGGATGGATCAATAACATTGTAGTTACTCCACAATACTAAACTAATTGACAGAGTGAAAAGAAGGAAGCCTGTACAGAATAAAAATATTCCAAAACATTCATCCTGTTTGCAAAAACACACTAAAGTAATATGGCAAAAAAATGTGTCACGGAAATTACTTGAATGCAAAGCATTATGTTTGGGGAAAATACAACACAACACATCACTGAGTACCACTCTTCATATTTTCAAGCATGGTTGTGGTTGCATCATGTTATGGATATGCTTGTCATCGGCAATGCTTGTTTTTTATAAAAAGAAACAGAATAGAGCTAAGCACATGCAAAATCCTAGAGGAAAACCTGGTTCAGTCTGCTTTCAACAGACACTGGGAGACAAATTGACCTTTCAGTAGGACAATAACCTAAAACTCAAGGCCAAATATACACTGGAGTTGCTTAACAAAACGACATTGAATATTCCTGAGTGGCCTAGTTACAGTTTTGACTGAAATCGTCATTAAAATCTAGGGTAAGACTTGAAAATGGCTGTCTAGCAATGATCAACAAACAACTTGACAGAGTTTGAAGAATAACGGGCAAATATTGTACAATCCAAGTGTGCAAAATTACTTAGAGACTTACCCAGAAAGAATCACAGCTGTAATCACTGCCAAAGGGGATTCTAACATGTATTGACTCAGGGATGTGAATACTTACATACATTTGATAATTTTGTATTATATTTTCAATAAATTTGCAAAATTTTCTAAAAACATGTTTTCACTTTGTCATTATGGGTATTGTGTGTAGAGGATGAGAGAAAAAATATATATTTAATCCCATTTTAATTCAGGCTGTAACACAACAAAATGTGGAATAAGTATGAAATATGAATACTTTCTGAAGGCACTGTATATACTAGAATTTGAAATAGTAAAATATCAAGAGGTATAGGCTACATCTCTATTTGGTAATACTGGAGCACAGGTCATTGTGTTGTGTAGTATATCTGTGCCATTGCAGTAGTATCTGCCTCATTATTTTATCATAGGTTATTTTAGTTGGACTAAATGACGACCTCAAACTCTCCCAGTAACATTGTTTGAATGGAAACTTGCCATCTGGAAAGCAGAGCAGCACTCCCCAACTGTGATTGTAGACCAAAACAGATACTCCCTCCCTCCTCCCAGGCCCACGCCATGAGTCCCAGCATGCCAACGGCCAAGCGGAAGGCTATTTCTGTCTGCGGTCGGCCGGTCCAGCCGCCCCCTCCTCCACTGACCCAATGCTGAGTGCAGTGCCCGCTCCGCTTCCTGGGCCCTACAGGGGCTCGTCCAGGAGGGGAAGTGGGAGGGTCAGACACCATGTGTGAAGTTCTCAGTCATGGCCACTGGAGAATTTATTAGACTTATGGGAAAGTTACAGTGTTTGAAATGGGGGAATTTTGGGGTGGGGTGGGGGAAGGGTTAAGGATGAGGAAGTCCCCCTCCTCTTTCTGCAGTGCTGCAGTAGTCATTCTCACACAGTTTTCTTTTGTGCAGAGTGCTGTGAGACCCATATGGCCTGAGACACACATGGAAAAGGAGGCTTTTTTTCCTGGCTTTTTTTCCAGCAGCTTATTCTGGCGAGTACTATCAGCTATTTTTAGCCATACAGTTGACCTCCTCTGGCTAACCGGTGGTGAGTCAGTGAGTGTTTATTGAGGTTCAAGTTATAAATGTGTAATGTGGTAACATACCATTTTTTTCTCTATTCCACATACATTTGAGTTTTTTCCCATTCCTCACAATCCTCTTTCCAACACCACTGAGGATTTTTCATTTCAACTTCTTCTGTTCTAACTCCTGTTGTGCTGAACTGCTTTTAAGTCTTACTATTTCCTGATAGGACATCTTTTTTTTTTTCTCTCACCACTGTCTGTGTCTTCTCATGAATGATCCAGATAACAATCAGATCACAGGCTTTGGCTCCCATGTCTGTTATTTTCTTTCTACAGATGTGTCCCAACAAGTCTCAAATGAGTCTATGCACCGTGATCAGATTTGACATGGCTCAGCTACTTAGCATCAAACTGCATCTACACCAACCACGAGGACAAACACAATAGACCATGGATCCATGAGGACACTTTTAACCCCCAGGATAGGGTGGAATTCTTACTACGATGACACTCAATGCTTAGTCATGTGCACTATGTGGCTCACTTCCTGCTCTAGGTGGTGACACGGTACATCCCAATTCAGTGGACTGCAAGTGAACTCGGGCGAGGCAGGCTTTGAGCTGTCGCCTCGGCCACAACAGAGGTGGCCTCATGCTCACTAGGGGTTTAACCTTGTGGTACACAAGGAACCTATGAAATAGATATGCTGTCAGTTCAAAGGGACACATATTTAGTGTTGGCATCATGTGTATTTTGAAGAATATGCAGGGGACAAGTATTGATTTCTACACTATTGTGAAACCAATCCACTGCCAGTAGGCCTTGTGGGTTACACAGAATCATCCCCCTGCTGAGATAGCGGAGTTGTTAATTGTGTCAGGAAGAGGACAGCTTTTGAGTCATACAGGCAGCCCACTGTCTGGACATGTTTACACCCTCATCTGCCTCTTGGTCGTAATTTACTGAGGCAAACTCATCTGCCTCAGGCATCTATGGGAAGAGAAATATTGTCATGTGCCCGTACGTAATGTCATAACTAGGCTTCAAATTACTCAGTGGGACGGACACGCACCCTGGGTATGCTGATTACAGGACCATAAATTAACTAAAGCTCATAGTTCAGGATTATTGCACTTTCATGAAACCAAATTATCTTGATTAAAAGGGCAATTTAGTTTAAGAATAAACGTAATCTGTGTGACTTAGTTGGTAGAGCATGGCGCTTGTATTGCCAGAGTTGTGGTTTTGATTCCTGGAGCCACCCATACGTAAAAAGTATGCACACAGGACTGTGTAGGCCGTCATTATAAACAAGAATTTGTTCTTAACTGACTTGCCTAGTTAAATAAAAATTAAATAAAGACTCCTTTCATAAACCCCACTTCTCCTTATATGGTTCCTTTAGAAACCCCCACCTCTCCTTATATGGTTCCTTTAAAAAAAAAAAAAAATCTCCTTATATGGTACCTTTTAAAACCCCCACTTCTCCTTATATGGTACCTTTTGAAACCTCCACTTCTTCTTATCCTTTCTAAATGCCCACTCTTTTCGAAACCCCCACTTTTCCTGACATGCACTGCATTGAGAGATGACATATCAGTAGTGGCGTGTATTCATGGATGCCAAGGGAAGCTTTGGCTTCCCTCAAAAAATGACCAATACTTATTTTTTCAGAAATTATATTTTTTATCTTTTGTCTCTCTGTGTTTCATAATTTTCCTTCAATTCGCGAGAGGCTGAATGTATCTCACAGGAGAAAGCATCTGAGCGAGCAAACAGCGCCCCTCTGTCTCTCTACGTGTAGGCCATCTATCTGATGCTGTCTGGTCCAAACGAGTATGACATTGTTGCCGCCATAGCATTGAAGGCATGGGAAGCCAGCGAGCATTTGGCCTCCTTTGATAAAAAAAAAGTATAAAAAATGTGCCAATCAGCGTTGAGCTAAACTGAGCAAGCTTCACTGTGAATGGTCCTGGCACACCAAAAAAAAAGTGTCAAGGGAAGCCAGCTTGGATTTTGGCGTCACTCCTATCAAATCCCATTGAGAGCATACGTCATTGACAGAAAAACTTGAATTGTTCTATCTCGTTGTGTTGTTGTCCTCTGGTGGCTAGCTAGCTAGCTAAAATTGTCCCCTTCCTAAATTAGCCATGGATTGAGATAGAGATTTGGACTTGTGGTTTTACTTAATTCTCCTTAATGGCATATGATTATAATGGCAATTCTGATCCAACCATTAATTCATACATTGTTGTGCCCCTGGGCTGAGAGGATGGAAGTTCAATATGTACTGTGGCTAGATGTAGAAGGCTAATATTAACTAGCTAACGTTGCCCATGAATGGAAGTGAGGGTAGCAAGCAAGCATTTTAACCAGGTAGCCTAGGACAACAAAAAATAAAGGTGTGTAGTGTATGACAGAGTGATAGTTTGGTCAACATGAAAGAGAGTAGGATGGCATTGGTGTTTCTCTTAGTAGGGTGAGTCAACATGTTTTTCTACTTGCACGAACGTGCATACACACACACGCACACAGAAATCAGAACCATGGACAGCCACATCATATTTAGCTTATATTGATTGGACTAAATAAGTTTTGGTATCTTTTAGTTGTCACTGTATTAGATTAAGTAGAGGTGATTTAATGATCAAATCAAACTTTATTTGTCACATGCGCCGAATACAACAAGTGTAGACATTACCATGAAATGCTTACTTACAAGCCCTTAACCAACAGTACAGATAATATTTACCAAGTAGACTAAAATAAAAAGTTCTAATAAAAAGTAACACAATAAGAATAACAATAACGAGGCTATATACAGGGGGTACCGGTACCGAGTCAGTGTGCAGGGGTACAGACTAGTTGAGGTAATCTGTACATGTAGGTGGGGGTGAAGTGACTAACAAACAAACAGCGAGTAACAGCAGTGTACAAAAGGGAGTGGGGGGTCAATGTAAATTATCCGGTGACGGTTTATGAATTGTTCAGCAGTCTTATGGCTTGGAGGTAGAAGCTGTTGAGGAGCCTTTTGGTCCTAGACTTGGCGCTCCGGTACCGCTTGCCATGCGGTAGCAGAGAAAACAGTCTATAACTTGGGTGACTGGAGTCTCTGACAATTTTATGGGCTTTCCTCTGACACCGCCTATTATATAGGTCCCGGACGGCAGGTTGGCCCTAGTGAGTGATGTACTGGGCCGTTCTCGCTACCTTCTGTAGCGCCTTACGGTCAGATGCCGAGCAGTTGCCATACCAGGCGGTGATGCAACCGGTCAGGATGCTCTCGATGATGTTGAAATGTTGAAGTTGAAATGGTGCTGGAATAGTGGAGGCAGCTCCTGTTTTCTTTGTGACTTGCGGTAACTCTCCGTGGTTCTAAATCTATAGTTGTTTAGTGGTCCAAAAATGTCGGAAACATTAACTTGCTTGACCATGCTGTAGGTCATGTAACTGTCTGTTACATGCAATATGCTTTGTGGACTTCACTGGACAGAGGTAGCTATCTGGTTTTGTGGTAAAACAAAGGTGTGGTTGAATTTATTCGTCCACTGTGTTATTGTCTCTGCCTTTAGGCCTATATATCACGGTCCCAATGCGCAAATATGGCTTCCCCGGTGATTTTACCCACACACTGCTGCTGCATATCAGTAGGGGGCAGCATAGAGACCATGAGGGATGTCTGCTCTGGGAGATGAAGTCGCGATTGGACCCTATTGCTTCAGTGTGCCTGTTTTCCATATCTTAAGGCTGCCACTCCAGTGAAGAGCCACTGATCTATAAATACCTGTCCTGTTATTGTTTAGCCCCAACCAACACTGCACTCTGCTCACCAATTAGCGTCACCACGGCAACCCACTCCAATGAGATGCAAACGTTCAAGCTGAAAATCAAGTCTCAATCTGGTTTACATGTTAATCTATAATTTCCTTTTTAGAGAATATTTTTTCTCATTGGTGAAGTGATGGTAGTCTCATTTCAAAGTGACTGGGAAAGGGGACTCAATGCTAAAAATATATTTTCTTTGTGTTCCAGTTTGGAAGGCAGCGCCATGACCTATTGAGTTGTACAGCAACGCTGCCAGACAGTGTCCTCTCCTTGCTCCCTCTCGAACTGTCACAGGTAAACCCAGATAACACCTCAAGGTTGTCTCACCCAGTATAAATATTTTCCTCCTCTACCACTGTGCTGTAAATTATCAATGGGGGATTGAACATTTACTTTCAATTTACTTTAAAGTACTTATTATAATCCAATATGCGTTTATTTTAATTGATAATATACTTTCCTTAATGCCTTTTCAAGATCAAGTTAAACCCGAACATCAACATAGAGGTTGGGTTAGAAAGTAATATACTAAATTACCGAAATAGCAATGGTGACACATGGCTGACGTTTCCTTTCCTTTAGGGATCAGTCATTTTAAATAAAAAGAAAATAAAGGCACTGCCAGGGTTAGGAACAGAACATTCTTGAAAATGACATGTAATTGGCTTCCAACAACATCAGTGAGGAATTCGAAGTGACTCACTCCAGCTAATGCACTGCAGCGCCATCTACTGGTGCTCTGTGGGTTGTTCTATGAAGAAAATAATAGAAGAGAAATATCGAATAAAGAACTGTGGCTCACTTCAATTCTTACACTCAAATATTTGGCAGACTAAATACACAGTGGTGTGTATTTAATGATCAGGAGTGTTTATTGCCGTCTTTCTCACCATGTATTGACTGATTTTATGTCCAGGCATTGGGTTCAGTATCTCATTATCATCATTTGCAATAAATATAAATGTGACAGCGGCAATCCAGCTGAGGTACTTTACAGTGATCAGTGTGTCACTTTTGCCCATCCCTGTGTGCGTGCGTGGTCATGTGTGTGTGTGTGTGATCTGTTTGTGCGTGCATGTGTGTGTATGTGTATGTAAGTGTGTGTATGTAAGTGTGTGTGCATGCATCCATGTGTGTGTTGAAGATGATGTGACCCACACAGCCAGAGGAATGACTTTCCGTAGACTCTTCTTGGCAGCTGCCTGCATGCCGCATAGCCTCCATGGCCTTCAAAGAGAAGTCAGAGGCCTACAGGGATTTCCCTCTGGCTTTCCCAACATGTGCACTGCGCTGCAGAGAGCCTAGCAAGGGATGAGGAGCAGAGCAGCAAGAATGGGAAGGTAGTGGGTGTAGAGGAGATTCCTCTGTGAAAACCAAGGAAAACCAAGAGCCAAAGTTACTGAATTGTATCAGCATGCTCCCCGTGGTTGCACAATCTTTATTGATCATTATAATAAATAAAAGTGTCTGGATTTACAGAGTCCACTGTAATGTCGAGGCACTGTAATCACAAATGGCTAGGCTAGAAAGTCTATTTCCTCTGAGATAGTATTCCTACAGTGTCAGACCCTTGGCTTGGCCACTCAGATAACATCTGAAACCAGGTGGAAGGCGATACACCTCGTTCCTGAACTGACAGACAGGGTCAAACTGTGCCAACTACGCAGACCTCTCTCAATAATGAATAACACTAGGCTAAGGGCTTGTAATCTCAATGTTTTATAACCTGTAATCAATCAGCCCAAACCCTGAACCCTGACACTATGCTCATGTGTTCTAGCTAGGCTGTCAGGCCTTGATCCAACTAGGCATTTATCTTGGTTGTATCAACATGCCAGGTGGTTTATGTAGCCAAAACCAAGTCCATTTATTTTATTTGCCCAGAATTGGGCTTAGAGCTGTGGCAAGACCTACTAACTCTCCTCACATGTGGGTACCTGTATACAGATCACATTGAACGTGTGGGTGTCTTAGCCATGCTCTGCACACACTCTCTCTCTCTCTCTCTCTCTCTCTCTCTCTCTCTCTCTCTCTCTCTCTCTCTCTCTCTCTCTCTCTCTCTCTCTCTCTCTCTCTCTCTCTCTCTCTCTCTCTCTCTCTCTCTCTCTCTCTCTCTCTCTCTCTCTCTCTCTCTCACTTAAAGCAAATCTTTGTTTCATAGCAAACACCAGTGTGATGCAGAAGCATGAGTAGCAGATTCTATCTGCCACAGTGCATCTGAACTTGGTTAGAGCACACGTCATGTACCTTCGGGGGAATACAGAGGATTGCTTCAGTGTTTGGTCTCTCTAATGAGAAACCATAGCCTGCTAGTGGTGCCTTAAATCAGCTTGAGTGTCTTTTAAGGGTTTGTCAACCATATTATTGCTGGCTACTTATACTGTGGTTCTTCTTATGCGTTGTAAGCTAAAGTGACCAAGTTAATTGCTGAATCTGGTTTGATCTTGATTTGGTTCTTTGTACTGTAACCTGAGAACGCTTCACTAGATGTAACTCTGTAGTTACACACTTTTTTTGGACTCAACACTCGGGATTTGACACTAAAAAGGCTTTGATGTCTAAAGGCATTCTCTTTGGGGGGAAATAAGTGGAAATGTTCATTGTGAAAGATAATTTAGGACATAGGGTCAACAGTCCAATGAGATCGAAATAGTCATAGTGGAAATGTATGTTTTCTCATCATGACAACATATGTCATCAACCAGGAGAAAGACCTAGTATGCAGTACAGGAAAAACGTAATGGGGCGTATGGCCTCGGCACATACTGTAAGTTTAATGAGCCATTATTGGTATGCAGGAAAGCTATCTCAGTGATGGAGTGTTGTGTTGTGTTGAAGTAGCTTCCTGGTGAAAGGTTAGACCCATCAGTATGGCATCCACTGGAAATGTCATGTTTGTTCTAGCGATTGTCTGGAAAGGATGTGGCAGGTCAGTTGTAGAGCTACATTCTTCTCTCCTCTTCTCATGTTCATTTTATTTCATGATGAGTGATGAGTACATTTTGGTAGAAATGACTAATGACAGATTTTTCATTGAAAGGAATCCAGTAAACAACTCTCGTAAGGTTTGCAAGTTTATCCAAACAAAAAAACCCGGCTATTCCAATTGATATGATCTACATCTGGTTGTTCAAGGAGCCAGAACGCCCCATAGTTATGGCATGGCATGGTTCCTGGTCTGTCTTTGGCCAATAACAGGCTATCTAAGGAACAGGACTGGCTCGAGCGCTAAACCATATTTAACAGACCTGCAGAGTACCACAGACCATGTACCAAGAGGATTCATCTAGACTGTACACTTCCATCCTAGCCAAAGGTGCACCTGACTTTTTTGGACTGGTGCATACTTGGCTAACTGAATACAGCCAGGCAGGCCGATGCATTGCAGAGCGATAAACTCTTTGCATGGAGGATATAATAAACTGTATAGTGTTAATAATGGAACTCAGCCTGGGTTTGGAGACGCTTTATCTTTATTTACATGCATCGTCGATAAGACTGGTTTATTTGGCCAGCCGGAGCATCTCAAGTGAAGAGAGAGGCAGTCCTTCATCTCCTGCACAGCCCTGGCTGTAAACAACACTAATGCGTGTACTTCAGCTGACTTAGAGTGTAAACTAAGAAGCATTGGGATCTGAGTATGGATCGAAGATCAACAGCACACTGAAAGCTGACATTAGTCTTGGCAAAGAGTCCAGGGATCAAATTACAACCCCCCCCCCTAGCTGCTAACAAACCCCCTCCTAGCTGCAAACAAACCCTCTCCTAGCTGCAAATAAACCCTCTCCTAGCTGCAAATAACCCCTCTCCTAGCTGCAAATAAACCCTCTCCTAGCTGCAAATAAACCCTCTCCTAGCTGCAAATAAACCCTCTCCTAGCTGCAAATAAACCCTCTCCTAGCAGCAAATAAACCCTCTCCTAGCTGCAAACTAACCCTCTCCTAGCTGCAAACAAACCCTCTCCTAGCTGCAAATAAACCCTCTCCTAGCAGCAAATAAACCCTCTCCTAGCTGCAAACTAACCCTCTCCTAGCTGCAAACAAACCCTCTCCTAGCTGCAAATAAACCTTCTCCTAGCTGCAAACAAACCCTCTCCTAGCTGCAAACAAACCCTCTCCTAGCTGCAAATAACCCCTCTCCTAGCTGCAAATAAACCCTCTCCTAGCTGCAAATAAACCCTCTCCTAGCTGCAAATAACCCCTCTCCTAGCTGCAAATAAACCCTCTCCTAGCTGCAAACAAACCCTCTCCTAGCTGCAAATAAACCCTCTCCTAGCTGCAAACAAACCCTCTCATAGCTGCAAATAAACCCTCTCCTAGCTGCAAACAAACATTCTCCTAGCTGCAAACAAACCCTCTCCTAGCTGCAAATAAACCCTCTCCTAGCTGCAAACTAACCCTCTCCTAGCTGCAAACAAACCCTCTCCTAGCTGCAAATAAACCTTCTCCTAGCTGCAAACAAACCCTCTCCTAGCTGCAAACAAACCCTCTCCTAGCTGCAAATAACCCCTCTCCTAGCTGCAAATAAACCCTCTCCTAGCTGCAAATAACCCCTATCCTAGCTGCAAATAACCCCTCTCCTAGCTGCAAATAAACCCTCTCCTAGCTGCAAACAAACCCTCTCCTAGCTGCAAATAAACCCTCTCCTAGCTGCAAACAAACCCTCTCATAGCTGCAAATAAACCCTCTCCTAGCTGCAAACAAACATTCTCCTAGCTGCAAACAAACCCTCTCCTAGCTGCAAATAAACCCTCTCCTAGCTGCAAACAAACCCTCTCCTAGCTGCAAATAACCCCTCTCCTAGCTGCAAATAAACCCTCTCCTAGCTGCAAACAAACCCTCTCCTAGCTGCAAATAACCCCTCTCCTAGCTGCAAATAAACTCTCTCCTAGCTGCAAACAAACCCTCTCCTAGCTGCAAATAAACCCTCTCCTAGCTGCAAATAAACCCTCTCCTAGCTGCAAATAACCCCTCTCCTAGCTGCAAATAAACCCTCTCCTAGCTGCAAACAAACCCCTCCTAGCTGCAAATAAACCCTCTCCTAGCTGCAAACAAACCCTCTCATAGCTGCAAATAAACCCTCTCCTAGCTGCAAACAAACATTCTCCTAGCTGCAAACAAACCCTCTCCTAGCTGCAAACAAACCCTCTCCTAGCTGCAAACAAACCCTCTCCTAGCTGCAAATAACCCCTCTCCTAGCTGCAAATAAACCCTCTCCTAGCTGCAAACAAACCCTCTCCTAGCTGCAAATAACCCCTCTCCTAGCTGCGAATAAACCCTCTCCTAGCTGCAAACAAACCCTCTCCTAGCTGCAAACAAACCCTCTCCTAGCTGCAAATAAACCCTCTCCTAGATGCAAATAAACCCGTTCCTAGCTGCAAATAAACCTTCTCCTAGCTGCAGATAAACCCGTTCCTAGCTGCAAATAAACCTTCTCCTAGCTGCAAATAAACATGTTCCTAGCTGCAAACAAACCTTCTCCTAGCTGCAAACAAACCTTCTCCTAGCTGCAAACAAACCCTCTCCTAGCTGCAAATAAACCTTCTCCTAGCTGCAAATAAACCCTCTCCTAGCTGCAAACAAACCCTCTCCTAGCTGCAAACAAACCTTCTCCTAGCTGCAAATAAACCCTCTCCTAGCTGCAAACAAACCCTCTCCTAGCTGCAAACAAACCCTCTCCTAGCTGCAAACAAACCCTCTCCTAGCTGCAAATAAACCATCTCCTAGCTGCAAACAAACCCTCTCCTAGCTGCAAACAAACCTTCTCCTACCTGCAAATAAACCCTCTCCTAGCTGCAAACAAACCCTCTCCTAGCTGCAAATAAACCCTCTCCTAGCTGCAAACAAACCCTCTCCTAGTTGTACCGTATATCAACTGAGTTAAGTAGCAGCTTTCTCATTTGTTTTCCCCATCTTGATAATGTGCCTCGTGTGGTAGAGAGCACAGACCTCATTGTGTAAAACTATCTTTGTCCGTCTTCTATTTTGACGTTTTCTGGCACTGCTACTCATACCAAAGGACTATGGAGATTTATATGTGTGTTATATATAAACAACAATATTTCCATTTTGGACTGTGTCTTTATCCAGAGTTATCCTGCAACACAGCTGGTTCTCTTTTTACCCAGCATAACACCCTGGAGACAGACAGGAGAAATGGGACTGGTGCCACTCCATCCTCTGGGAGGCTGGAGCACATTGTAGAGAGAGAGAGTAGATTCTGGGTTGGGACGGAGGGGATGGAAGGGTGATATGTTTGGCTCCATGTCACATCATTGAAAGCATTTTGTTATCTCTGTGATTTAACCCATTGTGTTGCATAAATCAATCAGCAAACTGTAGGCTTTGCGTACGCTGCGATAGAATTGACTATTATATAAGGAAAGTGTATCTGATATGTTTTATGGCATCACGATCTGACATAGGACATTCAAATGGGTGACAGGGGAAGTGGCACATCTGTCTGGTACAAGGTGCTAGAAATAACTGGTTTTGACATCCCATACAGTATATCACTTAAATGATTAGAATGATTTGGAATTTTTTATATACTTCCCCCTTCATCAAAATAAAAACAACACACTTACAAGCCTCGATATGTATCTCCAAACATCAGTTCACACGTCAAGCTGACATAAATATTCACATTCTCTCTAAGCTTGCACTCTCTAGCCTTAAAACCACATGTTCTGACATTCAAAAAATATATTCTGTACTAGTGGTGTGAATTCAAGCAAAGAACCATAATGACCTAGGCTAGTGCTGAGATGTGCTAAACAGTTGCTTTGCCTACTCATGAGGAGCTGTGCTGAGTGCACGCTGACATGGGAGGACTGTGCCCAGAATGTTGTCATTGTCCATAGCCACCTCTCATACCTTTCCCAGTCTGCCAGCTCCCAGTGGGAGTCTACCAAGACTATCTTCAGCACTGAAACCGGAATGCATGAAGAAGAGCAAACAAAGATCCGCCTTAATTTTAACACAGCTGGAGTTTGTTTTAGAGATGGAAGGTGCCTTGCAGCTCAGATGTCTTGGGTTTCTACTTTTGGATGACAGGTTTCAGAAGCCAGGCACTGTAGCAGCTATAGGGTAAGGTCATTTTAAATTACTCTCTGGCACTTGAAGGGTAACGTTGTGTACACCTGAATCCCCTCTGTAGGCTGTTCTCCTGAAACAGACCGTCGATGGCTCCATTTCTAAGCAGCCTGGATCTGCACCACAGTCTGCCTCACGTTGCACATTCAGCATCTGTCATTGGCAGACAGAACAGTTCCACATTCAGTTGCAAAACGTTCTCCAACGTTACAGATAGAAATTCCGTGCATAGAGCTGACGTTATTCCTTATTCAACACATACGAGAGGGATGTTTGTTCTACATAGCATATTTCTATCTGAACGTCCTGCTGAACACGCATCCAGCTGTGGAGCCTTGTGCCCAGTCTACACTATCTACAATGCTGTCTACACACTCCTTATCCCACTCTTACTCTGGGATAAGAGCCACATAAAGACATGTATAGAACATATACAGTTGAAGTCGGAAGTTTACATACACTTAGGTCGGAGTCATTAAAACTCATTTTTCAACCACTCCACAAATTTCTTGTTAACAAACTATAGTTTTGGCAAGTCGGTTAGGACATCTACTTTGTGCATGACACAAGTCATTTTTCTAACAATTGTTTACAGACAGATTATTTCACTTATAATTCACTGTATCACAATTCCAGTGGGTCAGAAGTTTACATACACTAAGTTGACTGTGCCTTTAAACAGCTTGGAAAATTTACAAACACCTTAGCCAAATACACTGCTCAAAAAAATGTTGTATGTAAACTTCCGACTTCAACTGTACTTCCAGAATATGGGTTGATGAAGTGATGGTAATAAGACCAACAGCAAACTTTGGAATTCAATTCTATACAAACTTGGGAAAGGTATTACTAATTAGAAACGTACAATATTCTAAGACCTTTTACATCTGGTACATTCATCTGTTAAAATAAGTAATTAGGCTTTTAGCGTGATTCTTGTTGATCAGCATCAGATTAATGTTAATGTGGCACATGAATCTTTAACTTCATTGTCAAGCTCCCTTCTGCTTCAGTTCCATAGTGATCTCCATGCAATCAACTGTTATAAGTAAAACTGTTATAAGTCAATGAATTTATTCAATTGGCAGCCAAGTTTGTCATGTGATTAATAACTCCTTCTGTAAAATGGCACAATGTTCCCATCACCCCAGCAACAACTGACAACAGCAGCTCTATCTGCCCAGCTGGTTTCCAGGAGACCCGGCCTAGCTCCTCCTCCTGAGTTCGGAGGCTGCAGCATGGAGCCCCAGGGGAGTCTGGGAGTGGAGGGGGACTTCAACCTGCAGCTGGCGCTGCTGGTACCCAGTCTCCGGAGCGAGGCAGTGACCCACGAGCTGGAAGATCTGACTATGCAGCCCAGTCCCAGCCTGCTGCCTCTCAAAGAGCGTAAGAACGGTGAGTAGTAGACCATTCAGTCACCTAGGTCAATCACCTAGGGCAGGGCAGCCAAACCCTCTTCCTGGAGATCTACTGTCCTGTAGGTTTTCAGTCCAACCCTAATTTAGCATATCTGATTCACCTAGTTAAGGTCTTGTTGAGCAGCCTATTAGTAGAATCAGGTGTGTTAAATTAGGGTTGGACTGAAAATGCACAGGACCGTAGATCTCCAGGAAGAGGGTTGGGCAGCCCTGACCTAGGGCATGCATCTGAAATGGCACCCTATGGCCTATCCTATATAATGTCATATACATATGTAGGATCTTACTTCGATCACCCTGTTTGTAGCAGGAATTTCCACTTTGCATGTCAATTTCCAATTTTGTAATTGCATACCTAGTATCAGGAGGATGAGTGGTGAAAACACGGAGGGTGAATCAATTGTACACTGCTCAAAAAAATAAAGGGAACACTTAAACAACACAATGTAACTCCAAGTCAATCACACTTCTGTGAAATCAAACTGTCCACTTAGGAAGCAACACTGATTGACAATAAATTTCACATGCTGTTGTGCAAATGGAATAGACAAAAGGTGGAAATTATAGGCAATTAGCAAGACACCCCCAATAAAGGAGTGATTCTGCAGGTGGTGACCACAGACCACTTCTCAGTTCCTATGCTTCCTGGCTGATGTTTTGGTCACTTTTGAATGCTGGCGGTGCTCTCACTCTAGTGGTAGCATGAGACGGCGTTTACAACCCACACAAGTGGCTCAGGTAGTGCAGCTCATCCAGGATGGCACATCAATGCGAGCTGTGGCAAGAAGGTTTGCTGTGTCTGTCAGGGTAGTGTCCAGAGCATGGAGGCGCTACCAGGAGACAGGCCAGTACATCAGGAGACGTGGAGGAGGCCGTAGGAGGGCAACAACCCAGCAGCAGGACCGCTACCTCCGCCTTTGTGCAAGGGGGAGCACTGCCAGAGCCCTGCAAAATGACCTCCAGCAGGCCACAAATGTGCATGTGTCTGCATATGGTCTCACAAGGGCTCTGAGGATCTCATCTCGGTACCTAATGGCAGTCAGGCTACCTCTGGCGAGCACATGGAGGGCTGTGCGGCCCCACAAAGAAATGCCACCCCACACCATGACTGACGCACCGCCAAACCGGTCATGCTGGAGGATGTTGCAGGCAGCAGAACGTTCTCCACGGCGTCTCCAGACTCTGTCACATGTGCTCATGTGCTCAGTGTGAACCTGCTTTCATCTGTGAAGAGCACAGGGCGCCAGTGGCAAATTTGCCAATCTTGGTGTTCTCTGGCAAATGCCAAACGTCCTGCACGGTGTTGGGCTGTAAGCACAACCCCCACCTGTGGACGTCGGGCCCTCAGACCACCCTCATGGAGTTTGTTTCTGACCGTTTGAGCAGACACATGCACATTTGTGGCCTGCTGGAGGGCATTTTGCAGGGCTCTGGCAGTGCTCCCCCTTGCACAAAGGCGGAGGTAGCGGTCCTGCTGCTGGGTTGTTGCCCTCCTACGGCCACCTCCACGTCTCCTGATGTACTGGCCTGTCTCCTGGTAGCGCCTCCATGCTCTGGACACTACGCTGACAGACACAGCAAACCTTCTTGCCACAGCTCGCATTGATGTGCCATCCTGGATGAGCTGCACTACCTGAGCCACTTGTGTGGGTTGTAGACTCCGTCTCATGCTATCACTAGAGTGAGAGCACCGCCAGCATTCAAAAGTGACCAAAACATCAGCCAGGAAGCATAGGAACTGAGAAGTGGTCTGTGGTCACCACCTGCAGAATCACTCCTTTATTGGGGGTGTCTTGCTAATTGCCTATAATTTCCACCTTTTGTCTATTCCATTTGCACAACAGCATGTGAAATTTATTGTCAATCAGTGTTGCTTCCTAAGTGGACAGTTTGATTTCACAGAAGTGTGATTGACTTGGAGTTACATTGTGTTGTTTAAGTGTTCCCTTTATTTTTTTGAGCAGTGTACAATTGATTCATTGCATCCTCTCTCCTTGCCTCCTTCTCAAAATGCATTGAAGCAGATCCGAGGCTCTGAAAAATCAAGGGAATACGATTGAAATTAACCCAGAGACTCTGGTTTCTATGTGATCCATCAGAGAGCAAGCCTGCCCTGACAGTGAGAAAACAAACTCCTCTCCAGTCCAGAGAGATTTGTTTGTGGAGAGAAGTGGGGAATTATACTGGAATTGCATCTGGAAGCCAACACATAATCACAGCTTGAACGGTTCCTGACATCAAGTACCAAAGTCAGTCCTCTCCTTGGGCCACTAAGTGTTTTGTTTGTTGGTTGCTCTCAGAAAAGCGGGAATTATTAATGAGTATGATAAATTAGATGCAGATTCTGATGAACAGACTTCAACAAAAGTCAATGAACAGGTTGAGCCTCTAGTTTAACTTTTCACTAATGATGAATTCCTTACGAATATTTCCCAGTGCATTTTCCTTGAAATTGTGGACCTTCAGTATCTTGAGATCTCCTCTGTTATCTCACTCTCCTAACCCACTGGTTCTCACAACCACAGCCAGAACCCAGTCTGGAAATATTCCCCTGGCATGTGAACCATAGTGAGGGGTAGCACTGAGGCAGTGTCTGGTGGGCAGACTGGCACTCACCCACCCTGAGTGGTATCCTGACATTTTCCCAGTCCCTAGAGAGGGCACAGTCAGGAATGGAGAGTATGGGGTGGAGACCACTGTTCACCCCAACCTTACTGCCCAAGAGACAGACACTGGGAAAACTCAAATGTGTTGCACTCTACGCCTTGTTGATGATGTGATGATGTAGGGGAGATTTTTGATTTGTTCAGTTTCAAAATACATGCGTCTGGCCAAGTTTAATCTCTCGTGTACTGACCCTTACTACCCTCCCCTCACAAGCCCCACCCTCAGAAAACTTGGACTCGACTCAGACTATGATGTCTTTTATCACCAGAATAATACAGGAAGTTCGCTGTTTGTTTTCTCTTCTGGTTAATGTCTGATTAATAATTTCCAATGCAGCTCACGTGATACGCGGGACCCAACATTTTTGTATTGATAGTGATGCACATTGGACATCATACTATCCATTATTGAAGTGTTTACTCCATACAGTATGCACTTGTGGAGGCCCTTGACATTGCAACATTAACACACCCCTTTAGTGGGGAGCTCTCATAGGCCAGTGTCTCTGCTTGGTACTCCATCTTGTGCCACTCTCTGTATTGATTGCCACTTTCTTCTTGTTCTGGGCTGCAGACACATTGATCCCATTGCAGGCCAGGTCTGAGCTCTATGAATCCCTCCCCACCAGGGCTCTTTCTCCCTCCCTGGGCCCCAGCAGGAGCTGACAGCCAGGCACGTGACAGGGAGCATCTGGGCCGTCTAGAGCACAGACTGCATCCTGTCTTTCTTCCTAAGAGGAAGACCCCTGTAGTGGATTCACCTGCACAACAGTGGCTAGAATCAAGATCAGGACCGGCTCTATAAAGGAGCTTGCTTTCATTTAAGCAGCATTCCAAATCCATTTGAACACATGGTACCGGCCAGTCATTTCCTTTCGGGTCTGTATCTTTGTTAGTGTCATAATATGACTACAGCTGTTTATCTAGACATTCAGCTTGCAGTTGTGTCATTTTATAGTATTGTAAGGTTAACACGTTCATGACTGTTCCCAAGTCGTCCTTGAACATTGAGGCGTATTACTCATACTTCCTGTATGTGAATGCTAACCGGCTAGAAATGACCACCTATTCATCTGTTATCACTCTTCAGTGTTCTCTCTTCCCTGTTGTCCCTTTAGAAGTCTCCTCTGGGTGGGTGATATTTCTCTTTGCTGTTATTTGTTCTCGGACACAAAGACCAGATTGATATATGTTCTCCGAGACAACATTATGAAGGAGACAGGGTTTAATGCAACCACCTCCCATTTCTAATGTTTACATTTCATCGATTTTGTTTGAAATCCGAAAGAAAATATTGATACTTATGTCAATATTAGTCAGCAACAGCTACGGTCGGGTCTACACAAATGAAAACAATAGATAAGATTGTATTAATGTCATGTTTGTGCTTTGAGTGTAGTGTTGTAGTCTAAATAGTGAAATGAAAATGATGGCAATAACAAGAATGTGCTAAATGACAGAAATACACACTTTACAACTGGGAAAAGTGACAAAGATAAACATCAATGTCCCAGGGGCCTCAGCATGTTTGTTTTTGTCATTCTTATCCAGTGACACAACATGGTATGAAAATCGACTCCCGGCTCGTTTTCTCATGGAGCTTTTCATCCTCGCACTCAAAAGTCACAAATACTCAATGTTTTTGGGCCAAGAAAGACACAAGAAGTTAAAATGACATTTCAATACAATCATGTAGTTAGCATACTTCATGATTTGGTTGAAAGTATGACTTACTTTTATAGACTTTTAGGACAGAAGTTGGTTTAGTCAAAAGGTTTATATTCTTCTCTGTGTTGTTTTGGTAATTAAAGTTGCTTGACTCATTGTTTTTAGTTCTAATGAGGCTAGTGTTGAAAGAGCAGAGCACTGAGAGCAGAGCAGAGTGACCCAGCAGGGGTTAACAGTGGCTCGTCTGTCTGTGTTCCCTCCTCCTCCTGACTCTTACTGGCTGAGCCCAGCCAGAGCATGAGTGAGCGCACACTCGCTCCCGCTGAGACCAACACAAAGACAGGCAGAGAGAGATTGGAGAGACTGGAGAGAGAGGGAGGGACTGTACGTACCAGACTGTGAGAAACAGTTCTCTTACCATACGCTCCTAGCTGGGTGTTTCCCTTCATTACCAAACCCTCATGCTGGTCCTCGTTCCTCACTGCCCTGATCACTCCATGGGACTCCAGACCCGGCCGCTAAGCGACCCGGCTCTCTCCTCCTCTATGGCGTGCCTCGACGTGGAGACCCCCGCCGTCTGCAGGGGTAAATTTAAATCAGGTGCCCCTGTCTCTCTGTCTTTCCTTTTCTCCCTCCTCATTCTTTCACTCTCTCTTTCGCTTACCTTTTCACTCTTTCTTGCTCTCACAGCTAGGTAGCATCACTACGTTGTTGGCGTGAAGCCGAGTGTCAACATAAATCAGAATCCATTTTGGTTTCCTCTACGGTTGTCTCCAAAAATGTTGTGTGTTTAGGACTTTTTAACTACAGTATATTCTCACTAGAAGGCAAATAGTTGTTAAAGTTCTCAGTAAAATAATGGAGTTACAGTGAAATGTGTATGGCTTTAGGTCTGCTTTTCAGTCAACGTGATTACCTTGAAGGAAATATACAGCTACTTATAGGCCTTGACCAACTTGACCAGCGGCAGTGATGTCAGAGTAATCTGTACTGATTAATTGATGATAACACCTTGACGCTGGGCTAGGACAGAGACAGAGAGCCCCACCAAGAAATGATAGGGCATTACAGAACGAATAGCTATTAAATGATGTCCAGTATCCGTTTGGATTAAGAGCATCACAATAGTGTAAAGAGTTGTTGTTTTCTATTAGAAACAAGCAAAGTCAAAATGAGGCCAGAATGAGGGAGAGGACTAGGGAGGTGGGTTTATATAGTGTATCATATTATTAGGATCCTTAAACCCAGGACTTTTAGTTAGTACCTTTTCCTGAACGATAGCATTCTGCTGTACAGTATGTTGGCTGGGAGGAATAGTCCCCAGTGAAATGCTAAACCTGGAAATACTGTTGCTCCCCATTCTGTTTGTGATCTGCATACTGTTACAGGGCAGCTCCTGATAGTATTAGGTGTTTCAAAGAACAATTTGTTGTGTAAAGAAAAGGTGATGTGACTCTATTACCTGGCTTCAATGTAGGTCATATTTAAAAGGTGTTGTGTCCCCTCGGGTCATGGGTGTAGAATCATGCTTGGATGAGTTGGATGGATCTGCCAATGTTTTATTCCTTATCTATCTTCGAGCATACATCAAACAACAAACTGACTCAGAGTGAATGAGCATTTGCAAGGGCATGGAGCACAGCTGAGCTGCAATGAGAATACTGTATATTTCCAGCTGTAATGTCAACATAGCTTATGTCAGTGTCAGACTGTTTCTATAACAGTGTAGCCATAACAAAACAGATTCTCTTTTATATTTACGCAGAGTGTTTCTAGGAAAAAGTCAGGCCAAGAGATCTAACGGTAGACTTTGTCCAGAGATGAGTTTTGTTGAGACGAACATAGGCAGGGGATTAGAGATAGAATCAGGAGACAGGGATTTTAGTAAAGGCTATGTACATTCTGAGCTTTGTGAAGTACCTCTGTTTATGTTGTGCTGGAGAGCAGGGGAGTACAGCCGACTTGCCTCACACAGAGGTCAGCCAGGGTTCACTGAGAACAGCACTATTGACATCGGCCAAACAAAATGTAAGGAGCACCTCAGGCATGGGCTGTACTGCCACGTTGATGTCAAGAATAACAACTTGAAATGGCAGTATTGTTCTCTTAAATCGTCAATTATCCTTTAGCATTCTTTTCCAGTCCAGTCAAAGTGGATAATATGAATATTGAAACCAACCAATGGTAATTCTCTCCAATCTTCCTGAATGATCTATCTGTGTCGGTGCCCCCCTGGTGTGCAGGTTGACGTGTATTGTCATGAGTCTTGTCCTGGAGGCAGCACTGAGCGATTTCCCCTTAGATAGGCGAGCTGCAAAGTCACAATTTCGTAAAAATGAATGAAAACAAACATGAGCTATTTGGTCTTAATTTAAAGTTAGGGTTAGGCATTAGGGTTAGCAGTGTGGTTAAAGATAGGGTCGAAATCTGATTTTATGTCTTTGTGGCTGTTCCAGCTAGTGACCGCTGCAGAACTTCCTCCAGAACAACATTCATGACAAAAAACGCTAACCTGACCCTGGTGTGAACGTATAATGGGAACCATGGATAGGGAGCGGGAACACAGTGTTCTGAGCCCTGGAGGCGCAGAGGGGCTTGAAAAAGTTATGGGGGGCTCTGAGAATGGACTCAGTTGCTCCCCTGCCTTGGCTCCCTGGGACTCTCTGTGCTCCTCTGTCCACCAGTGGGAGCGGTCCCCCCCCCACTCTGTACAATGCTTTGGGTTCCAGTCCCGGCCCCCACCCCCATGCCACCTCCAGACTCCATGGTTCCCAGGCCTTCTTCTCACAGCTGCCCAGTTTATTTTAGCTGGAGTGAGTCACGTTGGCCTGGTCAGACGCAGTGACTGTCCCAGGGGACTAGAGCAGAGCAGGCCTGGGTGTGTGTGTGTAGTATGTAGTGTTTAGTGTGTGTGTGTGTGTTTGACTGTGCATTGACCATCTGGCCATAGCCAATGAGCAGTCTACTCCAGCAGCAGTCCGACCTCACTATGAACACAGTGCCTTGGTGACGATAAGGGCCCCAACGTTCTTCACAGCGCCGCGTCGTTCGTCACCATCAACCGTCACCTTCCTCTTCAAATATTTTTGCTGAGGATCACTGTTATTCCACTGAAATAACACGTCCACGCTCGCCTGTTTATAACATGTTTAAACTGGGCTCACATTGCAGTTTATTATGATAGAAAAATAACATTGGGTGCCGTCCAAGGATTTGGAGCCTCCTGCATAAGAGGCCTTCTTGTCTTTTTATGTTCCAAGGACTTGGATCAGTGCTTACCGCTCCAAAACAAGACTACACATCTCACTTTTTATGGGGCGGCACTTACAAAAGAGACCGAGTTCACTCAGTCCTGGGATGACATCATCTCCAACTCGGAGGTGACTCGGACAAATGAACATTGCACTGTAATTAGTCTTCAGGGTTTGTTATTTCTACAGTGGTACTTGAGAAAGACTCATCCTTTGCCTGTGTCTATCTATGTTTTTCTATTTCAAGTTGAACATCTATGTAAAGTTACCTCTGCATTTGCATCCCAGTCCGTCCTCAGTATGTCCTTGTCTTCACTTTATTTGAAGAGAGCTTGTATATTAATATTTAAAGCCCATGTAATCGTTCAAATGTAAACTCACAGTGCCAAGAAGAGTGTTATTGCTATTTGTCTGGTAGGTTAGCCATGCAGAAAGTCTGTAGGCTGTCTCTATAAGATGTCTTAGGTGGAGGAACAGGACTTCCTGTTTTGTTCTGGCTGGGCTGTGATGTGGTGTGTCAACAGAAATTGGTGACTGGTCAATTTTTTTTAGGTCCATTACACAATTTTCTTCTTCATAACATCTTGTCCACTACACAATGTTCTTTACAAGGAATTCCAATTTGTCGTGGCTAAAGTTATCTAGGTGGCTAACGTTAGCTAGGCTAGGGGTTAAGGTTCAGAGTTAGGGTTAGGGGTTAGGTTAGGGTTAGCTAACATGCTAGCTAAGTAGTTAAAAAGTAGTCAGTACAGTTGAAGTCGGAAGTTTACATACACTTAGGTTGGAGTCAAACTCGTTTTTCAACCACTCCACAAATGTCTTGTTAACGAACTATAGTTTTGGGAAGTCGGTTAGGCCATCTACTTTGTGCATGACACAAGTAATTTTTCCAACAATTGTTTACAGACAGATTATTTCACTTATAGTTCACTGTATCATAATTCCAGTGGGTCAACACTACACTAAGTTGACTGACTTTAAACAGCTTGGAAAATTCCAGAAAATTATGTCATGGCTTTAGAAGTTTCTGATAGGCTAATTTACATTTTTTGAGTCAATTGGAGGTGTACCTGTGGATGTATTTCAGGTCCTACCTTCAAACTCAGTGCCTCTTTGCTTGACATCATGGAAAAATCAAAGGAAATCAGCCAAGACCTCCACAAGTCTGGTTCATCCTTGGGAGCAATTTCCAAACACCTGAAGGTACCACGTTCATCTGTACAAACAATAGTACGCAAGTATAAACACCATGGGACCACGCAGGAGATGCGTTCTGTCTCCTAGAGATGAACGTACTTTGGTGCGAAAAGTGCAAATCAATCCCAGAACAACAGCAAAGGACCTGTTGAAGATGCTGGAGGAAACAGGTACAAAAGTATCTATATCCACAGTAAAACGAGTCCTATATTGACATAACCTGAAAGGCCGCTCAGCAAGGAAGAAGCCACTGCTCCAAAACCGCCATAAAAAAGCCAGACTAGGGTTTGCAACTGCACATGGGGACAAAGATCGTACTTTTTGGAAAAATGTCCTCTGGTCTGATGAAACAAAAATAGAACTGTTTGGCCATAATGACCATTGTTATGTTTGGAGGAAAAAGGGGGAGGCTTGCAAGCGGAAGAACACCATCCCAATCGTGAAGCACGGGGGTGGTAGCATCATGTTGTGGGGGTGCTTTGCTGCATGAGGAACTGGTGCACTTCACAAAATAGATGGCATCACGAGGGAGGAAAATTATGTGGATATATTGAAGCAACATCTCAAGACATCTCAAGAAGTTAAAGCTTGGTCGCAAATGGGTCTTCCAAATGGACAATGACCCCAAGCATACTTCCAAAGTTGTGGCAAAATGGCTGAAGGACAACAAAGTTAAGATATTGGAGTGGCCATCACAAAGCCCTGATCTCAATCCTATAGAACATTTGTGGGCAGTTCTGAAAAAGAGTGTGCAAGGGCAAGGAGGCTTACAAACCTGACTCAGTACCAGCAGCTCTGTCAGGCGGAATGGGCCAAAATTCACCCGACTTATTGTGGGAAGCTTTTGGAAGGCTACCCGAAACATTTGACCCAAGTTCAACAATTTAAAGGCAATGCTACCAAATACTAATTGAGTGTATGTAAACTTCTGACCCACTGGGAATGTGATGAAAGAAATAAAAGCTGAAATAAATGATTCTCTCTACTATTATTCGGACATTTCACATTCTTAAAATAAAGTGGTGATCCTAACTGACCTAAAACAGGGGATTTTTACTATGATTAAATGCCAGGAATTGTGAAAAACTGAGTTTCAATGTATTTGGCTAAAGTGTATGTAAACTTCCGACTTCAACTGTAGTTACAAGTTGCTAATTCGCTAAAATGTTAAAGTTGTCCAGAGTGGAATATGCACCGTTTGGGTTGCTAGACCTTCACGTTATACTACCCTCCCCGACCAACGTCCCTCCTATCGTTTCTGTCTTAAGTAACCTACTGCCTTAATCTGTGGGTTGGGTGTGTAGTAGAACTGGGTGGTCAAAATCCATATTGCGATAAATTGCCTGAATTTTATAACATGACTGTGCACCAGTGACTGGTATCGATCATTTTCAGTTCATCGTCCCCGCTCTAGGATGTCAATGGAGGTTCCCAGATATGTTTATGTTGTCTTTCTAACTCCTATGGTCATTGGCGTGGCGGCACAAACAGATCTGGGACCAGGCTAGTTGGGCATAGGTTGAACTCTAACCTATCTCTGCTTTTCTCCCACAGTCCTCCAGCGCCGCCTGCAGCAGAGACGCACACGTGAGCAGCTAGTGGAGCAGGGCATCATGCCACGTGAGTATAACCACTGAGCATTGGGCACCGCCACTCTCAAACCACCAAGGATTTAATATACTGTAACTCACCTCTACCAGAGTTAAGGTTATTGGTCTGGCATGTAGGAAAATTATAACTGCACCCACACCACAGTCATTAAAGTGGGTCTTGGTTCCAGAAAGCCTTCAGAAAATAAATGTCATACAATTATTACCTAAATTAATACCATAGATTGAACTACGTGCTGTCTGATTTGCTACTATTATGACAACCATACAGGAGTGGAATTCTGCCACCACTGATGTCTCGACCACCCTCCACCACAACCTCGTCATGATGTTTGTAGAATAAATAAATACTCGGAATGGTCCAAGGTCTTAACCCACAGTGAGGCATACATCGGTGGCCAGTGGCATACCAGAAACCAAAAGGCATACTGAAAACTTCCACACCCAGCTCTCAAAGTCAGCAAAGTGGAGCAGAATCCTTCCTTTTGCTGCCCTTACTGGATTAGTCTCTCTGGGAGCCAGTGGGTTGCAGACTAGAGCAGACAGACTGATAAGAAATCAGACAGCAGACAGACACAGAGAGAGGGAAAACAGTGGTGTAGCTAAGTTATTTGTGGCTAAAGCCGCAGGAGCCCCAGACCAGAGCCCTCTCAGTGCTGGGAGTGTGCTCTGTCTTGTCTTGTCCAGCCCTAAGAGGCCTCCTCCATGTGGACTCTAAGCTCCTCTTATTAGGCTCCACAGTCAGAGCTGTATGAGTCAGCGACTGGGCCTGTGCTGGAGGTCAGTAACCCCCACTTCGGCACTAGCACAGGCAGCACAGGAACCACCGAAGCCAGCGACACTGGGTAAATCGCTCTGGTTCTCCCACACAGAGGACTTACAATAGGTATGCGTGCCAGGGCTAGGGTGACACTCAGGAATGCTTAGCTCTGCTCCTCTGAGTTTGACACACTCACTCTGACTAAGAAGAACCACTGGTCTGTGTGTGTTCAGACCTCAGTGTGTGTGTGTGTGTGTGTGTGTGTGTGTGTGTGTGTGTGTGTGTGTGTGTGTGTGTGTGTGTGTGTGTGTGTGTGTGTGTGTGTGTGTGTGTAGAGAGAGCAAACAGTGCTTGTGTTAGTTAGAGGTGACTAATGGGTGTAGCCGTGCCATGCCAACAGCAGGATAAGTGTGTCTGATGAAATCAAAGTCTCGGCCTGACTGTCTCACTAGTTGGATGAGTGGAACATTCAGAGACATCCTGTCTTACTCCCGTCAGCTATTGTGTAGTAGCAAAGTCATCCTCTCTTCCGAAGAAATAACAGACATTATTGTCTCTCCTTGTTGTCGTCAGCTTGTCATCAAGTACAACTACATAATGTCTCAAATATGACATTTCAGGAGGACGAGTTTACCTTTTACCCATGAGAAGATATAGGTAGATACAGTGAGCTCCAGAAGTATTGGGACAGTGACACATTTTGATTGTTTTGGCTCTGTACTCCAGCACTTTGGATTTGAAAATATACAATGACTATGAGGTTAAAGTGGAGACTGTCAGCTTTCATTTTAGTTTTTTTTTATCCATATCTGGTGTTTAGAAATGACAGCACTCTTTGTACATAGTCCCCCATTTTAGGGGACCAAAAGTATTGGAACAAATTTACTTATATGTGTATTAAAGTAGTCAAAAGTTTAGTATTGGATCCCATATTCCTAGCACGCATTGACTACATCAAGATTGTGACTCTACAAACTTGTTGGATGCATTTGCTGTTTGTTTTGGTTGTGTTTTTGATTATTTTGTGCCCAATAGAAATTAATGGTAAATAATGTATTGTGTCATTTTGTAGTCACTTTTATTGTAAATAAGAATATTTTTATAAACACTTCTACATTAATGTGGATGCTACCATGATTACGGATAATCCTGAATGAATCATAAATAATGATGAGTGAAAAAGTTAGAGGCATATAATAAACCCCCCCCCCCCCCCCCCCCAGTAAAAAAAGAACCTCCCCTGTTATTTTAATGGTGAGAGGTTAGCATGTTTTGGGAGTATGATATTTGTGCGTCTGTAACTGTCTCACTCATCATTATTCACGATTCATTCAGGACTATCCGTAATCATGGAAGCATCCACATTAATGTACAAGTGTTTAGAAACATATTCTATTCTTATTTACCAATCATTTAAATTGGGCACAAAATAATCTGAAACACAACCAAAACAAACAGCAAATGCATCCAACAAGTTTGTATTGTCACAAGCTTGATGTAGTCATTGCGTGCTAGGAATATGGGACCAAATAATAACATTTTGACTACTTCAATACACATAAGTGGATTTGTCCCAATACTTTTGGTCTCCTAAAATGGGGTCTATGTACAAAAACTGCTGAAATTTCTAAACGGTTCACCCGATGGGGATGAAAATACCCTCAAATGAAAGCTGACAGTCTGCACTTTAACCTCATAGTCATTGTATCATTTCATACGGAGCCAAAACAACAAAACATTGTCACTGTCCCAATACTTTGGGGTGGCAGGTAGCCTAGAGTTTAGAGCGTTGGGCCAGTAACCGAAAGGTTGGTGGATCCAATCCCCGAGCTGACAAGGTAAAAATCTGTCGTTAACACACTGTTCCTAGGCCGTCATTGTAAATAAGAATTTGTTCTTAACTGACTTGCCTAGTTAAATAAAATAAAAATACTTTTGGAGCTCACTGTATATGATGTTGATCTTCCCTCCCATAGCACTGAAATGCCCTGCTGCCTTCCACGAACAGATCCGCAGCCTGCAGAGGTCCAGGGTAAGACCTCACTAACACTAGTGTTCATTGTACTTCATTGAGATAAAAACACACTATCACATACATATGCCATTCCATATCATCTCGATTAAATGTAGTTTTATGTTGTTTTCTTACAGACTGAGAACTTCTTGAAGCACAAAATCCGCAGTAGACCTGAACGTTCAGAGCTGGTCCGCATGCACATCCTGCAAGGTAACCTCACTGCCATGTACTGTATGCTTTATGATAGGCTGTAGAGAAGACAGATGATACGGAGCATACTCAGCTAGCAACAGAAAGTACATGCACGTTTAGCTGGCCAAGTTAGCTCTCAGAAGAGAGATGATGACGGAAGAGGAGGATCCTGTGAAATTGTACCCCTCCCTATTGGATACAATCCATAGGATATTAAATATTCTTGAGATGTTACAACCAGTTGTCTGATTGATTGTCTTTGACGTATGAGGACATACCACCTTAAACAGTCTCTACTGTGAGACGCACAGTAGTAGAACAGTACTGTTGTGAGTTCTAGGTAGACTAGCAGTTACTGATGAGTTGCTGTCTGTCCCACAGAGACCCATGTGGAGCCCTCATTGCAGGCTACTCAGATGATGCTGAAGAGAGCCAGGCTGGCTGATGACCTCAATGAGAAGCTGGCCCAGCGACCCGGCCCCATGGAGCTGGTGGTCAAGAACATTCTGCCTGTGGAACCCAGCCTAGTCAAGGACGGCATCACCGGTAGAGAACACTCTTGACTTTATACATTATCTTCAGGCTAAGGGCGAAATAACTCATTCAACTCCCACTCCCTGCATATTTGTATAGTGTAGAATTCTGAAAGTGCCTATTACGACTAACACAGCACTGAGACATTTCCAGTGACTACCATGAGAAACAACTTAGTACAAACCTCTCTCCATTGGTCTACTTGTAATTAATAAGCTGTGCTTTTGCACGTGTTACGTTGCAGATCCCCCAGACAGTGAGGTGGAGAATGACTTCCCCAAGACGAAAACACCGGATGTGTACAACTTTGACGAGGACAGCAGCGACGCCCTGTCCCCAGAGCAGCCGGCCAGCCAGGAGTCCCAGAGCTCCTCTGCCCCCTCACCCTCCCCCAGAACCCCCAGAGTGACAGAAGCCCCTGTTGCCCTCTCCACCTCTCCACCGACCAGCTCCATCACCATGAAGGTAGGTCCAATCGCAGTACCTCACCTATAAATACCTTAAATTGTGTTGTTATGGTATGACTAACAGTGTAAATATTTTATATTTCTACATTTTGGGCCTAAATAATAGTCTCCCATTGCACCTGCCTGTTATATATCAAATTCTGCTTGCTAGAAAATATTATTTTCCTCCTGTTTTCTGTTAGACGACATCCATCTTTTGTTAGTCTTTTTCCAGTTGCTCTGCCCTTGTGGCTTAGTGTGGGAGGGGGATTTACAGGCCTCTGTTCCCCTCCTTACTGAACGGGCCATGTGGTTTCTGTCTCTATCTCAGCACTGCCCACCTACCTCCCAGTCCACAACAGACTTCTTCAACTTCTCTCATGTCTCCACCAATGAGCATCAGAACAATCGCCTGGTGACCACGCCTCAGCCAATCACCATTGTTGCCCCTCCAAAGCCGGGGCCCATGTTAGTAAAGGTGAGCCACAAATTTGAAAGAAAGTGATGTCATATGGACAGTACTTGAACCTTGTGGCAAAGGTATGGTATTTCATGGCAATGTGCAAAGCTGTACATTCAATGCAAATATTAAACATACATTTGTTTATAGTGTTTAGCTGAGCACGTTACAAGCTGTAACCAAACTTTTCTGTCTCTTGGTACAGAAAGCTATTTATTTCATCAATGACGATGTTTTGGTTCCTTTTTGATCCCAGTTAGCTGAGCAAGCTTTTCCTACAAACACTAAATATACCCCGTAAACATGAAAGTCACCTCTGATATTTAACTCTCTCTCTCTGATCTGTTGTGGTTTTCATGCTGCTTCCTTTGGAACTGTAATCAGAGATAACAAGTCAGGGGAGGACAAACACTTGGGCTGTGTTCGGTCACAGTGAAAGAACCCGTCAGAGCAGGCAGAGACGAGTCCAAACTGATGGTTCGGCGAATTCAAATGTGGTTCAAAGCACAACAAGGCCTGGAGGAATTTTTTACAAATCCATGGACTTAAACTGCCAGCCGCTCTCAGTCTTCAATTAAGGTTAAGTGACAGGCTTTCTCTTAGCCTTCAGGGCATAAAGGATGGAAGCAAGAGAAGGGAGTAAAGCAATAACTTGGGCATTTGTCACAGTCCATTACACTCAAAGCAAATTCATATTTTCTGAACTCTGCCCCTCCCGTGTTGAAGAACAGGGGGGAACACATTCGAGGCTGTGTGTTTGCATAAACCAACTTGAATTGGTGTTTATGGCTTGCATGCATATTTTTATGGCTTGCATCTACCTCTCAAATGCCAAGCCATTTAATGTGTATCCTGTAATTTAGTTACTGAACAATAAGGGTCACCCCACATCCCTTTCCACATTCCATTTCCCCATCCGGTCTTTCTCACTGTGCGCTATCACAATGTCCCACATATTAATTTGATACTACAGTATGAAGTGGACACAATTTCATGTACAAGCCTCACAATACTGGCAAGATGTTTAGACGTTATCCATAACAGTCAGAACACTAAACATGTCCACAATCCACTCAGTGAGATGAACCTTTGAAGTTTTCAGTGAAAACGTTTCACTGCTGCTCCCGGGTAGTATCCAGTAGTTTGTAACCGTTCTTCTTTTCCCCTGTGCAGCAAAGCCAACCAAAGACACCCAATGACAAGAGCCGCAGTAAGAAGAATAAGGATCCCAAACCGCGGGTGAAGAAGCTAAAGTACCACCAGTACATCCCCCCGGACCAGAAACAGGAGGCCAACGAGGCCCCCATGGACTCAGCCTACGCCAGGCTACTGCATCAGCAGCAGCAGTTCCTCCAGCTGCAGATACTGAGCCATCAGCAGCAGCACTACAACTACCAGACCATCCTACCTTCCCCACTCAAGTATGGCCCGCTGTAAAACGGACATTGGGATGTTATGTGTTACCGCAGCTTGCATACCGTAGGCCAAGTAATGTGGCTAGCCCTCACATTCTAGTTGCAGTTTAATTGACTGGCAGCTTTGTGTTGAGGGCGGTTAGTACATCATCGCTACACCTGGAGGGCAAACATTGTTTCCTTTGAACAATGGGATTCAAGCAAACAATCCTCCCTAACAGAATAAGTCCACACCTGGATAATAGCGATGTAATCTGCCACATCTGTTTCCTGCACAGCTTCTGTTTGCCTTAGATATTTAGTATTCCTGTGTGCATTGTCCCGGGCGGAGACCGTTGAATGATGGGACATACAGGAAACTCTTTCTCCCATTCGAACACTAAACCCTCCTCCCGTTGTCTGTGTTCCTACAGGTCGACGGAGGGTCAGAACAGCTGCTCCAGTGTGTCTCTGAGTGGCAGCAGTCTGTCCAGTCCCATCGTGGTCTCTCTACCCAGCGCTGCCCCAGCACGGTCTAACCAGACTCTGACAAACCGCAAGCCTGGTGTCCTACCTGCCAACCTGGACGAAATGAAGGTGAAGCTCACTCCTGCTCCGTACAAACATAGATTATTTTACTCAAACATAGATTTTCACTATATGGTAGATATAAACTCAGCAAAAAAATAAACGTCCTCTCACTGTCAACTGCGTTTATTTTCAGCAAACTTAACATGTGTACATATTTGTACCAACATTACAAGATTCAACAACTGAGACATAAACTGAACAAGTTCCACAGACATGTGACGAACAGAAATGGAATAATGTGTCCCTGAACAACAGGGGGAGTCAAAATCAAAAGTAACAGTCAGTATCTGGTGTGGCCACCAGCTGCATTAAGTACTGCAGTGCATCTTCTCCTCATGGACTGCACCAGATTTGCCAGTTCTTGCTGTGAGATGTTACCCCACTCTTCCACCAAGGTACCTGCAAGTTCCCAGACATTTTTGGGGAGAATGGCCCTAGACCTCACCCTCTGATCCAACAGGTCCCAGAGGTGCTCAATGGGATTGAGATCCGGGCTCTTCGCTGGCCATGGCAGAACACTGACATTCCTGTCTTGCAGGAAATCACGCACAGAACGAGCAGTATGGCTGGTGGCATTGTCATGCTGGAAGGTCATGTAAGGATGAGCCTGCAGGAAGAGTACCACATGAGGGAGGAGGATGTCTTCCCTGTAACGCACAGCGTTGAGATTGCCTGCAATGACAACAAGCTCAGTCCGATGATGCTGTGACACACCGCCCCTGACCATGACGGACCCTCCATCTCCATATCGATCCCGCTCCAGAGTACAGGTCTCGGTGTAACGCTCATTTCTTCGACGATAATCACGAATCCGACCATCACCCCTGGTGAGCCAAAACCGCGACTCGTCAGTGAAGAGCACTTTTTGCCAGTCCTGTCTGGTCCAGTGACAGTGGGTTTGTGACCATAGGCAACGTTGTTGCCGTTGATGTCTGGTGAGGACCTGCCTTACAACAGGCCTACAAGCGCTCAGTCCAGCCTCTCTCAACCTATTGCGGACAGTCTGAGCACTGATGGAGGTATTGTGCATTCCTGGTGTAACTCGGGCAGTTGTTGTTGCCATCCTGTACCTGTCCCGCAGGTGTGATGTTCGGATGTACCGATCCTGTGCTGATGTTACACGTGGTCTACCAATGCGAGGACGATCAGCTGTCTCCCTGTAGCGCTGTCTTAGGTGTCTCACAGTACGGACATTGCAATTTATTGCCCTGGCCACATCTGCAGTCCTCATGCCTCCTTGCAGCATGCCTAAGGAACGTTCATGCAGATGAGCAGGGACCCTGGGCATCTTTCTTTTTGTGTTTTTCAGAGTCAGTAGAAAGGCCTCTTTAGTGTCCTAAGTTTTCATAACTGTGACCTTAATTGCCTACCGTCTGTAAGCTGTTAGTGTCTTAAAGACTGTTACACAGGTGCATGTTCATTCATTGTTTATGATTCATTGAACAAGCATGGGAAACAGTGTTTAAACCCTTTACAATGAAGATCTGTGAAGTTATTTGGATTTTTACAAATTATCTTTGAAAGACAGGTTCCTGAAAAATGGAGGTTTCTTTTTTTGCTGAGTTTATTAAAGGGCAGAGCGCAGCCCCTAGGCAGTGACATGTTGTATGGAGATTTATTGAGAGGGCTTGTTTTTTGTTATGATGACTCATGACTGTTCATTATACCTGGACCGTAGGTAGCTGAGCTGAAGATGGAGCTGAAACTGCGAGGTCTTCCGGTGTCTGGCACCAAGACTGACCTGATAGAGAGACTAAAGCCTTATCAGGAGATCCCCAGCAGCCAGGCTGCCACTGCCATGGTGCTGACAGGCTACACAGGGGCCCCACAACCTGAGAGCATGAGCTCCACACCTCCTGTGTCCCCCGCGCCCTCGGAGGTCTCCAGCCTGGGCATGGAGGAGGCTGGGATGCCAGGAGCTCTTTCCCCAGCTCGGCCCACTCCTTCTGGGTCGTCTCCCCACCAAGGCCGCCTGGAGGACAGCCCAATGGAGACCAGAACCTCAGCGAAGGACCAGCGACTGCACGAGAAGGAGCGTCAGATCGAGGAGCTGATGAGGAAGCTGGAGCAGGAGCAGAGGCTGGTGGAGGAGCTGAAGATGCAGCTAGAGGTGGAGAAGAGGGGTCTGCCCAGCCCTCCAGCCCCCATGGCCCTGGCCCAGGTCAAAGAAGAGGGCAGGGCCGCCTCAAACTGCTCTGCCTCTGCGCATAGCCCACTATTAGTGGTGAAACAGGAGGAGCCCAGCTCAGGCCAGGTGCAGACATCCCCCCTGCCTCAGTTCTTCATCAGCCACCAGCAGGTGCATCAGGTCCTCAGACAGCCCCAGCCTCAGACCTCGCTATCTGGCCAGCCTGGAACACAGATCCTGCTGCCTGTCTCCATGCCCACCAGCACTGCCACCATTCAGCTACCGAACAACAGCATTAAGCTGCAGGTCAGAGAGCCGGTCCTACAGACCACAGTTAGCACTACAGCTCCAGGCCTCATCCAGAAAACAGAGGCCTCAGCACCCCACCAACACACCACCCAGACCCAACCCATGGCACAGGTGAGAATATATGGTTTAATTTACTCCAATCCCATATTTAGAGTGGGATATTCCCCAAGCTACTGTCTGCAGACACCATTTTACCCACCTGTATTGTAGTGTCTCTGTGTATTGTGTTATAGTACTCTCCATGGGCTGTGTGCTGCACCAAACCATAACTAAATAAATTGCTGTCTGGTCTGTGGATGAATTGTTCCACTGAATAAATTGCACATCCTGTTTTTGTGCCCTTTTTCTGGGATAACACCATTTCCAGAGACACTTTATAAATCGCTGGTTACATTCTATTGTGATGGGCCGGCCTAATCACATTTCTTAGGGCATTAGCCGTGTTTTGAAAGCAGAGAGTCTCCCTCTCCAACTTCTTTAATATTCTCTTGTCTGGGTGATTTATCTAGTGAGTTGCCAAGGTAATAGCAGGCCTGGCAAGGGTGATGAATTCCTCTCCTAGTCACATCAAAAGGAGGGCCGGAGCCTGTCTAAGCTCCGGTTACTGGAGCAGGTGCTGACTGACGGCCAGGCAGAGAGCACACTAGACTACGCTGTCTGATCTAGTCTCTATAGGACCAGACCTGGGTTAAATTGCATTTGTTTTCCTTCAAATACTTAAGCTGTGCTTGACTGGGCCTGCCTGACAAAGATTTTACCAATTGAATAGTCCCAAAAGTGCACACTCCGTCCATCTGTCACTCAAATGCAAGCTCAAGCAAACACTACTTCAGTGAAAGATGTCAAATACTATTTGAACCCAGGTCTGCAGAGCTGCACTGGGCCGAATCAACAGCCAGCTAGAATTAGCAACAGCAACTGCAGTACAACACTCATTGAAGAAGGCTCTCACACCCAGAAACACACTGCTTTGTGTTGCACTGCACTGATACCCCATGCCTTTTATTATGTCCCTAGAGATTGTGTACTACCACATAATAAAACATAAACACTTTTTATTCCTCCCAGAGAGAGTGTGTACCCTGTCCAACCACTGTGTGCCTTCTAAGGGAGGGTGTGTACTACTACAGCTGACCAGTATTTATCTGCCCCAGAAGGAGTGTGTACCACGGGGTTAACCACTGTTCATCATTCCTCTACAGATGACAGTCCCACTGTGCACCACCACCACCTCAGGCTCTGGGTTCCAGTTCAGAGCAGGCCCAGGTCAGACAGAGATCCCCCAGTGTTTCCTAAACACTTCCCCAGGGAGCAGGTCCCCTGCCAGGGCCTCGTCCAACCAAGCAGTCCCCAATGGTCCAACAAACAAGGTATTGTTTAAAAACTGCATTATATCCACGTATTCATTTAGTTGTGTTGAATATGTGAACCGCATAGGTTGTTTAGAGCTTATAGGGATTATATCTCATTGTTTTTTCTGTCCATCAGTCCCCTTCTCCCTGCCAGCCCAACTTCTCAAACCACGTCCCCAAGAGTAAGGACCCGCCACGCTACGAAGAGGCCGTTAAACAGACGCGCAGAATGCAGACTGCTGCACAGGTAATAGAGCTTTTATAACACCCTACTAAAACACACTGGACTGACCTTCTAGGTCTGTTAGGCGCTGAGGCAGGTATTGACTGGTCTTTATTGTCTATGCAGGTACCCACTGCAACCAGCCAGCACATGGACGACCTGTTTGACGTGTTGATCGAGAGTGGAGGTGAGAAAAATATTTGACTGTGGTTGGGGTCTCCTCCTCTCCATTAAGACAGCTGAGTCCCTCCCTGGCCATGAATCCATCATCTCCCATGTTATTTTCTTCTACAGAGATCTCCCCATTCATCAGACAGGACCCTTCCTTTCCAGACAAGCTGCTTCCTGTGACCGCCAGCGTAACCACCCTGCCCTTCAACACGGTGCTATCCCGCCCCCCGCCCCAGATCCAGGTGGCCCGCCCACCCGCCCCCACCCTTAACCCACCGGCCCCACCCAGCCTGACAGCCCTGGCCATAGACAACCAGCTGGAGGCCTTCCTGGAAGGCACGCTGAAGGGGGAGACTGAGCCCCAGACACTGAGGTTGATGGAAGAGCTGCACAGTCAGCTGCTGGAGCACTCCCCCCACTCCCCCATGGACACGGACACCACCGGGTTCAACAATGTCAGTGCACCCCCCTCCAGCTACCACCTGGACCACACCAACCTGGACAACATGGAGTGGCTGGACCTGACCATGCCCGGGCCGACGGGGGGACTCAACCCACTGGGCCTTCCCCCGTCTGGGGTCTTCTCCTCTGACTTCCTGGACTCCCATGACCTGCAGCTACACTGGGACTAAGGGGCGTCAATGTGACCCCCCCCCCCCCCAAACAGGCCTGTTCAGACAGAGGGCTGTCAGGGAGAGACACACACATACTGATAAGTGAGACGGAGAGGTCAGTCCTTCTCCAGTGGAGGTGGGGGAGGAGAGTGCAGTACTGCTGGCCTTGAGTCCCTGTGGGAAGTTCTGTGCAGGGCTACAGCAGCACTAGTGGTGGATCTCACTGCTCCGAGCAGCTCAGAGTGCTAGAGGCATGGACCCTCCTTCGTCATTGGATATACAGTATAGCTGTTTCCCTTTGAGGTATCGTCCCTCATAACAGCCACTCATTCTAAGGAAGGCTAAGCACCCGCTGGGCTGTGGTATAGATCAACGGTATGAAGAGGTTGATCTCCCCCTGTGGTCTCTTTCAGAAGAGAACCTTGTCTGAGGAAGGGTGGTCTCTCCTGAAATGGCGTTACAGTAGATAAGAAGCGGGATCAGGAAATGTGATCCCGGCTCAGGATGAAAACTCGCTAGTGGAAACAGATGTTGACCCAGGTGTTAGAGAATTTCACGCCTGGTTCTGACTGCGCCAGTGGCATGGTTACTGACTGACTTTCGTGATAAATTTGACAAGACAGCGCAGAGAGATTGTATATATTATAAGCCTATGTCTACAGTAGCAGTAGTCTGTCTGCTCTGCTGCATACATCACTAAGGCAGCTGTATTACAGTCCTGTGTATGTATATGACATATTGGAATGTGATATTAGCTTAGCATTATGGCTTTGTAATAACTGCCTTTGCTTTACTCAGTGCCCTCATGCGATTCCCATCACGGGAGAGAATTGGACACAGATGCTAAAAGACTGCACATATTACATTATGCCTTATAAGACCATTTGCCAAATATCTTGCTATTTTCAACGCGTTGCTTTCACTTAATTCAACTAAAGACTTTCCAAAGAGTACACAGAGTGATGACTGATAGTGTTGTAACTAAAATAAAGCAGGAAACTACTTAAAGTGAGTGTTAACAGTAGGCAGCCTTATATCATGTAAGATAAAACAGTGAGTGCACGAAACCCACATTTAGTATCACTGGTTGACAATACGAGAGCTGTCGGCCTGAGAACTCTTGAATTAATCCAAATTAGAAGTTGAGAGGCGTCACATTTTTAGCAGCTGTTGTTCTTACTCTATTCTTGTGTGGGGGAGAGTAGGGCCAATGTGAGTTTGTTTACCAAACTACAACGTGCTTTGCCTGAGTGTGCATGGGGTCACAATAGGTGGCACAGCACCCCACAGCGCTGCGGTAGCTAGCTAGCCCAGGCCTATGTCCTTTATATTATCGACAAAAGAGCCTTTCAAAATGTTCTCTCTCTCAACCCTATTGTCAAGTCTGGAGTGGATTTATCCCAATGTACAGATCAGCTGAATCTTGCTTGTTTATGTGTGACGTGCAGTGCACATGAGCTAGAGCTGGTGTTGAGCTGGTGTTTGTGTGTGCACTGCACATCTGTGTTGCATATCGCTTTTGCTTGTTTTGACTCTAGGAACTGGCAGAAATATAGCCAGTAAATTCCCCTCGGCATTTCAATGGCTCTCTTCAATATACCGTCTGACCTTAGTTGGCTGACATATCAAGAACAGACAAATTGACATCATTCAGTTTGACAAGCCAGGGAGTCACAGTGAATCAGCAGAGGTGGTTCAAGGCTGTCTTGTGCTTTTGTGATCAGCTTAGCAATATTTGTGGCTATAGTCCTGCAGGTTCAAATGTAAGCATAATTATTTTGTTGTAGTAGGCCTAATGTGTCTCTATTCATGAAGCCTTAGTCCAGCAGATTATGTAGGGTCGGGATTTCGGCCACTCACATCACATCAAGAGGCAACCTTTCAAAACACATTTCAAACCCCATTTCAAAGCAGTGTGTGATCCATATGTACCATTACTACCAACAGATGGGTATTAAAATGATCTCCACACTGTTGTAATAGCCTTGATTTTCACTCCTCTCTCCCAGTTGAAGTCTTCTTTTCTGTCAAAATCCTACATGATTATTGCAATCGCACACATGTAGTTAAAAATTACATTACAGTGACATATACTGGCCAAAGATCAAATGTGAAAGCATTTGAAGTGTTGAACCGACGGTTGAAATGGGTTAAGGTAGAGGTGTTTACAGACGGTTTGACTTTACAAAAGTTGTCAGTCCTCTTTATCAAGCAGTCTGAGCTACGCAACGGATAACTGCCTTTAGAAACACAGAAACCTTTCACCAATTTAGTAGAGCCCCCCAAACATGGAAGAAGCTTTAAAACACTATTCAGCATGATAAAGTTTGAAGCACCAACGACAGCATAAGCATTCCTTCGAAATACATTGCAGGCAGTGCTAAAGAAATATGTCATTTCAACGGGTTTGATCAATTATAGCCTACCTGTCTGTCCCCTACCAAAGAAAATTACTTAGAGGTCCAATGCAGCCGTTTTTAACTCAATATCAAATCATTTCTGAGTAACAATTAAGTACCTTACTGTGATTGTTTTCACTTAAAATTATCAAAAAGAAACAGCTCCTTAGCAAAGAGCCATTTCTCAGAAATAATTTTGCTCGGACTGTCTGGGAGTGGTCTGAGTGATGAGGGGGAAACTGAAAACTAGCTGATATTGGCAGAGAGGTTTGAAACTCTTTCTTATTGGTCTATTAACTCATTTACCGCCTGGCAAACCAAAACTCCATCCCACGTAAACGGGCTGAATTTTCAGGCGGTCTTTATAAAACAGCTCTAATTTTCACAATTTCACAGTATTATTCCAACCTCATAGTGCTGAAACATACACTGGGTGTACAAAACACCTGCTCTTTCCAGGTGAAAACTATGATCATTTATTGACGTGACCTGTTAAATCCACTTCAAATCAGTGTAGATGAAGGGGAGGAGACAGGTTAAAGAAGGAATTTTTATCCTTGAGAAAATTGAGACATGGATTGTGTGTGTGCCATTCAGAGGGTGAATGGGCAAGACAAAATATTTAAGTGCCTTTGAACAAGGTATGGTAGTAGGTGCCAGGCACACCGGTTTGAGTGTGTCAATAACTGCAAAGCTGCTGGGTTTTTCATGCTCAACAGTTTCCCGTGTGTATCAAGAATGGTCCACCACCCAAAGGACATCCAGCCAACTTGACACAACTGTGAGAAGCAAGCATTGGAGTAAACATGGGCCAGCATCCCTGTGGAATGCTTCAACACCTTGTAGTCCATGCGCTGACGAATTGAGGCTGTTCTGGGGGAAACGGGGGGTGCAACGCAATGTTAGGAAGCTGTTCCTAATGTTTTGTACAATCAGTGTATATAAATGTTTTTGAATGCACTGGTCCTTTAAGAAACTCAATGTCACACATTTCTGTTAGAAAAACAGACAAAAGCACTTAAATTGCAAAGCAGTTTACACTGTGAGTGGATAAAAATGGGTAGCTAATCAAAAAAACATTGCCTGCGCCTGATAGGTCTTTGTGCACAACTTTGTTTTTGTCTGAGCATCAGTGCCCCATTGATCATGTGTCCAAACTAAAGAAAGGGAGAATGAGCTGGAATCAGAAGTCATTTTATTTGTACTATACTAGTATAGCCCCTTCCCTTGCAATGGTGTATTGATACATAGTTAGTATGCCATACATTTTGCACATTGTGTATATATTTTGTCATGCATTTTATTTTATTTTTTACAAATGTAGCACATTAGCTCTTTTCGTACATTTTATACAAATGTAGCACATCTAAGCTCTTTTGTATTAAGACTGTTTGGTGTATACAGTATGCGTATTACTGTATACCCATAATGTATATATATAGCCTTTTTGTGTCAATAAAAATGGTCATGTACATTGTGTGTGAAAATCATTCAGCTGTGTTTAGTAAATAAAACAACCATATCATGTGACTTTTTGTTTATCAAGGAGTTCCAAACCCTAACACAGCCACCACTAGGCTTGGATAAGTCACATGCAGCTTTAGAGTTCACAGACCTTGAAACACTATTTTCCTCTGATGTTTTACAATTCACACAGGCTTATTAACATTTTATTTATTAGTTTCTCTAATAAATTGCATTGATGAAGACATTTTATTCCAAGAACAATGCCATACACACTAACTTCAAATGTACAGGATGCAGCCACAGTTCTCACAGTATGACTACATCGTCATCACAGGAATGATGGGAGTGACACTGACCTCAGTACAGTTGTTGGGAATTTATGATCACTTCTCACTCAGCAGAACATGTTTCACTATGGCTTGGGTCCATTCAACATTCATTGTCCATGTCCTCTTCATCCACTGCTGTCTTGTACCTGCATGATGGGACAGGGTGTCTACTGGATCCCAAATGGGTCACCTCAGATTCATGGTAGATGTCTCATCATCACAAGGGGAGATCTCCATGCCCAGTCTGAGACCTGTTTATTAGTCTCTATGTACATGTGGGCCCTTACTTCAGAGCTTTTTGATGGTGAGTATTGAACTTCGACACTTAGGACATCTATGCGTGACATCTTTGAAGTTATCAATGCAGAAAGGGATAAGGCAGCAACCAGCCACACAGCTGAATGAGAATAGACCAGAAAAGATAGTGTTAAACTTTGCATTCCATCAGGTGATGTGATTATCAGATATGACACTAGCCCAAAGGCACTGGCTTTTGTTACAAACTGGAATTTGCATAGTACTGCAGGAAACAAACATCTGGAATGCAGTCTCCAAAAAGCACCTGTTGGCACCTCTACTTAAGAGACCTAAGAAGTGTTCCTATTCTTTGTTAACCGAAATATCCTACTCCCTCCAACTCTAGATGAAGCATAGAGTTGAAAACACCTCATTGTCGACCTCCTGTCCATTCAAAGATGGCAGACAATTGGTAGTAACACAGCATAAAGACAGTGCAGGTCAACTCACCCAAGTATAGACATTGTGACACAGACCAGACAGGCCACATTGCCTACTGAAGTGACAATCTCTGTGGTGATGAACTGTCGACAATGTGGGCACTGGGTCTGAGATGAGCAGGGAGGAAGTTTCTGGATGTCCAGGATCACCTCCGGAGCTATGGAGGGAGTGTAGTTGTGACCATATGACATCACTCATCTATAGGACTAGCCTCTGATCTAAGCAGGCCAGGAAAAGAATTGTAGCAAAATGGAGGTACCGCTTGAAATAACCCACAGATGAACAAGTTCACACCTCATTTGACTCTCAGTCCAGGTGTCTCACCTGGTATAGAGGGTGGAGCTTCAACAAAGACAACAGAGAGGTCAGGGAGAACAGACACGCCCCCCTGACTGATGATGCACTCTGCAAAGGACATTAAAGGGAGACAATCATGATCAGAATGTGAGTATTAAGAGAGTGCTGTGTGAGGACAGTATCACCATAACGGAGGTAGAGTAGACACCTTTTCTTTGGTCCTTGGAATGGAGAATGTTATCTTGGTTTTCCTGCAGCGCTCTCTTCTTCTCAGACAGCTCCTGCAGTTCCTGATCAATGCATTGAATCTCAGTCTGCTGCTTGGATCCCTCTACTGGACAAAGAGAGATAATACATGTCTCAGAGGGAGTCAGTGATGGTACACATCAGCCCTGCTGAGTCATAGCTAGAGGACATATCACACAGTACACCCATGCCTGCCATGTGCATTTACTCAATAATAGCGGTTCTAGACAGTGAATTTCCTCTTTACCTGTGCTATTGTTGTTGGAGCGGTTCCTGAACTCCTGCAGGATGGTCAGCATGTTCCTGCGGTCGATCAGTTGCTGCCTCCTGAATGACAGTTGGTTCATCTCCATGGAGATCCTATCCAGCTCCCTGTGCTCAGAAGAGCCAGACATCCTGGGAGCTGAAAAGAACCACCAGCATCAGACATCACAAAGGTGGAACATTTCAAACACCACCAGTCAATGCTACCAATCAAGTAGTCCGGTTTGAAACGCATGCCAGTCGCCCAGAGACTTGAACTATATAGTGTTAGGCCAACAATTCGATTTGTTCAGATGATTGGGTCATGACGTTAGATACATTCAGATCAATTCGATCTATTCCTGTTATGCAAAACTTGGATGATAAGCCAAAAGAAGACACAGCACTAACTTTATGTATCATGTAAGCATCAACCTTGCACATCTACAAATACTTCATACCAAGACAAACTAATGTAAGGAGATCACGTTCTGTTTGCACAAGTCAGATAGATTGATGTGACCCAACATTACTAAAAACCAAGAATGCAAAGATAAGAAATATATTTCACATGTTCTCTTATCCATCTTAGCTGCTGCAAATTAAATGATTACTGTAATGAGACAATGTATATTTTTACCTGGTTGCTCCCAGATTGTGCAGTGGGAAATGTGATGCTCCTCTATGTACTCCAGGAAATAGTGAAATATTTTGTTTCAGTTTTCAACAAGGACTACAGGAGATATTTACATATTGTGGTTGTACTCTCACTGTTAGACCAGGCGGCACACCCAGGCCTGGTTAAATGATTTAACGCCAGATAAAATAAAACATTTTCACTGAAATTAAGTGATATTTCAGGGGCGTTTCGGTTGCACTGTAGCCTTTATTCATATTTGAAGTGGCACAATTTGACTGTACAAGAGAATATGTCCAAACAATAAAAAATTGAGACCGTACGAAACATTCCACACAATCATATCTACAACATGTAAAAACGTTTGAGATGTCAATTGAAAAACCTTTTAGACATCAACTGAATCATGTCAGTGTATGAATATAGTTGCTGTACATCTCCAGGTTGAATCATAGAGGTCTGAAGCAATGGGAACTGTGCAGGCAACTCACAGAGTAGGCAGGACTCCACACGGTAGTGAGATCTGAAGTTAGAAGCACATAGAGCAGCGTTATTCATTGTTCAACTCAATGTATTATCAATAATATTACACACACACGAGTTATTCATTGTTCAACTCAATGTATTATCAATAATATTACAAACATAAAATATATATTTCAAAGGGTTGCCAGTGTTATACTCCCATGGGGAGTGCAAGAAATACAAATGTTGAGTCCCAAAATTAGCATTACCTTATTATAATGGAAAATGCCACAGGCACATAAGACAGTGGTATTTTCCAATAGATTTTTTCTCGTTCACACAGCCATAAAATTGTATTAGTTACAGTAATCATTATAATGGTATCACTTGGCCTGTGAACATCTTTCGGGTGAGATCATAGTTCAGAAGACTACTGTACCTCCGTTTCACTTCTTCCTCAGTCTCTTCATGAATGTCACCTCATCTCTGTTTCTGATCCCATAACTGACAATAAAACAAAACAAGAAATGTTGTTTTCAGTTAACAAAAGCATTAGGTAATATACTCCATAATCACAATGGTGTTTGATTGAAACTTACTCCTTTAGTTTCATTTTGTCATCATCAAGCTTCTCTCCTTGAAATACGAGATGAAAGGTTCTCCATACGTACCTCCTGCACAAGAAAATAAAAACTGTGTGTGTGTGTGTGTGTGTGTATAACTATAGTTGTGGGGACAAGAATTTCCCACAAGAATAGTAAAAACTGGGGACATTTTCTTAGTCCCCAGAAGGCCAAATGCTATTTCTAGGGGGTTAAGGGTTAAGGTTAGAATTAGTGTTAGGAGCTAGGGTTTGTTTTAGGGTAAGGGTTAGGAGCTAGGGTTAGGTTTAGGTTTAGGGTTCATGTTTTCGGGTTAATGTTAGGATTAGGGTAAGGGTTACTGTTAGGTTAGGGAAAATAGGATTTTGAATGGGACTGAATTGTGTCCCCCCACAAGGTTAGTGTGTGTGTGTGTGTGTGTGTGTTTGTTACCAGCTGACGTGCTTTACCCCACCCTCCCGTTGCTGTTTCAGCTCCATGAACCTCTGGATGGCTTTCTTCAAATCCAGCACCATAGCATTCTGCACCACCACTATGGCTGATCAACACACATTGGAATTTCACTTACACACACACAGTATCACTCATCTGACTTGCTCAAATAGAACAAAAATAAGGTATTCTACTTAGAAACATCAGTCAGAAACGCACGCATTACTTCGCCATCCGCTTTGCATACACGGACAGTCATGGCTTGGCCATACTCCAGGGCAACCTGGGAATTCACCTCCTCCAGAGTCACCTGCAGGAAAGCGACAGACAGTAGTGAGACATTGGTTAGGCTGGAGGACTTTACATCATCAAATAGATACATTTCACCAGTATGGATTAAGTCACCAACCTGAATGGGAAGGTCACAGAGTAGAGGGTCCTGTACAAGGCGAGCCAGTCCTTCTTCAAAGATGTCCAGGAATTCAGAGTGTGGCAATGCTTCTTCATCCTCCTCCTCATCTTCCTCTTCAACCTCCTCTGGTTGTTCATCCTCCACTTGGTTCATCTTTCCCTCTGCCTGTCCTAACTCCTCTTCCTTTACAGACAGTCCCTCATCCAGATGAAGGGACTTGGTCTCCTCCCCCATCATTTACACTGTGAATAGGAGTTTGTAGCTAAAGTTGCTGACCAGTTTACGTTAGCTAGCTAGCTATTTCATGTAGGATTAGCTAGCTAGATAAAGTAACTGATTTTCACACCTTATACTCTATTGATCAACGTGTACAGTAAAATATATATTTCGTGATTACTAAAACATACATAAACTGTAGCTTAAAAATAAAGTATATTTGGTAAAGTCTGAAGCTCTGCAATCCATGCTAAAACATTTAGCGACCGGCATGTACGTCACCTACAACATACCGGAGTCAAACTAGCCGAGTGGAGGTTCTGACTTGTACCGATTTGGGACACTGCTATTTCTATCATCATTGCTCCATTTCTAGGGCTATATTTATAATATAATACAATATAGTTAATTTTAAATATAAATTATAATTATTTTAACAACGAACCATAAAGAAAGAGCAAATGTTGTTTCTTACCGAACCTTTTTAGATGTAACAACCTTTCACACGAGTGTGGAGGTCAGCAACGTTGTCAGGGATTTCTTAATTTAGCTAAACGATTGAAATAGATGTATAAACCTAACTACATTGTGAGATCGGTGCTGACCAATTTAGTGAAAAGAATATGCTTCTGTTTTGTCCAACATGTGGGAATGTGTTGATTGTAGAGGAAGGACAGAAGTGTTATCGATTCGCATGCAACACATGTCCGTACGTGCATAACATTACTAGGAAGGTAAAACGAACTTTTACTTAATTCCTAGACTTATTGCCAAGTAACTGATGTGTCTGTCATGTGTTCTCTCATACAATGTGTCATTTTAAAACCTATTGATACATTAACATGTCCATCTTTCCCATAGGTAAACAACAGGAAGTATCCCAAACTGAAAGAGGTTGATGATGTGCTTGGTGGAGCTGCAGCCTGGGAAAATGTGGATTCCACGCCAGGTAAATTACCAAATCACCTGCATAATTTAGCTAACATTTCAATCATTCTGTGGTCACTGGTTATCCACGCCTAAAATGATAGAACACTGGCTGGATTGTAGCCCAAAGGCTGGCAGATGGCATAGCTGGATTAGATTTGCCCAGCCTCCTCTGTCCTGTGTCCACCACCGGACCTATAGAGGGCAGGTGGTCCTAATGGGCAATATTCACTGTTACTTATAGCCAGGTATGTATTTACTCTAACCCTCATTTTGTGTTCTTTAGAAAAATGTCCCAAGTGTGAGCACCCCCGAGCATTCTTCATGCAGATTCAGACAAGATCTGCAGATGAACCGATGACAACGTTCTACAAATGCTGCAATTATGAGTGTGGACATCGCTGGAGAGACTAAACTAGTGTTCAATTGGATCTCTACTTGAGAACACTAGTTGAGTCAGCTAACCTGGTTTTATGGTGTATGTGCTGTAGCCAAATCTTGTGTTGTCATGCCAGACAGCTTTGGCATAACCGTGAATAAACAGATAGGAGTTTGCTAATAGCACAAACAGACTGGACCACGTGGCTTCTAGTTGACCACACCATTGGTGCCAAGCGTGTTGGGGGAAAAGTAGCAAGTTGATGTAATATACACTTCTACCAAATGTGCTTCATACACAAGAGTATGTCCTTACTTTATTTAGCATTGTGATTAGTTAACTTCTCTGGGTTTTGTTTCCCATTACATTCAGAAGTCACTTCCAATGTATAGCTGAAGATACATCATTTGTGTTTGAGTAGTTGCCAAATGGCCAGAATCCATTGTTGGAGTCATTATTTTATTTATCCTAGATGTTTTACATACTATAAAAATGACTGTTTTTGGATTAAAAGACTATGACCAGCTGACAAATTACTAATAACATAAAATCACAAATACTGGTTTGTTTTGTTAAAATAACTGCACTGTATGCAACAGTAATGAGCCAACTCATCATTTAGATTTTGCATGTACATTATACAATTCTTTATTTTTTTGAGGGGGCAACAGACCAAACTATCTACCAACAACAAAGACCATCTGTGCTTAAACTGTGCTTTTTCTACTGTGCTTTTACTACAAACTGTGCTTTTACTACATGTTCTTACACAGCTTCAAGCCACTTCTCACTGCATGTAGAAGATTCAAGAGCGTACAAAGTTAAGAGACCAGCCTGTGAAACATATCCATAAGAATGCATGTACATGCAGACATACTCCACCTGCTGTCACTTTTTACTGTATATAATCATGCTGGTTATTGGTAGTATTAAGAGGAGACGAGAGATCCTACAGATGAGACTCAAATGAAGCAGACAAAAGATCTTGCATACCATACATTGGTGTACTTGGACTGGATCGAACGCGTTAATATGAAGCAGGTGATGACATCACTCGAATCTGCATTCGAGATTACATTATTTCAGCCAAGACTTGGTGACGAACTTGCTTTTGTACACCTGTATCTCTATGGCATCTCAGACTAACATGCATCATAGCAATAGTGATCAAACCTAGACAAGGAACACTAAAAAGAAAGAGCAGATTGTGGCTTTGAGACCTTAACTTTGCTTGAACAGATGATGTTGCAGGTTTATGCACAGAAATGCTGAATATGAAAGAATGTATGAGATTGAATATAAAGGACATTCTGTTTATCATTAAATATGCTATGTAACCCATCAAAAAAGGTAGTAAAACAATGGCGAGGGAAAAACCCTCGATGCACTCTACTTTAATTATTCCCTCTGAACATCAACTGACAGACATGACCAGTGAAAGGATAATCTGTTTGGGATTGGGCAGGACAGAGTAGGATTGGGCAGCACAGGTTGACACACATTGGCCTCGTGACACAGACTGGACATATGGCCTGGGAGAGGACTGCACAAAATTACAGTGATATCATGCAGAGCGCTTCATCATTCTAATGTGCCTCTCCAGCAGAGCGGATTGGACTCTGCCAGCCAGGTCGGCTTCGCTCCGTTCCCTTCCTATACGGAAAAATACAAGGAAACGTATTTTTCTCTGTGGACTGATAGATCAACTAGAAAATCTCAGCCTCTGACATGTGCATGGTTATGGTGCTCGGTGACTGCATGGATGTTGAAGCTCAATGTAGTCCTGCATCAATGACAGGTGATGTGTTTGTGGAGAGTACAGGATTATGAGTAAAGATCAGGTTCACTCAGACACTTCATTTGACACCAATCCACATGTAAATTATCCTTAATATGACATATAGTCCAAGTTGTTGACAAAAGTCTTCCAAAATAAGCTAGTCTCCTTACCAGTTGGGTCTTAATGATAATGAAGCTTGGCAAGCAAGGCTATAAAGTAGCTAACTGAATGACAGTCTAAACCACTTAAATAAATAAAAACTATACAGTAAAGTCATGGCAATTATGGTTTTATGAATGTATGAAATTTCACATGGGAACTTGTGCATTCGCAATACCATTATATAAGCACACATTTTCTTCATTATCAAAATTGAATACATTCATATGGACATGACTGGCATTATTGTGTAACAACTCTAGCAAAAATCACTGGACATCAAGTGTATCTAAAGCACATGGAGGATTAAAAAAGACAGTAACACATACTTATCTCACTTAAGTGAGGAAAACAAAATAAATTAAACATAGTCTTACCGACTCGAGTTTGTCCTGACAAATCTGATACATGGTTATTTCCTTGTAACATTTGAAATGGATATACATTTAGGTTGTAGGACAAACAGGGTGATAGAACATAAACATAAAGTAGGTCTCAGACATGGACGTAACCTTCATTGTGCTCCATATTAACATGTTAAAATACATTAAATAATTACAGAAACAACAAAATACTGACCCTGCAATTGCTGATGATTGCTGACGATTTTGATTAAAGTGACAAATGTTTACAGCTTTCCCAAAGTGTGACCTTCTCTACGCCTCAAGTTCGCACCATAAATGTCAAATTCCGAGCATTCTCGTAACCAAAGACATTTTTATAAAGTATGTAAGATGTACCGTGTCTGCAACTCATCTTTTCTCAATTGTTATAGGTTTCTGTTTTTAGATCAAGTTCAGTCCTGTGTGACGTGTCTATCTAAATGCCTGTACATAGCTAGGTAAGTGAGTCTGGACAATATATATATCAGAGGCGGCTGGTGAAAGGAGCTATAGGAGGACAGGCTCATTGTAATGCCTGGAATGGAATCGGTGGAATAGTACCAAACAAATCGAATACATGGACACAACGTGTTGGACTCCGTTCCATGGAGTCCATTCCAGCCATTACAATGAGCCTGTCCTTTTACAGCTCCTCCCACCAGCCTCCTATGATATACAGTAAGTATAGTGTGTGTGAACAAGTGCTTTAGAAAGTGAGGGTAAAGTTAGGAGGGCTGAATGAAGCACAACACACTGAGCAAATGTTGGAGAAAGAACATAGGCTGCAACTACAACCATGAGGGGCTGTGCTTAATGTGTGCATAATATATATATATACACGTGTCTGTCTGTTGGTGGTTAGCAGATACGCTTGTATGTGTAGATGTAGCCCTTGCAGTAGGGGCAGGTGTGTATCACATCCTTGAGATCATCAATCAGACAGGGAATCAAGCAGCAGCCCAGATCACACCTGTGGTAGAGGAGAGAGAGAGAAAAATTACGAAACAAACCACCAGAGAATACAGACCAAAATCAATAGTCTTATTATAGCTAACAACCCGCTGCTCTACTTCATTTCATTCTGTGGTGTTTGGCCTGAAATCAAATATTTCCTGTGTTTATACCATGGTATTGTTGAATACTCGTTTCCGATTGGCTTGAAGGTCATTCTAGAGCATGCATTATTTCCTTATGACGCATGGTAGAATTCAATGGCTACTTCATTCTTACATGTTCTATGTTTGAGCTGCTTTTGAAAGCAGAAGTTTAATTGAAAACATTATTGGCATTGATGCATTCGATTTTCATAACAGCAAGCAGGACTGATGGTTTGGTTATCTATACTAGCAAGTCTGTTTGGTTACCGAGGCAACTACTCTCGCTACAGTGTCTTCAGAAAGTATTCACACCCCTTGAGCTTCTCCAAATTTTGTTGTGTTACAGCCTGAATTTAAATTGGATTCAATTGAGATTTTGTCGTCACTGGCCTACACACAATACCCCATAATGTCAAAGTGGAATGATGTTTTTTGAAAGTTTTTTTTCTTCCAATTTTCACCTAAAATAACATACCCAAATCTAATTGCCTGTAGCTCAGGACCTGAAGCAAGGATATGCATATCCTTGATACCATTTGCAAGAAAACACTTTGTTGCCGTGATAAAAGCGTTTTGTTGTCGTGCACTCTCTGGAAACAATAGCATGGTATTTTAACTGTAGTAGCTACTGTAAATTGGGCAGTGCAGTTAGCTTAAATTCTTGTTAAACTTTCTGCCCATATAAGACATGTCTATGTCCTGGAAAGTTGGCTGTTACTTACGTCATTCTAGTCACATTAGCAACAACTAATTCATGTTATTTTGGCATTAATATATGTGTCACATATCAGTTTGCAAACAATATAAAAATATATATATGATTGAGTTAATAAAGCCACATACAAATATGATCTTTTTGCTTTCTTGAGTAAGGCAGCTCCAAAATGCAGGTGTTTCAGCCTAGCTCAGTGCTTTCAGTGGTGGTTGGACAAGCCAGCGCAAAATACGATGCGTAGGGGTTGGTAATGTTCTCTAGTTGCGCCGTGATTGGTTCAGTGTTCTGTTAGAAGTGCCCATCCAAGAAGGCTCAAGGTCATTGGCCACAGATAAAATGACATCAAATCACGTTATATCTACAGTATCTTTGATTGGACTGATCATGTCAGCATCATACTTTTCAAAATCGTCGCTAGTAATCATCATCATGAATCAAGTCAACGATTTACTGCCAAATCCTTTTCAATACTTGTCATATGAAGAGAAATAATAGATAAAACATATCGGTGCTCATCGGCCATTAACATTACACAACAAGTTGGAAATCGCAAATTCAACCATGAGTGGTTTGGAAAGAATCAGTGGCTTACTGCAAGTATTGCCAAGCAATCACTAGCCTGCTATTCAATGGAATGGCCGTGTGGTCCCAAGTCTGTGTTTAAGGGTCTCTTTCCAAGCTTAAAATTCTAAACATTCAACATTGACCATGCTGTCAATCCAGCGTGATTTCTGCCGCGTTCAAAACAACTTAACAAAACAACTTAAGAATCTAATACTAAGGGTATGTTGTGTAGTACGCTTTAGGTAGGAGCCCATGTGCCTCACCCTAATAAATCGGTCTATTTCACCTACTGCCCTGACTTTGTGGTGCACATGTAGACTATAACCTGTTTTAGAGAAATGTAATCATTGAACATTGTAAGACCTTTCATTGTCTGCTTATGTGCCCTTTCTTTATCCTACGGTTCTGACTTGGTGTACAGAGAGAACACTGTAAGAACGGCCCATGTTCTGAATTCTGCCGCTGTACATTTCAAAAGTGCTGAGCAAATAGTTATATGGACTACGTCCGTCCTAGCTTGCTCATTAATGTCTTAATCAAAATTACAGATTGCCTCTTATCAGCTTGCCGTCCCCTTATGCCACAGTTCGTACATCTCAATTGTCAGTAGAAACCACATTTGTTTAAGCAGGTCAGCCATAACAGCTTTTTTTTTTAATGGCAGTAAATGGGGCTGATTGAACTGTTTTGCTGCCAGACAAGGCTCCGCTGATAGCCAGGTTGTAGCATTGGTAAGGTGTTGGGACTGCAGTTGCGACAGCTTTATGTAGGCCCTAACGGTTTGTGGGCACCGTTTGTCACCATTATAGTGCAATTAATTTATTGTTTAGTGTTGTGTTGTGGCTTTGATGGCATGCACAAACCCCCCCCCCCCCCCACCAAGATTTACATGCTAAAATAGCCACTGCCCACACATACAGATAATTGTATGGTCCCTCAGTCGAGCAGTGAATTTCAAACACAGGTTCAACCACAAAGACCAGGGAGGTTCTCCAATGCCTCTCGAAGGGCACCTATTGGTAGATGGGTAAAAAAAAAAACTGACATAAAATATTCCTTTGAGCATGGTGAAGTTATTAATTACACTTTGGATACACCCAGTCACTATAAAGATACAGGCGCCCTTCCTAACTCAGTTGCCGGAGAGGAAGGAAACCGCTCAGGGATTTCACCATGAAGCGAATGGTGACATTAAAACAGTTACAGAATTTAATGGCTGTGAGGATGGATCAACAACATTGTAGTTACTCCACAATACTGACCTAATTGACACAGTGAAAAAGAAGGAGCCTGTACAGAATGAAAATATTGCAAAACATGCATACTGTTTGCAACAAGGCACTAAAGTAATACTGCAAAAATTTTGCAAAACAATACACTTTTTTTGTGTTAAGTGTTATGTTTGGGGCAAATCCAATACAACACATTACTGAGTTCCACGCTCCATATTTTCAAGCATAGTGGTGGCTGCATCATGTTATGGGTATTCTTGTAATCATGAAGGACTGGGGAGTTTTTCAGGATAAAAAATAAACAGAATGAAGCTAAGCATAGGCAAAATCCTAGAGGAAAACCTGGTTCAGTCTGCTTTCCACCAGACAGTGGGAAGTGAAAATGGTTGCCTCGCAATGATCAACAACCAATTTAACAGAGTTTGAAGAATTTAGAAAATAATAAATAAAAAAAATGGGCAAATGTTGCACAATCCAGGTGTGGTAAACTCTTAGAGACTTACCCAGAAAATACTCACAGCTGTAATCGCTGCTTCTACAAAGTACTGACTCAGTGGTGTGATTACTCATGTAAATTAAATATTTCATTTTAAATAAATTTGCTAACATTGCTAAAAACGTTTTCACTTTGTCATTCTGGGGTATTATGTGTAGATGGGTGAGAATAAAACATAACACATTAAATACATTTTGAATTCAGGCTGTAACAACAAAATATTGAATAAGTCAAGGGGTATGAATACTTTCTGAAGGCACTGTATCTAGTAAACTTGTTAGCTACTTCAGTGGATGTTGACACATTTCTACCTGCAAATGAACACATTTCTAGCAGCAAATGTGTTCAATTATAGCCATGGTGTGAAAGAGAATCAACTCAGGGCTTTATGCGTTCTCAGGAAAATAATGTAACTAAACATGTCGTGGAACACACCTTCCACACCGTTTATTATTTTCCATAGAACGCATAGCCACTCGTTGGTTATTCCTTACATAACCTCTATACAATGTAGTACACCAATTCTTCCTCTTACCCAACAAAGAAGCAGAAGAGGCAGAAGACAGCGTTCATGAGGCCCACGCTGTGGTTGATGCGGGTGATGATGGGCTGCTGGCAGTGGTGACACACAGTCTGTACGGGTGCTGTCTGGAATATCTCCCCCTGTAGCACGGTCACTGTGGTAGCTGTCCCAGGGGGTGCCAGCACCGTGTGAGCCGTCTGACCTGCCACAGGCCCAAATTGAATGGGCCCCGGGCCAAACTGCCCCGGGCCAAACTGCCCCGGGCCAAACTGCCCCGGGCCAAAGTGACCTGGCGGAGGGTAGAAGCCACCTGTAGGGTAAAAACACAAGGAGGTATGTACTGTTTATGTTCTGTATACAGGTGCTATGCCAAATGACATGTGTATGCATTTAGAGTCGCCCATCTTATTTCATTCCCCCTGTAGACCAGTGTATGCCTACCATGTGGTATGGGCATGGCCCCATCTCCTGGGACGTGTGGCGGCAAGAAGCCTGGCTGTAGCGTGGCCTCGTAGGGTGGAGGGCCATAGTCTGGAGGCAGGGAGGGCCCCTGAGGAGGACCCGTCGTTACAGGGGCCGCCGAGCCTGGGAGAGAAAACACAGACAAACAAGAAGAATTTATTAGTGAGCTTTCACAGCAACGATTGATTGAAGAAACATGACTTATGTTGGGCTTAAATCAAGTAAGGCATTTGCCCATTATTGAGAACATGCATCATCATCTGTTACTAGGTCCAGAATAGCCGCACTTGTGCTTTTTCATAGATTTACAATTCTCAAGGATTTGTTACGTAGTTGTAACAAATACACTTTGTTGATGACATTCCTTTGGCTAATCAAAACAGTATTTTGTTGTAAGGAAACCTGGGGTGGAAGGGGAGCCAGACAAATAAAGATTTGTTCACAGACAGGGCCTACTTTCAAGGTTTCCCTGGTGATGTTTCTCTAGGCCTTCCTCTAACCAGCCACACAAGAGCTGTTATGGGAGGCAATTATGCAAATTCACACCAGTTTCCCTACAGCTAGTCAGCTACAGTGCAAATACTAAATCAGCAGCCCAGTCAAAGAAACCAGATGGTATTTTGAAGTTCACAGGTATTCAAAAGGCACTAGCACATCTGAGCAAACTTATTGCAGGTGCATGGCAATAGTTGAACTTCATGAATGAAAAAGAAAACCGCACACTGCTCTTGATAGTATCACTGATCTTTAATAAGCTTACATATCGGCCTCACGGCCTTCGTCAGAGCTCTGATGAAGTTCACAGGTATGCCTGTGCATGGTTCCTACCCTGGACTTCTGTCCTTTTGTAAAATAGTCTCTTTTTGTAGTCTTGCCCCAAACTAAATGTTTTTTCCTCCACATCATACAATAACAGACCATTATAGAATAATTGTACCCGGAACAGCTGGCTGTCCATTCTTCTCCTCGATAAGAGGGGCGCTGGGACCTCCGGGGTAGGGAGGAGGTGGGTCGCTGGACATGCTGGGTGGACCTTTGGATGGGGGGGCCTGGGGTAGAAGCTCCACTCACCACTGGCCTTGGACTCACTCAGCCACTATGTGAGAAGAACACGCACACAGGCCTATCAGTTCACTGACAGTCAGTTCAATACCCACACACTGCAACATGATACAGGAGCTGTCTCGCACTTCAGCTACTGATGCATTCAAGTAAATGTATTTATTTATTTGTCCTTTTGTCTCAGTATTGACTCGTCTAGGTAGACCCTAGATCTTTTCAATCAAGTGAATTGGTATGATAAATATGATGGATGCAGACAATATTCAACAGTATAGCTGGATAACGCTGTGTTTAGGCTAGGCTACTGGCTCTGAGGCCTCTAGAATATTACATTTACAAGGATTTAAGACAAAAACAATGGCAATTGCTTTCAATCCACTCTTTACCTAAATGTGTGTTAGGATAACAAACATTAGTAATGTTTATCATCTAACACACTCACGACAGCAAACATTAGGGAGTTCAGATGGGGCCACAGTGTCTCCTGACCGCTCCTGTCTCAGCCTCCAGTATTTATGCTGCAGTAGTTTATGTGTCGGGGGGCTAGGGTCAGTTGGTTATACCTGGAGTACTTCTCCCGTCTTATCCAGTGTCCTGTGTGAATTTAAGTATGCTCCCTCTAATTCTCTCGTTCTCTCTTTCTTTCTCTCTCTCTGAGAACCTGAGCCCTAGGACCATACGTCACGGGAAACCGGGCATGATGACTCCTTGCTGTTCCCAGTCCACCTGGCCTTGCTGCTGTTCCAGTTTCAACTGCTCTGCCTGCGGTTATGGAACCCCTACCTGTCCCAGACCTGCTGTTTTCAACTCTTAATGATCGGCTATGAAAAGCCAACTGACATTTATTCCTGATTATTATCTGACCATGCTTGTCATTTATGAACATTTTGAAAATCTTGGCTCTCTCTAATTTTCTCCTTCTCTCTTTCTTTCTCTCTCTCGGAGGACCTGAGCCCTAGAACCATACGTCAGGGCTGCCGGGCATGATGGCTCCTTGCTGTCCCCAGTCCACCTGGCCTTGCTGCTATTCCAGTTTCAACTGTTCTGCCTGCGGTTATGGAACCGCCACCTGTCCCAGACCTGCTGTTTTCAACTCTTAATGATCGGCTATGAAAAGCCAACTGAAAATTATTCATGATTATTATTTGACCATGCTTGTCACTTCTGAACATTTTGAACATCTTGGCATAGTTCTGTTATAATCTCCACCCGGCACAGCCAGAAGAGGACTGGCCACCCCTCATAGCCTGGTTCCTCTCTAGGTTTCTTCCTAGGTTTTGGCCTTTCTAGGGAGTTTTTCCTAGCCACCGTGCTTCTACACCTGCAGTGCTTGCTGTTTGGGGTTTTAGGCTGGGTTTCTGTACAGCACTTCGAGATATTAGCTGATGTACGAAGGGCTATATAAAATAAACTTGATTGATTGATGGTTCAGCAATGAGTTGGCAGTCTGACATTAAACAGAAATGACCTCTTAAAGCCACTAATATTTACAGAAAAACAAAACCTATGGCAGCAGGATGAAGAGAAGGGACATAAGTCATGATTACCTGCTGATGACAGTGGGGAGTTTCCACCTACAGAGCCTGCTCTTCTGTCAGGTCCAACAGCCTTCAAGAAAAAGGGAAAAGAAAAGATGGCAAAAGTTTCTTGCATGTGGTCCAATTTGGAAATTGCAATTGCTACTTTCTCAGGCGAATGAAAAGCACTAACAGTGTGCAGCCATTAACAAGTGCTAGGTTAATTATAGACAACTTGCTTCCCTCAAACATTGGTGATTGAACCTTTAGTCTCCAACATCATAACTATAAGATACTAACACATGCATGCCCATTAAATCACAGTCGACTTCATTATGGCATTAATTCATTCACCTGACAACACAAGCGCTTACCTAAGCTAATCTCAGTAGCCTTTAAATAAAACAAGCACATTGCCTCAAAAATGGAGCAGCAAAGCTGTCTGGTGTAACCAATTTAGCCTGTCTCAATGAAAAATGTAACTCTATAATCCTCCTTACTACAATTCACTTCAGCATAAAGGAGATTGACTGGCCAAATGACACAAAAGGAGCTGACATTATTGGAACAGTTAAGAACTAGATATCAAATCAAATTGTATTTGTCACATGCACCCAATACAACAGGTGTAGACCTTACCGTGAAAGGCTTACTTACAAGCCCTTAACCAAAAATGCAGTTTTAAGAAAATACAAAAAAAAAAGAATAACAAATAATTAAAGAACAGCAGTAAATAACAACAAAGGGGCTATATACAGGGGGCAGCGGTACAGAGTCAATGTGTAGGGGGCAATGCAAATCGTCTGGGTAGCCATTTGATTAGCTGTTCAAGAGTCTTATGGCTTGGGGGTAGAAGCTGTTTAGAAGCCTCTTGGACCTAGGCTTGGCGCTCCGGTACCGCTTGCCGTGTGGTAGAAGAGAGAACAATCTATGACTAGGGTGGCTGGAGTCTCACATTTTTTTTATATACTTTCGTCTGACACCACCTGGTATAGAGGTCCTGGATGGCCCCGGTGATGTACAGGGCCGTACGCACTACCCTCTGTAGTGCCTTGCGGTTGGAGGCCAAGCAGTTTCCATACCAGACAGTGATGCAACCCATCAGGATGCTCTCGATGGTGCATCTGTAAAATCTTTTGATGATCTGAGGACCCATGACAAATGTTTTCATTCTCCTGAGGGGGAATAGATTTTTGTCATGCCCTCTTCATGACTGTCTTGGTGTGCTTGGACCATGTTAGTGTGTTGCTGATGTGGATGCCAAGGAACTTGAAGCTCTCAATCTGCTCCACTACAGCCCTGTCGATGAGAGTGGGGCGTGCTCGGTCCTTCTTTTCCTGTAGTCCTTTGTCTTGATCATGTTGAGGAAGAGGTTGTTGTCCTTGCGCCACACAGATGTGAAAGGCACAGTGTGGTGTGCAATAGAGATTGCATCATCTCTGGATCTGTTGGTGTGGTATGAAAATTGCAGTGGGTCTAGGGTTTTGGGATAATGGTGTTGATGTGAGCCATGACCAGCCTTTCAAAGCATTTCATGGCTACAGACGTGAGTGCTACAAGTCGGTAGTCTTTTAGGCAGGTTACCTTAGTGTTCTTGGGCATAGGGACTATGGTGGTCTGCTTGAAGCATGTTGGTATTACAGACTCATATGTCATCACAAAAATGCAGCGCAATTAACTTGGCTACAGATTAGCCTAACACTTTCCCTAACAGACTCTACAACAACATAAACCTCACCTGACTACTGCACGTGTCTGAAAACAAACACAGCCTAGCCTAGGGAGCAGGACACTGCTATGCCACCAGCTGTCCAGACCTGCCATCCATACTTCGGCCTGCTAGGCTTCACTTTCCCAGGTCAGCTGACCATGCCTGTGAGAGATCACCATGCATGTCAGGGCGTCTCTAATTTGAACATAAGATGATTAGGAGGCTGGCCCGCCTGCTCCAAAACAAACAGTCAGAATGCCAGACAGCGCAATAAAAATAAGCCTGTCAAATGACTGGGTAATCTAAGGCAGTGATAAGGCAGAGGAGAGCTATCCAACCAGTTAGTGAGTGTGATGTGAACATTGATTAAGCTGGGGAAATGACAGGAATGTCCAGTGTATGATAAACTGTACAAATGTATGACATCTGAATGTAGGCCACAATTCTATAAGAGCTAGGCTAAGTTAATACCCGTATTTTGCCCAAGGCAACCTAGATGAGGCCATGAATTTGCACTTACTTTACAGTTTAATCAAACAGAACAAGCATTTAGCCCTTGTACATTAGAACAGCATCAGAAATTCAGAATCAGAGTACAGAACACTTAGGTTTAAGGGACATCCAGAGAAGCTTCAGTCATGCACTTCATTATGTCTGGATGAGTTTGATTTGATCACAAACAGTTGAAACAGGCCTTAATTTGTTATAACATTACACTGAATTCCAACAAAGTAATTGAGGATCAATGATGGTGATGTTACAAAAAAGTGTAATTGTCAATGTATGCATATGAATGAGCCATCATCATTTTCAATAATTTACCTCTAATGAGGCAACTTTCTAGTAAGCTTCATCCATCCTTTTCCTGAATCCTCTTGCTACAGTAACGTTATTTACATAATCTGCTCAACCCACTAGACAAACACTCTTTACGTAATGTAGCTAGCTATCTAGACATCGACACAGTTTATATCAAACATAAATTGCTATCTTAGCTAGCTAGCTCGTCGTTACTGCATGTTGGACTTGTTGACGAGAGAGAAGCCTCGATTTGAATGGATGTTTACATCAGCTAGCTAGCGTTATACAACTGTCTGCCTAGTTAGTTACGGTATAGTTGTTACTGTAGCTAGTTCAACTAGCTAGTTAGGTATCTAGCTAGCTATAATTTTCATCAGTGAAAATTGAACTAATTTCAAAAGAACAGTCAAGTAACATGTAACGTTAGCTAGCTCACATTGAGTAACATCAGTTTAAAACTAAACGGATAATAACGTTAGCTAGCTACGTTACGTTAGCTAGCTGATAGTCTCTCAAATATTGTTTCCTAGTTATCTCCACACGGAATTTACCTGATGCGTTGTCTCTTCCACACAATTTTAATTAGGTGATGAGAATAGCTATATCCCAAGCCTGTCCGTAGGGAAGTCAAATGATGGCAACCGTTAGCTAGTCTGTTTATCCTGAATCTACTCAACATCCGCCTCTTGTGGTGCTTTCAAGACAACTGGGAACTCGGCGGAAAAAAAGAGGTCAAATCACGACGTCGGTGAGCTTCAGGTCGGAGCGTTAAAAACTCGGAAAGAAATCAGTTCAATTCAAATGGGCGTTATTGGCATGGGAAACATGTGTTTACATTGCCAAAGCAAGTGAAATAGTATTTACAATGTTGTTTGTGCTCCACTGGTTGCCCTTTTCACATGGCAACGGCCACAAATCTTGCTGCTTTGATTGCACATTGCTGTATTTTGCCTAACAGATATGGGAGTTTATCAATGCTTGATTTGTTTTAGAATTCCTTGTGGTTCTGTGGGAAATATGTATCTAATGTGGTCATACATTTGGCAGGAGGTTAGGAAGTGCAGCTCAGTTTTCACCCCAAAAAATTGTGGGCACACAGCCGGTCTTCTCTCAAGATCAAAGTCTACTATGGCAGCCTCTCTCAGTAGCAAGGCTATGCTCCCTGAGTCTGTACATAGTCAAGGTTTTTCTTAATTTTGGGTCACTGTGTACTCTCTGTTTAGGGCCAGATAGCGTTCCAATTTGCTCAGTTTTTTTGGTTGATTCTTTCCAGTGTGTCAAATAGTTAACTTTTTGCTTTCTCATAATTTGTTTGGGTCAAATTGTGTTGCTGTCCTAGGGGTCTGTTTGTGAACAGAACCAGCTGGCTGAGGGGACTCTTCTGTAGGTGTCACACCCTGATCTGTTTCACCTGTCTTTGTAATTGTCTCCACCCCCCTCCAGGTGTCACCAATCTTCCCCATTACCCCATGTGTATTTATACCCGTGTTCTCTGTTTCTAGTTTGTTTTTGTTTCATCAAGCCTACCAGTGGTTTTCCCCTCTGCTCCTGATTGTTCCTGTTTCCTAGTTTTCCCGGTGTTGACCATTCTGCCTGCTGTCCTGTACCTTTGCCCCACCTTTCTGGATTACTGACCTCTCCCTGCCCCTGACTTGCCTTTTTCCTGCCTCTGTTTGATTATAAACTGTTGATACTTCGACATTGTCTGCATCTAGGTCTTACCTGAAACGTGATAGAAGGTTTATCTCTCTCTGTCGATGAGGGCTTTGTGGTGGAATGTGTGGGTATCACTTCCTTGTAGGTGGTTGTAGAATTTAACTCTTTTCTGGATTTTGATAAATAGCAGGTACAGTCCTAATTCTGCTCTACGTGTGGTGTTTGTGGTTTTGTGTTGTACACCAGCTATATTTTTGCAGATTCTCATTTGGGGAATTCTTGGTTGGTGAGTGGAACTCAGACCTCACAACCATAGAGTGCAATTGGTTCTATAACTGATTGAAGTGTTTTTGTTGTTGCCAGATCCTAATTGGGATGTTGAGTTTTAAGTTCCTTTTGATGGGGTAGAAGGCTCTCCTTATCTCTTAGATCGTTCACAGCCTTGTGGAAGTTACCTGTGGTGTTGCTGTTGAGGTAAGTATAGTTTGTGTGCTCTGGGGGCAGTGGTTTCCAACCCTTTTCAGTTATTGTACCGCCAACTGAATTTTGCTCTGCCTGGAATACCCCCTCAGGTCCTAGTATCCCTGGTGGCGAACTACTGCTCTAGGGCAATGGTGTATAGATATAATTTATATTTATCCTGGCTACTGGACCATTTTTGGGACACCATTATTTTTGTCTTACTGAGATTCAATGTCAGGGCCCAAGTCTGACAGAATCTATGCAGAAGATCCAAGTCGAAACTCTTTATAGTGCTCTGACTTTCCGACCTGAAGATCACTGACGTCATTATTTGACCCACTTTTCTTTCTTATTTTCTCTTGAAGTCGGTTTCAGAGTTCCCAATTGTTTTGAATGCGGCATTAGAGGGATTTGACTTAACCGTGCATAGCGAGATATATTATAACTGGAAAATTGGACATCTCCGACTTCAGGCTTCAATGTGTTCAAGACTGAACTTCCGACTGGGAAAATCGTTTCGAACGGTCATCCAACTCGGAATTCGAAGTCTGAAACTCACATCTTTCTTGAGCGCCGTCATGATTTGACATGTTTTTCTAGTCGTCTTAAAAGCACAATTTCCCCAGCCACCTACTGCTCTGGGTATGATGACTTCTTTTTTTTCCTGTTTTAGACACATTGTTGCACCTTTTGGAAGTGTCACGTTTGTAGACACCTATGATACATTATTGAGTAACAAAGATGAGAATTTAAGCTTTTCTTATGTAGACTGATTGCCTAAAATTAAATGTATTATGGATATGTCAACATTGGCAGTAACATAATGTTGAAGTTATTCTATTTGATGTAAAAACATTTTGAACATAGGATATTTACTGAGTGTGTGTTTTTATATGGGGGCTTTTGGATAGCTTATGTTCAGTTGTTAAGTAATCTGTAAATGTAGGGCAGAGGGTAATACACTCGTGGACCGGTTCGTACTGTACATGAAGCATCCTCCATTCAGGCTGCATATGCATCATTTTACTCCTTAACTAGCTACATTGACAAGGCAGGTAAAAACACAATTTTCGTATTTTCTGACACCAGTGGCTGAACGTGTTGTGCAACATCCTAAATTGCCCCAAAATAAAGCCAGTGAGTGTAACGAACACTGATTCGGTTGGGGAAATTACAGGACTTTCTTGTGTAGGAAAAAATAAGAATATACAAATGCATGGCATCTGAATGTATGGCACAGTTCTATACGAGCTAGGCTAAGTTATCCGTATTTGGCCTAAGGCAACATAGATGAGGTCATGAGTTTGTACTTACTTTACAGTTTAATCAAACAGAACATGCATGTAGGCCTCATGCATTAATGGAATAGCTTTAGAATCAGAGAACAGAACACCTAGGCTTGATGGACATCCAGAGAAGCTTCAGTCATGCACTTCATTATGTCTGGATGAGTTTGATTTGATCACAAACAGTTGCTATAACTTTACCTTGATGTCCAATTAGTGAGCAACAAAGTAATTAAGGATCAAGGTTGACACCATTTTCCACCACCATTTTTGTATTTTCTGACAATTTAGGATGTTGGACACCTGTGGCTGAATGGTGGTGGAAAATGGTGTTTCATAAAGAATGTATGCATAATTTCCCTGTTTCTGCCTTTTCCACTCCACTCTCACTCTAATAACAAATTGCATAATTTAGTGATAGTTCACACTTAAACACTATGGCAAAATATTCACATTACATGTCGGTTAGGACATCTACTTTGTGCATGACACAAGTCATTTTTCCAACAATTGTTTACAGACAGATTATTTCACTTATACTTCACTGTATCACAATTCCAGTGGGTCAGAAGTGTACATACACTAAGTTGACTGTGCCTTTAAACAGCTTGGGAAATTCCAGAAAATGGTGTCATGGCATTAGAAGCTAATTAGATAGCTTCTAAATTGATAGAAATTGAATAAATTGATAAATTGATTGATAGATAAATTGACAGGCTAATTGACATCATTTGAATCAATTGGAGGTGTACTTGTGGATGTATTTCAAGGCCTACCTTCAAATGCAGTGCCTCTTTGCTTGACATCATGGGAAAATCAAAATAAATCAGCCAAGACCTCAGAAACGAAATTGTAGACCTCCACAAGTCTGGTTCATCCTTGGGAGCAATTTCCAAATGCCTGAAGGTACCATGTTCATCTGTACAAACAAGAATACGCAAGTATAAACACAATGGGACCATGCAGCCGTCATACCGCTTAGGAAGCAGACACATTCTGTCTCCAAGAGATGAATGTACTTTGGTGCGAAAAGTGCGAATCAATCGCAGAACAGCAAAGGACCTTGTGAAGATGCTGGAGGAAACCGCTACAAAAGTATCTATATCCACAGTAAAAACGAGTTCTATATCGACGTAACCTGAAAGGCCGTTCAGCAAAGAAGAAGCCACTGCTCCAAAACCGCCATAAAAAAGCCAGACTACAGTTTGCAACTGCACATGGGGACAAAGATTGTACTTTTTGGAGAAATGTCCTCTGGTCTGCTGTCTCCTGAAGGGACACGTTATTTTCCTGGCACCACTCCACCAGGGCCCTCACCTCCTCCTTGTAGGCTGTCTGGTTGTGGTTGATAATCAGGCCTACCACTGTGGTGTAGTCTGCATACGTGATGATTGAGTTGGAGGCGTGTGTGGCCATGCAGTCATGTGTAAACAGAGAGTACAGGAGGGGTCAGAGCATGTATCCTTGTGGGGCCCCTGTGTTGAGGATCAGCATAGTGGCGGTGTTGCCTACCTTCACCACCTGGGGGCGGCCAGTCAGGAAGTCCAGGACCCAGCTGCACAGGGTGGGGTTCAGACCCAGTTCTTACCCTGGCAAGACATTTTGACGTTTGTAAATCTCTCTTGGACAAGGTGATTTTTGCAATATATTCAGCTCTATTTACTCTCAGATTTGAAAATGCTAATTAGCATCAAAGTACACATCATGTACACATCAAAGTACACATGATGCACATCATGCAAGACTACAAATCGCTGCAAGCTCCTGCATGTCATCTCTAGCTGGCACCTTTGTGAACAGTTTAATTTAATGACATTTTAAATAATTTTTTCATTACTACATTTAGATATTCTTACCTTTTCCTCGATTCATCAGTCTCGTCCAGATTATCAAGGCATTTGTAGTTCTTTATGATAGCTACATTAGCAGCTAATTAGCATTACATTTTGGGGGGGTAAATACAGGCAAGTATATTGATAAAATTCACCTTGTCCTAGAGATATTTACATGGTTATTAAAAAGTCACACCGGGGTAAGCTTACACGAAACAGACCTTATTTTAAGCGTTTTAAAATCCCCTATGGGAAAAATAAATGGTGGAAAAACAATTGGAACCATTTCCCTGTTTAACCACTTGGTTTTATGGATATTATGACTCATCCTGTGGTACTCTATGGACATATAGCAATGAACCGAACAGTGGCAACCCGTCATTCAGAGCCCCACAATTTTTGCAAACCCCCCCTCCCCCATAATAATTAATGTTATTTTGCATTAATACGTGTCACATATCAGTTTTCAAACAAAGTTAAAAAAAAACATATTTAAAAATCATTGAGTTAATAAAGCCGCATACAAACATCGTCTCTTTTTTGCTTTCTTGAGTAAGGCAGCTCCAAAATGCAGGTGTTTCAGCCTACCTTATTGCTTTCTGTGGTGGTGGGGCAGCCAGCGGAAAATACGGAGCGTAGGTCTTGGTAATGTTCTTTACTTGTGCCATGATTAGCTCAGTGTTCTGTCACTCGTGGGGACAGTATGTCAAGTCTAAGGGTAGACCTCGAAAATTCAAGCCCCTTGGGTGCTGCCATAGAGTTACATTAGAAGTGCCCATCCAAGAAGGCTCAAGGTCATTGGCCACAGATAAAATGATGTCAAATTACATTATCTCTACAGTAGCTTTGATTGGACTGTCAATATCATACTTTCAAAATCTTCGCTTTCAGGCATCATCAAGAATCATGTCGTCTGGCAAATCCTTTTTAATCCTTGTCATATGAAGAGAAATTATAGGTAAAACGTATCGGTGCTCATGGGCCATTGGACATAAACATTACACGAGTTTGGAATCGTAAATTCAACAATGAATGGTTTGGAAGGAATCAGTGACAGTGGCTAACTGCAAGCGTTGCAAAGCAATCACTAGCCTGCTATTCAGTGGAGTGGCTGTGTGGTCCCAAATCTGGGATTAAGTGTCTCTTTTCCAAGTTTAAAACGATAAATGATAAATCATGCTGTCAATGAAGTGTGACTTGTGCTGCGCTCAAAACAACTGTTAACTCAGAATTGCGAAAAGTTGACTTCAGTGAGTTCAAGACAACTGGGAATTCTGGAAAAAATTATCTCCGACTGGGAAATACGTTTTGAATGGTCATCCAACTCGGAATTGTAAGTCGGGAACTCAGGCCTCTCTAGAGCTACGACCTGAAGATCATCATGATTCAACCTTGTTTTTTTCAGAGTTCCCAGTTGAAAGCACCATAAATCCAGAGAAGGCCAGACTTTGTTGACAAAATTTGCCAAGGAAGGACTGCCGGGCCACCTTCCTGTTCAAGTGAGTAGAGCACAACAAGGTGAGTCCAAAAATGTCCAGTATGCTGCTGCATAAATTATGTAATATGCCAGGGAGATATGTACACTGTATCTAAGAAGGTAATGCTAAGTGTACGTTGTGTAGTAAGCTGTTAGTAGCCTATGTGCCTCAACCTAATAATTTGGTCTATTTACCGCTCTTAATTTCACCAACTGTTTTGACTTGGTGGTGCACATGTAGCCTTTAACCTGTTTTAGAGAAATGTAATCAACAAATTTTGTAAAAGCCTTCATTGTCTGCTTATATGCCCCCTTTTATTTATCCTACGGTTCTGACTTGGTGTACAGGGAGAACACTGTAAGAATGACCCATGTTCTGAATTCTGTAGCTGTACATTTCAAAAGTCCTAAACAAATAGTTATATCAACTACGTCTGTCCTAGCTCGCTCATTAATGTCTTAATCGAAATTACGGATTGCCTCTTATCCGCTTGTCGTCCCCTTATGCCAGTTTGTACATCTCAATTGTCATTAGAAATCACATTTGTTTAAGCAAGTCAGCCATATATGTTTTTTTAGAGGCTGATTGAACTGTTTTGCTGGCAGACAAGGCCAGGTGTAGCAGTGGTAAAATGTTTGGACTGCTTTATGTAGGCCCTAACAGTTTGTGGGCACCGTTTGTCACCGTTAGTGCAATTAATGTATTGCTTAGTGTTGTGTTGTGGCTTTGCTGGCATGCATCCCACTTATTATTCTTTTTTTTGCCCCAACAAGATTTAAATGCTAAAATCACCACTGGAACCACAATGATTTGTCTTTCTTAACATATATTAATATGCCTCGTGTGTTTTGTTTCTAAGCTCAAGTGGGCAGTGAAGTTCAATGGGCCTTCGAAAACAAAATACTTTTTCTGTCTGTTATCATAGAATATGAGGTCATCCTGCAGGTTGTTTCTGAAACTAATGAAATATTTGTCAGAACCCATTGAGTCTAACATAGGGAGGGTTTCCTCCCAAGGCCAAGAGAGAATGCCCTGCCCTGTTGTCCACTCCAGCCGCTAACAAGCTGCTTGTATCTGTGGTCTCATGTCAACAACATTGATGTGATGATTAAGCTCGTCACCTGGAAGCTTAGCCAAATATGGTCTACCTACCGGTTTATTGAAACTCTACACTCAAGCTGATGTGATATGTTGAATTTGATTACTGTAACCAATTATTGCAAGGCACATTAGGACGCAAAACCTGGTATAAACAGAGATGAACAAGAAAGTAAGGCTTTGAGAAAATGTACTTGAGACCTGTTCTAGAGTTTTCTCCCAGGGGCCCTGGCATGTATGTCTCTGCTTGTCTTTGTCAATAAAACATCTAAATACTCTGAAAGCCATCTTGATCTTTCTTTATTATTGATTACCCCGAGACCTTCACTGTCATTGAATGTAACATGATAATTGTTGTTTGTACAGAACTGAAAAAGTGATATGTAGCCTCATATCTTTCTTATAATGTTCCACTTGCTTCAATAATAAGCGAGTCAGAGATGTCCTTCCTGTTCTTTGGGAGATGTAGGCATATTTTCAGTCCTACAGAGAGAACAGAGAGTTATGAACCACTAGCTCCCTTTCCTTGCACAGCATGAGAGGAAGTAGTGGAAGGGTGCAAGCCAAAGAAAACCTCCTGATACAGTGCAACTCTGAAGCAGACTATCCACTGACTCTTCTCTCTGGCTCAGAGCACTCTCAGTTTCACTACCCCCAGATGGCCTCTCACAGTCTTTCTCAGACAGCTACTGTTAGAATACTCAGTAGACAGTTGAGAGCAGCTGAGCCCACAACCCTGTACCAGAACAGTGCCATGTTCTTTTAAAGCTTGGATCTCTGTTTAAAAAACATTCATTGGAGACTTGTGCATGTAAAAGGAACAAATTAGAAAAAACTAACCCGCTATGTAAAGAGAGGATTACGCTATTGTTGCCGTTGGCCCTAGGATTTCCCAGACTCCCACTGTTTCCTGAGAGAGAATAAACTTAACTTAATTCCTGCCTTCTGTTGAAGATGCAATAATGATATACATCATGCTAGGGGGCAAAACAACAAAAACATTCACTTCAATACACAGACATAAACAACAGAAAGAAAGCGGTTGAAATAGGTGTCTCAATGGAGGTTTGCGATTATTTATATAGCCTGAATTTGTATGGTGTTGCGAAGCAATGGCTCCATGCCTAAAATGTCCACTAGAGAGCACTGTGCACAATGCATAACTATAGTCAGAAGACACATTTAGTCTACCACTGCACTCAAATGCAACTATTTCCCCCGCATCTTAGGTGCAGATAATATAGACAATTTTATGCTGTTTTATCTTGAATGAGATTTTTTTTTTTAAATAGAGCATTCTGTACGTTTTTGTTTCACATTGCAATTTAGTCATTAGGCCTACTGTAGGTTTTCCCATGCATTCAAACTTAAACAATAGTGAAGTTCCAGGCACACAAGTTATAACAACAAAGTACTGCTGTTGGCAGAGTAGACACTCCCTTGTTCTCTGGCAAGTTTTACATCCCATAGTCTGAGCCAAGTTTAGAGGCCAACCAACCCAATCTCTCCTTTTCTATCAGACTCCCTGTGACTGGTGAACTTGATCGCAGTTTCCATGTGTTTATTGCCAGATAGATTTGATGTTGCTATATTAAGAAGGTTGTTACTATGTCTGGTTTTGCAGTAGGATACATATTGACACACTGTCCAGAAATAACTTGTTACATAGACTACAATAGGCTACTAATTCATGTTTTAGTACTAATAAGAAGAGGCTGCTGTAACATGTTGAACCAGCAAAACCAGCTGTAAAGTACCCTCCCTGTCCGGAATCTCCCAAACCCACATGCCGGTGCTACAATTACTACAACTACTACACTAAAGCATGACTGGTGTTCAGAGTGAGATTGTTTCAGCAGACAAGGGGGTGAGGGGTCAGTCACATGCATGAATGGAATGAATGAAAGGGAGTGTTGTCTGTCCCACCAGAGCGTTATGAAAGGACATTTCTCTCTACCTGTGTCTGTTTAGTTTCACTGGAACACTACGTTTCTGTTCTCAGATCAGTCTGTATGATGAGAGACGGGGCACGCTGCAGTGCTCTTATGTAACAATGAGACATGTGGGGGGGGGGGGGGGGGCAAGAGAGAGAGAGAGAGGAAGAGGGAGAGGGTGGGAGTCATGGTGGAAAGAAAAGTGTCTCCTCCCCATCCGTTGAGAGTTGAACAGTCCTATTCCTCCCATTTACACGAGCAAATGTGAGATGTAATCAGCAGTCCCACAGCAGAAACGATAGATGCTCATGGTGTATGTGTGTCAATATGATCATTCCCTTGCAGTAGGCTAAATGCAGTAGGCTAAATGCGACATGTTAATGCCATAGTAGCAGAGGGGCTTACGCGTGATAAACATAGCTCTTTTCTTCCTCCTCGTTGCTGTAATCTCTACCTCCCTCTCCCTTTCTTCTATCATGTGCTGCCGTGTCCACTTTGTCCCCATCACCTTTCACCCACTTCCTGCTTTTGAGGGTTCACTCCAGGCTTACTCTCGAGTAGGTTTTTATCTCAGCAATCACGTCAGCTTCTCACAAGTTGTCCAGAAACATGTCTTATCTGAGATTGCATACTGTGACAGTCTATCCAAACAATGACCCTGACATAAACAATAGCCATCTTGTTATTGTATAGGCTAACCCACAATGTTCTGGAGATGGAGTGTGTAATTTCTGTATATTTGAACCATTTCCCATCAGTACAATAGCTGGAGCACTTCTATTATGTTATGTCTTGAACACACCTACAATGCATAAGCTTCATAAACATTGCATGAAATCCATGTAAAGAACTATGAAGTCAGCCTAATGGTCATGGATGTGGTGGGTTGGAATATGAGCAGTACGGAGTAGCAGAGAGTGGGGCAGTGTATTGTAGGAATTTCAGCCATGTAGCTCTGCTCCTCCATCTCGTCTTGTGTTCCTGGCAGCTCCACTATCATCCATGGCCAACCTGGCAGCTGCCTGGTATTCATGTCACGCCCTGCAAACACAGAAACACACACAGCCAGCGAGGTGACGGGGATAGGGAGGGGGACTGGGTCCAGCAGGATGGGTCTAAAGGAGACTCAAAAGTTTTTTATGCACTGCTGCTGCCAGGGAAGTGGAGGTGAAACAAGGATAGTCATAGTCAGAAGAGACACACCACCCACCTCTCATTACTGCTGGTTATGTGGGGTGACCGAGAGATAGAGAGAGGGTGGGGTAGAAATAGAAAAAGAGGGAGAGAAAGAAAGAAAGAACAGGAGGGGGTTCTGCATTATGAGAGAAGCCGTTGTTTATGTTTGAATGCCTGAGTGTTCTCCACATTTTGGGGCAAAAGCAAGTCACATTGCTGATCTCCCCTGGCGCATGCTCTCATCATTTCCTCTATTCTATTTCAGGCTAAAAGTAAATCTCCAGTATGTATACCCAAACCATCATGTCTTAGTTTGGCTCAAACTAAGACATGATGCTTGTGCTTACAGCTTGTGCTTACAGTACTTGAAGAAATATTGTGCTAGCCTGCTTACAGTTTTACAGTGTAAACAAACACCAACACAACTCACCAATCCCATGAGTTTTGAGGAGTTATGAGGATGGGTGGACTGCTCGGGGGCCACTCACCTTTCATTGTCAACTCAGTACAGACAGACAGATCAGATCGATCAGTCTGATGTCAGCATGACATTATACAATGTATCAGACTAAGGCCTGTCCAGCTACAGAATACAGGGAGGTTCACCATGTGAGCAGAAGAACAATAATTGTTTGAGATTGATAGGTGCACAGTCCAACTAGGCTCTGGTTAATGTTTGAATCCATGTCGCTATGTGTTATGACTGTTGGAACATTTAACCACACTCACAGAACTGATGACGATCTTCAAGAGTTAAGTGGAGATTTTGCACGGATACAAAAACACTCAAGTCAAAATAGAGAGAAGTTGAATAGCATACACAGGGGATAACATGAACGAAGACAAAGTCTATCAAATGGGGAGAGATGATTTCCTAAGCAGATGGGGGAAAAGTACAGTGGGGTGAAAAGGTTTGTCATACAAAAACAAATCTGTACCACATAGACAAGGAAGTGGCCATAACATAGCACTGTTTGGTCTCTGCTTGTCCCTGTCCTTGTAGTGTGGGATAAACAGTCTCTGACTCAACATCTCCTCCTCAGTCTGCTCTGAGGTTTTTCATCAATCCAAGGATAGAGAGAGGCCAAACATTCATCTGTTTAGACCATTTCACATTTCCCCTGGTTTTCAAACAGTGTATCTCTCCTTGATGTGATGTGTGTGACTGAAGATTGCGTCATACCAACTCACTGGATTCAACATCCGCTGAGAAATAAACTGCCATCTGAAAAATACTAAAAGAACACAGGATGTTGTGGGTAATAGTTCCATTAGAGTCCCATGTCCATTTGATACATCGTCAGACTTCAAGATCTAATGCAGTGTAATACATACAATATTTATTCAGAAACACAAAATAATTAAGTTAATTGTCTGGTAATCCACAAAATTGTTGTGGTAGCTGTCTCATGGAAAACGTCGGGGAACAGGCGTGTTCAGATTAACCGATGTGCAAAGCAAAACTAGAGTGTGATTATCAGATTAACAGATCGTAGAATAGAAAACGTTTGGATGGGGCCTTCCCTGAATTTATCAGTTCCTTTCAATTGCAATATTCATTCCATTGTACAAAATAAAAAAGATGATCAGGTGGCTAGATGAAACATTTTTGAGCCGAGAGTTCCTGAGACAGCATCACAAGATATGCTGTTTTTTTCTTATTATTTTTCTTTTTTAAATCCTATATTTTTTCTAATATATTTTCCCTCTTTATTATTTTCCCCTAATATGCTGATTTCCATCTTAAGCAACGACAACGCTGTATCAAAAACTATCTGTCTGCTACTTAGAGATGGTGCACAGCTGGAATATCAAGCAAGATGTCTCACTCTGACAGAAACATTTATCTCACTTTTCCTCTGAACACTAGTGGCTGAAAACAAAATCATACAAAAAACACTGAACCATGATTGAAGTATAACATCCTTTAGCATTCAACGCAGACAGAAACACTGTATATAAAGAGGAGCAGTTTGTAAAGCTGCTTATTAAACATAGTTGGATAGCTGGTGTTCCTTGATTGTGTGAGTGGGACAGTCAATGTCATTACCCAATGTTTGAAAAAGCAGATCCAAGTTGGTTTCTAAGCACATTAGAATAGTAGAACACATGATATTCACACACTTACACTGGTTAAAAAATAAAGAAGAATGATGTTATTTATGCAGTGCACCCCCAGTATATAAGGCATCCAGTCCATTGACACCACTCCAGAAAGACAAAGGAAAGATGATGACACTGTCATACACATCGGTGTGTACAACAAGAAGATCCGTCTTCGGCACTAGTCATACAAGTCCATCTTTGTCTCTGGTTTCAGATCAATGAAAAAAAATGTAACATATGCCTAACTAAAATTGTCTGCAGATTTTACAATGTGGGGTCATGTGAATGTTCATCAGCTGTATGCTCATAATTCCTCCTTTCTGTCCTCAGTGCATGTCCACAACATCGCTTGGTTTTCTGCTTTCCCTTGCAGCCAATTCATTTCTCATTTTGTCAAAGAGGACTGCCCGATATTGGTTCCTCTTGTTATCGCGAGGCCCCTGCAGTGCTCTCATCTCTCTGCCTCCATGGTGACGCTGGCCTGTTCACTGGAGTCCTGCTGAGTGACGGCTTGGGGCCACCCAGGGGGAGGCACCTGAGAGGGCAGCTGCCCAGAAGTCCACAGGCCCTGCTGGGTCTGACCTGGAGCAGAAGGACCCATGGCCCAGTTGACCTGAGGAGGAGAGGTCGCCATGGAGGCTATGGGACTGCTGCCGTTGAAGCTCTCTGAGGCCTTGAGGCGGGAGAACATGGCCAGGGCATCTGGGAAGTTGGGAGGTGTTGCTGGTGTGTTGGCTGGAGTGTGCATCTGTGGAGAAAGGAGAGAACCATTACTAAGAGAACATCGATCTGTAAGCATTTCTGATTGCATATTTCACTACTGACTTTTGTAATTACTGGCGCATTGTCTCCAGTTCTAATTGACATGCTTGGTTTGATTTACCACCTTGACACTTATGTCCTCCCTAAACTGGTCCTTAGAAGTGCCTACATCATAATAGTTGTGGAAGCGAAAAAGGAAAAATATTTTCCCTTCGAAGCCCAACTTCCTCAGACTGACCCTTTGTCTTTCCACCAAATTCTACATCCTGCCCTGAGTCTGCCCTCTCAGCTGACACTACAGAGAGCAGGCCTCAGGAGACTGCTCCGTGACTGCCAAACACTGGACTAGTCAGCCAAAACAAACACCATCCCATGAGTAAGAACCTAAGAGGGTCCAAAGGAATCGTACCTTCTAGGACATGAAAGGTCAAAGCAACCAGTGTTAGGATTCACCCCAAACATCTGAAGGCTTCCAGACTGTCTGTTTTCTCATTGTGTGGACAGGATATCCACCACATAATAGATTATGCAATATCTCAAACAGTCATGTGATTTGTAGTGGAACTAGAGGAAACAGATACCCTCCCTCCAAGGCACATGCTTGCCTTCAGAATAAGTTTGGACTGCGGTAAACATATTTCTTTAGGAGGATTGTCAGACAATTTAACTACATTTTGTTAATGAGAGCTGAAATATGTACAAGAAGAAAAAGATCACCACAGGCTAATAAAGAAATCCTTATTACTTGATAAGAACATTAGTGGAGTATCCCACCCACATGGATTTCTAAGGTTTCTATGGTGCAGTAAGAATGAATGAGTGAATGAACGAACATTGGATTTCCCACAGGCATTAGCGTTGACCTGCTTCAATAGGAACGAGACATGCCTTTATTCAACGTAATCATTTATGATGCACAGTGAAGCTAGTGTGTGCATTGCTCAGTTCAGGACAAGCATGTCTTTGTACAAAAAACAGGTCAGCAGCAGCCATACTAGCATAAGGCTGGCTGCTTCAGAAATGTCATTTAGCATTTTGCAGATCACTGGTAGCCTACATTTGCTTCAGTCAATAACACTGCAATAAATTGCAGCAATAAGTTTTAAGTGATCATATCAGACTTCCTGTCAATTGACACACATGGCGGCAACAAAACCATGACCTAAGATATGATTTTGAACTTTTTGTTGTTGTACTGTATCGGTTTACAAAACGGTTAAAACTGTACAGCTGAAAAACACGTATAATACAAAGGCCTTCCGTTATTTGATCACAATAACAAGACAGCCTGGCCTGTGTGGGAGTTTCCACACAGGCATAGGGATAGGGAGAAGGGTGTTGAAGGGGTTGGCTATGTGGACACAGGGTGTGGGCCTCAGTGTGTGGCAGCTGCTCAGTCAGATCAGCTGGCTCTGTACACATAAACACACAGGAGACCGACCGTGCATTTTCTCATCTGGAGCTGCAAAGTTGCTATAGAAACAGTCCTGTTTGATAGGGATGGATCCTGTAATAGCAGCTGCAGCCAGGGAAACAGTACATGAGAGCTTGTTTTAGAGAGTGTGGTCTTTCTCATCCCCATCCCTTTTCCTATTGTTTATTGTCAGTTTGCCATATTTGTGCCTCAGAATAAACAATGGCAAACTGTACCCTGTACTAAAGCCCTGCATCCTGCCAACCAGCATTGTCCATATTAAACACAATGTGCTATTGTACAACAGGCAGTCTACTCTGTCATTGTTCAAAGGGCTTGTAAACAGACACATTCTCCTTTCAAAATGATATCCCGCATCAGAGCACATCTAAATGTAGACACTAAACGTCTAATAGAATCCCAAATAGTAATAACAACGGTAGTAGAACAGTTTACAAAAGCTGTTTCTTTTGGACGATGTTATGAAGACTTTAACTGACTCGATTCATGACTGCCACAGACCTCCTGGCATCCTAAACATTGACTGGGACATTGTGATACACCACACGTCCACAATATTGCCACCAGCCTATGCCTTATTAGCCTGCTGTAGCTAAAACCCCTATGTGCATTTCAATCATGAGGGATGTAATCTGTGGATGTAACATCCCACAAGCACCTTGAGTTTCAACACTGACCTCCATTGTGTGATCTACAAGATACAATTGTTGAGGGCATCATGGGTAATCTGTCTTTAGCGAGGCTGCACCTGTTTCAGAGCTGTTTCACTAACTCAAAGTCACCCTACACATTGTCTGCCTCCATGTATGTGGTCAACTGTCCAACGAGACAAAAGAAAGGAAATTCAAACAGCACGCGTCACGTGATACACAGCTTACATTGCTGTTTTCTGTATCAACAAATCCATCTCACCAACCTCCAACACAAACAGGTCAATGAGCAACCATAGAGTGAGTCAATAATTAACCCAACACAGTCCCTTGTTGTTGTTATACAGCCAGGGATAGATTAATATACAGATGCTGCTTTGTCATGTCAACTTGTTCAAGTGACAGAAGTGTCATTTTAAACCAAAGTCAGAGTGATCTTCATAGCAATACAACCCTTACTGACAACAGCAACAATAACCTACAGCATTTTCAAAAACATTACTTTTAATAGCCTTGGGTGTAACAGAGTTAGTTTCGTAACCTCACTCCCCAGCTTGAAATGTCTCCACATCATGTTACATGTGCATTGGGCCTCTCCTACGCTTGGCCTTTCTGCACTGGTCTGTTTAAGGACACAGTGGGCACATATTGCACCGTAGTTAACCTGACAACCATTTGTCAATGAAAGGGGCTCAACTTAACCTTATGCCACGCCTGACAGCCAACCCCCTAATGTAAACAGACCACGCCAGATGTATTGCCAATGTCACTGCTTCTTATCTCATCTAATGTCTGCCCACATCCTGTTTATTTTCATCAGTTTGAAAATGAAAATAGAAGCAGAATAAGATCACTGGGAAATGGCAGAGCCAGTGGTAGGTTATGAGAGGTAAGGTTCTAGACCCAAATAAGCTGATATCTTATTGCTCATGAAGCCAGATGTTGTTTCGAAAGGAGGAAATCTATAGGTCAAATGGACAATCTATATGACAAATGGTCTCGATTAGACTGTGCTAATGTCCTGTTATACATGTGTCAAGATTTTAACACTGCCATTAAGTTTCAGTAATAATTTTGAATTAAAAGACAGTGTATGTATGTTTTGTATAGTATGTACAGTATCATAAGTGCTGTAGCACTTAAATCATTTTATTTTATAACCTTTTTTTTATTACTAAAACAATGTTCACTTTCGCTCGAACCATCCTCCCCCACAATACACATTTTCAAGGCTTCAATTCAAGAAAAAGAATAGTAGCAGTACAGATCATCCATAACTCACATGACTTCATTTGACGACTATGAGTGTTAGAAACATAGTAGCCTATCACGTCACCGTTCATGTGAAATAACACAGTAAGTAATATGCTACAGTACATGACAAGGCACTATGAACAACGTGGCCAATGTGTGTTTATTTTTGTCAGGCTTGTGTTTCGGTGCAACATGGCGGACACGGACGAGAAGTGCATGAATATAAATATAATCATAGATGTTGCAATAATCATCCTCATCATCACAATGTAATAATAATAATAATAATACATCAATCATTCATTGTTATCAATAATACTGTAGGTTTTCTATACTTACCATTTGATGATGGTGACTGTATGGAATATTGGTTTCTTGAAAAAAGGCACTTAATGCAGTCTATTGAAAAATAAAATATATGTGTCAGTAAGCACCAGTCCAGTGTGCATTAGCCTATTGCAGACAGATACAACCTAAATCGATATTATACTATCTCCTGTGAAAATGTTACATTGTGCCATTAGGCTGCTGAATACCATAGTTAGCTACATTTTCATTGCATAATAGCATTACCCTACTGGGGTGTTGTAAAGATAACCAGATTATTTTACAAATTATTGGCATTACTGAATTAATTATATGTATTTAATTCATGACTCCGAGAAACAGACACAGACTAATCTCTGTAACTGATCTATCTTCCATGCACCAAACTCAGACCATTGTCAAGAAAAGGTTCCCATACCTCGAACTGCCAATGTGCCGCTTGTAGAAGCTGTTTCGCTTGGTCTGCCGCGCATCCAGCAGTCAGGACGAACTGATTTATCATAACTTGGTGCTTTAGATCATCCATATTTGCAGAAGCGGGCTATTCTAAACCCTTCCTTTGGGTTGGTGCTCAGTCCTTGAGGTTATTCTCCCTTGCACTAGCCTTTCCTCTCATCGACCATGGAGACAGCACAGTCCGCAGTGAAAACCCAAATATTTACTGTATGAACTATGTTCAATGTCCTTTGATCGGCAGCACGAGAGCGCAAATCAGAGCGATGGGGAGTGGTGACAGAAAGAACTACAAGTCCCTAACACCATGTAGTTTGATGTATCACACATCAGAAGGCTTTTTGGCTTGAAACTTGTGTTTATTTTCTTTAGCGGACATCCAGTTATCCTTGGTTCTATCGTTATTCTTGACAGGTACACAATTGGATATATAAGTGGCTGTGTAATACCGAGGAAAGTCTAAAACTTGTTACAAAACGGTCCCTTGGACGATAAATACACTAGCGTAGGGGCTAGTAACGTTAGTAGTTAGCTAATTCTGTAGCTAATTAGCTAGCTAGCAACAACAAGGAAAGATGGGGTCGATTCTTAGCCGGAGAATCGCTGGCGTTGAGGATATTGATATCCAGGCGAATTCTGCATACAGATTTCCACCGAAATCGGGTAAATATAGCTATTGATTTGGATTGAAACGCTAAAACTCGAGCTATAGCTAACGTTAGCTAAACTGATATCATCAGCTCCCAACATTATAGGCCTAACGTTACATGTGAACGCTATTAATGGTTAATTGTATGATATTCAGTCGTGGTGAGATGTTTATTTGATGGGGCAGAGTTGTGCATCGGTGCCCTGATCTTGTCCTGATTAAAGATAGGCCTTCCATTATGATTTTATCCTGGTTCTAATCCAGTCACATACTTCTATTTTCTTTTAAGGGAATTACTTTGCCAGCCATTTTTTCATGGGAGGGGAGAAATTTGACACCCCCCATCCAGAGGGTTACCTATTTGGAGAAAACATGGATCTGAACTTCCTTGGAAATAGGCCTGTACAAGTAAGGACAAACAAGTTCGCTATACAATGGCAAAGGTTCTTAGCTATGTTAAGTTTTTCATCTTGCAAGCTGCTGACAGATAAGTAACATGTACAGCATATTAGTTGAAGTGGAAGTTCAGGAGTAGTCCTTGATTCACATCCCCCAGGCTATTGATTAGGCTAAAGCATTTGAAGTTTATCTGCATTTGGCTGTTCTTTTCTTAGACTAGTTGTCGTGTCTCACCTTTGCTTAGTTTCCGTACGTGACCCCGGCACCCCATGAGCCTGTGAAGACCCTGAGAAGTCTGGTCAATATCAGAAAGGACTCCCTGCGCTTGGTCAGGTGAGGAAAAACACCATCATATTCTACAGCAAGTAGTCTTCAGACTAACCTTTCCTCATTTATTTTTCTTAGTGGTTTTCATTTTCAAGTGATTCAGGGTCAAGAATCCTGGCTGATTGAGCTTAGCTTAACCTGTCTAGGACTGGTTCGCCAACAGCCAATGAAATTGCAGGGCGCCAAATTAAATCAACATAAATCTCATAAATCAATTTTCTCAAACATACAAGTATTAGACACCATTTTAAAGACAAAATTCTCGTTAATCCAACCACAGTGTCCGATTTCAAAAAAGCTTTTCGGTGAACGCAGAACATATCATTATGTTAGGTCAGCAACTAGTCACAGAAAGCATACAGCGATTTTCCAACCAAAGAGAGGAGTCACAAAAAGCAGAAATATTGATAAAATGAATCACTAACCTTTGATATTCTTCATCAATGACACTCCCGGGACAACATGTTACACAATACATGTATGTTTTGTTCGATCAAGTTCATATTTATATCCAAAAACCTCAGTTTACATTTGGCTTTGCCTCCAAAACATCCCGTGAATTTGCACAGAGCCACATCAAATCACAGAAATGCTCATAATAAACATTAATAAAAGATACAAGTGTTATTCACAGATTTAAAGATATACTTCTCCTTAATGCAACCGCTGTGTCAGATTTCAAAAAAACTTTACGGAAAAAGCACCCCATGCAATAATCTGAGTACAGCGCTCAGGGACAAAAACAAGCCAAACAGATATCTGCCATGTGTAGTCAACAGAAGTCGGAAATAGCATTATAAATATTCACTTACCTTTGATGATCTTCATCAGAATCCACTCCCAGGAATCCCAGTTCCACAATAAATGTTTGATTTGTTCGATAAAGTTCATAATTTATGTCCAAATGGCTCCTTTTTGTTCGCGCCTTGAGTTCACAAATCCAAATTCATGACGCACGAGCAGACAAAGTCAAAAGTTTCGTTACAGTCCGTAGAAACATGTCAAACGATGTATAGAATCAATCTTTAGGATGTTTTTATCATAAATCTTCAATAATGTTCCAACCAGAGAATTCCATTGTCTGTAGAAATGCAATGGAACTCAAGCTAACTCTCACGTGAACGCACATGGTCAGCTCGTGGCTCTCTGTCAGACCTCTGACTCAATCGCCTCACTCGGCCCCACTTCACAGTAGAAGCATCAGACAAGGTTCTATAGACTGTTGACATCTAGGGGAAGCCTTAGGAAGTGCAACATGACCCATATCCCACTGTATCTTCAATACGGAAGGAGTTGAAAAACGACCAAACTCTGATTTCCCACTTCCTGGTTGGATGTTTTCTCAGGTTTTTGCCTGCCATATGAGTTCTGTTATACTCACAGACATCATTCAAACAGTTTTAGAAACTTCAGAGTGTTTTCTATCCAAATTTACTAATAATATGCATATATTAGCAACTTGGACTGAGTAGCTGGCAGTTTACTCTGGGCACGCTTTTCATCCAAACGTGAAATTGCTGCCCTCTATCCATAACAAGTTAACATCTAATCACTGTACTTGTTTAGGCTTACGTTTCGTTTGATATTGACATGCTTTCATAAGTGTGGTGCATGAGCGATTTTTTTGTTGTTGTTGTTAACTTAATCATAGCTTCGGTTTCAAAGTTATGTCATTTTGAAATTGGCCACTTGAAAAAGCTAGCTTAACATTGTTTTGTTTATCTGCTTGACTACTAGGTACAAAGATGACACTGATGCTCCAGTAGATGAAGGAGGGAAGCCAAAGGTTCTGTATGGTGTGGAGTTCACATTTGACGCTGATGCTCGTGTGGCTATCACCCTGTATTGCCAAGCTTTTGAGGAATTCACCAATGGGATGGCAATGTATGTAAGAGTCTGATTCAGAAACCTTTTCATTTACATCATAGACTATGCTTAGCATCAATATGCTATTGAAGTCATTCACTAATTAGAAATACATATTTTATTCCACAGTCTCTTGCTCCCAAATATCTAACTAAATACAATCCAGCATTTTACATTTCTCATTTGAAATGAAATCCATGCCTTTTATCCGTTTCTGAAGATGTGCAGTGAAATTGATTTATTCACTTTAAAGACACATTGTATAAGAACATCTCATGATAGTGGCCAATATGGCCAATGTACAGCATAGCACGCCAGTCTCCAAAAAGCAGACTGGGAGATATACAATGGGTCCTTAGCAACCACCTGTTTCCATGGATACGCATGTCATCTGAAGAGGGAATTAATATAATAGTTTATGCTGAGGTCATTATGTGAGTGGATGGATGTGTTATTCTGCTTATTTTGCATGTTTTTTATTGAGATTTTCCATTGACAAATTTAAGAGGGACATTTCAGGAATTGATTTTAGTTAGGCCTAATGCTGTTTTTCATTATTTGTGATCGAAGAAAGAGCTTTCAACAAGAGATCTGAAAAAGAACATCTTATATTTCCAGTATACTAAATTAACTTTGATAGTTTTGTATTGATAAGATATTGACATCACTGTTTCTGTTCTGTGTAGGTACAACCCAAAGGGCCCAGCCCTGGTTTCTGAGACTGTACACTATAAGAGGGGTGTGAGCCAACATTTCTCCCTGCCTTCTTTCAAAATCGATTTCACCGACTGGAAGGAGGAGGATGTGAGTATATCTGGGCAGCAGCACTCAATCCTGTGGAGTGATGTCACCAGCTGACCGTTGATAAACTCATCTGTTGTCACCATTTATTTTATCTTTACAGCTGAACTTTGAGCTGGACCGGGGTGTTTTCCCCATGGTGATCCAAGCTGTGGTGGATGAAGGGGATGGTAGGTGGTCCAAACGGTTGACGCTGATGTTAATGTTCTTCGCTCCATATATATTTCAAGGCTGACCTAATAACGAACTTAGTTGGCAACTGTCTCTCCGCTGTACCACAATAGCAGGTGCTAGATTAGACATTCTGTATGCACAGAGTACAGTAATCCCTTATGAATTAGTGTTTGTCCTTTTCCAGATTGCTTGGGACATGCACATGTGCTGCTGGCAGCCTTTGAGAGAGTAAGTAACTCATTATGATGATTCAGTAGAAGAGGACAGTGTTTGATTTTGACTCAAATTTGCATCCCGCGTCTGATGTCATGAAGTTCTGTTTTAAACACATTATGAAATATGTGAAGTAAATACAATTTCTTCCTTTCAAGCATGTGGATGGCAGTTTCTCCGTCAAGCCTCTGAAGCAGAAGCAAATTGTAAGTTCACACAAGTTAATCCATGTCTTCTCTATTATATTAGTAGATTATTCAAAATAAAAAATGCCTGAATAACAGAAACATGTTCATTTACAACACGTACATTTGTTAGCATGTGTGCTTACTTCTTCTTTATCTCCTATGGGACATAAGGCTACAATGTGTTCCTCCCATCATTCTCTGTCCTTGGCCACGTGTTGTTACCATGTGTGCTCTCTGTTATAGGTGGATCGTGTGAGCTACCTGCTGCAGGAGATCTATGGAATTGAAAACAAAAACAACCAAGAGACCAAGGTTGTTATTCTAGAACTCACCTGGAACACTTTTTGTAGATGCATACAGTAGATTTATTTAACATGAATTTACAAAGGCTGTTGGAAAGCAGCACATTTTTACATTATAGAGGTGTAACCACACCTGAATCTTTCAGAAATGTAAACCAGAAATGTGGCTCATTATGCTGTAGGTTTTCAGACCGTTGGTTAGTCTATTTCTTTGTACATGTTCATCACTCAAACAAATGTTTTTTTGGTTCTCTGCAGCCGTCGGAGGATGAGAACAGTGACAACAGCAATGAGTGTGTTGTTTGTCTGTCAGATCTCCGAGACACCATCATCCTGCCCTGCAGACACCTGTGTCTCTGCAACTCCTGTGCTGACACCCTGCGTTACCAGGCCAACAACTGTCCTATCTGCAGACTGCGTAAGGAGCGACGCTAGTTTGTTTCAGATAGGCTTCCAACTGGGATGCCTTAGCTAATAGGAAATAGACCTGCCAGGCTGCCATGTCTCAGAGCTCAGCGAGAGAGACACCTAATAGACGTAGAGATGAATGCCCTGTGGGGACTGAGCTGATTTAAGGAAAATGCTGTGAAGTTGACATTTTAGTGACGATCCAGTCACATTTGACAGTGTGTAGTGTAACCAGTGTTTGGTCTCTTTCTCTCCCCAGCCTTCCGAGCCTTGCTGCAGATCAGAGCTGTGAGGAAGAAGCCTGGGCCGCTGTCCCCTGTCTCTTTCAGCCCTGTACTGGCTCAGACCATGGACCATGATGAGCACTCGGTACGGCGCACACGACCCAGGCATTTGTTGTTAATACACACATGACATCATTGGTGTCAAGGATTGTTTCTTATTCAACTTGTATTTAACGAAACTCAACTCCATCACTATGCAATTACAAAGCCTTTAATAAATGACTGTGAATGACTAGTGAAGATATGAGCAGTCTTTCTGTGTGTGCGTCTCTCCAGAGCTCAGACTCGGTTCCCCCAGGCTTTGAGCCCATCTCTCTGCTGGAGGCCCTGAACGGCCTACACTCTGTGTCCCCCTCCATCCCCCCCGCCCCCCTCTATGATGATATTAACTTCTCTGGGAGCCTGGTCGGGGAGGGCCGTCCGCTGGGCTCCCCAGAACACTCCGGTGACGGTGGCCTGCAGAAGGGCAAAGTCAGCAAGTCACCTGACAGGTAATCCTGGGACACAAGGGTAGTAACAAGCCCAGTTCACTTTCTCCTCCATCTGAGATGGACCATCTCCCTGAAGTGTACACTACACCCCCCCCTCATGGATTTAAAAAGAATGGACAGGTGAAAGGGAAGATGGTGGAACCTCCCTCCAGCGAATATTTAAACCAATCCAAAGCTTTGAAATCTTTTGAGGTAGGGTGAACTTTAGGAAGAAGGGGGAGAAACTGAAGTGGGCTAAAGTGTCCCAGTGCTGCTCTCTACAGTCCATCTGCCTGCTACTGTAATTTTTCACACCATTACCATTTGTTTTGAACAGTCTCTAACTTGGAGCAAATGCAATTTTGAATTATTCAGTTTTAGTATTGAGTTAATAGCCCTGACATATTAACTGCCCTGGATGGATTTGCTTGTTGACATTGGGTTTGACTCTGGATTGATTGCTCATCAGTTTGTGTAACGGCTGGCCCAGGGTCAGAATAAAGAGTGTCCGTATGTTGTGGTGAGCTGCTGCTAGAGGTCTTCTCCTGTATCCAGCACTGTGCTACAAACTGATTAGACGGCATGTCCTTGGCAATCCATCCAGTTGACATTGCTGAGCCTTGCCAACCTGCAGAAAAATAATTACTAGGACAACAGTACAGAGTGCAGTCTGTTTATTATAAAGCTTCACGTCGGTTGTAAATGTTTTTTTGTTTATCAATGTCACCTCATTGTAAGTGTTTGACCCCCGCAGCACCCTGAGGTCGCCCTCATCACCCATCCAAGAGGAGGATGAGGAGAAGCTGTCTGAAATGTCGGACACCCAGCCTCACACACTGCTCTCCAGCAGCCCTGCTCCCACCGAGGCCACTGCAGCCGAAGATGTACCGGAGTCCATCTCCCCAGATGATGGTGAGTTCTGTCATGCTCTGAATGCACGTAGTTAGCGGTCCAGTCTACATCAAGTTTGGGTAGGTGACCCCTCCAAATAATGGCTTGAATTACCATTGCAAACCAGTGTAAGGACATTTAGGTCTTGTTGCATGTTGTGACCTTGTCTCTCCCTCCTGTCGTGGGTGGTCCAGAGGACAGGCTGCACTCTGGAGGAGAGAGACAGATCCTTCAGGACTACAGCAGTGAACACAGCAGCCTGACCAAAACAGAGAGTGACCCGCCGGGGGACTTGTCTCTGCCAGGTAAGCTAATAATAACACAAGGCCCAGGCCCGTGCGTATCTGTGCACGTGTGCATGATTGTGTATGTTTGTCTGGATATTAAAGATATTCTCTGGTTCTTTTGTATATTCTTTAGGCAGTAGTTCTGAAAGTAGCGCCCAAGAGCCAAAAGTGTCCCCAGAAAATTGCGTACTATGTCACATATGTACAGATATGTGCACCATGTCTCTCTCTCTCGCTCTACTGTGTGCGTGTTCCTAGCTGTCACTCCCTTGGCAGGCTGAAGATCATTGGCTGAAACTTTAATTGCTAGGAGGCTGGCCCACGTGGGGGTCAATGGAGGGAAAATGGCACTGCACAGCTTCCAGAAAACAGGGATTTCTTGGCTAGTTCTGCTCATAGATTATGCATGAACTACACATTAACACATCAGAAACGGGAGGTTTAAAAAAAAATACTTACTAGTTGCCAAAGTACCAGAGCATGTCTTTAATGCTCAAACCAATTGTAAACATACATTTTTCATTGCACGTATAACACCTTTTGGCTCTTTTTCTCTTTATTCTCCCGGGCTTTCAGTCCCCCAGCTTTGCATCTAACCCGTGTGCTGTTTGTTCTTCTCTGTTTCCTTACTCCCTGCCCTGTCCCTTTACCTGGCCTTGCTATGGCCAGCTCTAGGTCCTGATGCCTGCTCTATTGGTATGGACGAATAAATGTGGTATGTAGGACTTCTCTGTCCTGTCTTCACCTATCTGTTTTTCTGTTACGTTGCTTCAGAGAAACCGATCCCTCGCAATCTGTCAGATTCAGGACAGTTGGTTAATAATCTGCTGCAGGTTGTAACTCTGTTTATCATGCAAATTGACAGCAAGTTTGTATTGATAAGTATGCAACTGTTTAGATTTATTTCACCGGAGTAAGAGATCCTCTTGTTTAATTGGATCATGCTCCTTGTGTCCACAGGGTCATCAGAGTCAACAGAGAGCCTGAAGAGTCAGAGTACCAACTGCTCCAGCCAGCCCCTCCTGTGTCCCCCCAGCAGCCTTCACATGGAGGATGAGCAACTTGACCCCTAACCTCTGGGCCCAACGGTTCTCCCTCTCTGGCTGAGTCCCAATTCACTTTCTCGCATGGATTTAACAATGGTGGAAACTCCCTCCAGTCAATAATTACACCAATCCAATGCTTTTAAATCCATGACGGGGAGTGTGAAAGTGCACATTTAGACTGAAGGATGAAACATTGGGATTTAGCCATGGTCTCCTCCCAAGCCCATCCCTCCCCCATGATCCAGTCCCCTTGGGCCTTGTAGAAGACCACTCTCCTACTTTGGTCACCGATTCATGCCATAACTGGCATTGATTCAAAATTTGGTTGTGGTGGTCACTGCAAGGATTTACTAAAACCATACTATACCTTAACTAAAAAAACAACAAGTCCTTCATTAGATTGCTTTACATACAGTTGAAGTCGGAAGTTTACATACACCTTGGCCAAATACATTTAAACACATTTTTTTCACAATTTCTGACATTTAATCCCAGTAAAAATTCCCTGTTTTAGGTCAGTTAGGATCACCACTTTATTTTGAGAATGTGAAATGTCAGAATAATAGTAGAGCGATTTATTTCAGCTTTTATTTCTTTCATCACATTCCCAGTGGGTCAGAAGTTTACATACACTTAATTAGCATTTGGTAGCATTGCCTTTTAAATTGTTTAACTTGTTTAACTCAAACGTTTTGGGTAGCCTTCCACAAGCTTCCCACAATAAGTTGGGTGAATTTTGGCCCATTCCTCCTGACAGAGCTGGTGTAACTGAGTCAGTTTGTTGGCATCCTTGCTCGCACACGCTTTTTCAGTTCTGCCTACAGATTTTCTATAGCATTGAGGTCAGAGCTTTGTGGTGGCCACTCCAATACCTTGTCTTTGTTGTCCTTAAGCCATTTTGCCACGACTTTGGAAGTATGCTTGGGGTCATTATCCATTTGGAAGACCCATTTGCGACCAAGCTTTAACTTCCTGACTGATGTCTTGAGATGTTGCTTCAAAATATCCACATAATTTTCCTCCCTCATGATGCCATCTATTTTGTGAAGTGCACCAGTCCCTCTTGCAACAAAGCACCCCCACACATGATGCTGTCACCCCATGCTTCATGGTTGGGATGGTGTTCTTTGGCTTGCAAGCCTCCACCTTTTTCCTCCAAACATAACGATGGTCATTATGGCCATTTCTCCAAAAAGTATGATCTTTGTCCCCATGTGCAGTTGCAAACTGTAGTCTGGCTTTTTTATGGCGGTTTTGGAGCAGTGGCTTCTTCCTTGCTGAACGGCCTTTCAGGTTATGTCGATTATTGGACTCACTTTACTGTGGAAATGGATATTTTTGTAGCTGTTTCCTCCAGCATCTTCACAAGGTCTTTTGCTGTTGTTCTGGGATTGATTTGCACTTTTCGCACCAAATTATGTTCATCTCTAGGAGACAGAACGCGTCTCCTTCCTGAGCGGTATGACGACTGCGTGGTCCCATGGTGTTTGTTCTTGCGTACTATTGTTTGTACAGATGAACATGGTACCTTCAGGCGTTTGGAAATTGTTCCCAAGGATGAACCAGACTTGTGGAGGTCTACAATTCTTTTTCTGAGGTCTTGGCTGATTTCTTTTGATTTTCCCATGATGTCAAGCAAAGAGCCACTGAGTTTGAAGGTAGGCCTTGAAATACATCCACAGGTACACCTCCAATTGACTCAAATTATGTCAATTAGCCTATTGGAAGCTTCTAAAGCCATGACATCATTTTCTGGAATTTTCCAAGCTGTTTAAAGGCACAGTCAACTTAGTGTATGTAGACTTCTGAGCCACTGGAATTGTGATACAGTGAAATAATCTGTAAACAATTATAGGAAAAATGACTTGTGTCATGCACAAAGTAGATGTCCTAACCGTCTTGCCAAAACCTATAGTTTATTAACAAGAAATGTGTGGAGTGGTTGAAACACTTAGGTTGGAGTCATTAAAACTCGTTTATGTAAACTTCTGACTTCAACTGTACATTTAGGAGTATGCAATTGTTTGTCCATTCTGGATGGGGTTGTAGTGCAGTGGCGGACATTGCATGATTCCAGTGGTTGAATATGACTACCATCATATGGTGGTACTAGAAGCACACTCACTTTCAGTTTACTCTAATCAAATTACTGCTTGACACTAATTGTTTTAGAGAGCATTAATACCATTCCTGTTGTATTCATCTAAACTAATAACCTTTTTAACATTTTATTTCTTGGTGCTTGTATGATATGAAACGTTTTGGAAAGGAAACTTGAAACATTTCGGTGGACATTTGACATGATTAAACATGACAATTTAATGGTGTCGTTTTTAAAGGTTCTGAGGATTCATTCATTTTACTTTGTGAAATGGTGAATTCCTATGTCATAGCAAGTCAAATTGAGGCATTTCATTTCAAGTTGTCTTCGACGTAAATATCTACATTTGTTCGTTTTTATACTGAATTATGTGATGTCTTATATATTTTACCTGTACTAGACAATTATGTAGGTTAATTTGCAAAATTGTATATTTGTGTATTGTAGAAGAAAATCTGTGGATTCAAATAAGGAGATTAGTAGATACAGCTACATGCACAGTATCTCAAATTTAGCTGATAGATTTTTAGTGACGGTCCAGCTTTACACCTTAACAGCTGAACACAAAGAAAGATAGAGCCTGCAACAAGCCAATACGCTATGCTGACTGTATAGCACAAACTGTGTTATTTGTAGATGTGGCATATTTCTGTAGTTATATTGTGGCTTGTCATCCTGGCATAGTCATTGCCTTGTTCACGTTCTATGACTTGCAGTGTCTGACTTCCCTGTAGATGTAGCGCCATACATATAGATCTATGTGCCTTCAACTAAACACATATGGCTGCTGCTTGTTGCATTTTTGGTGTTCTTGTGATGAAACTGTTTCAGGATATACAGCTGTATGAGCCTGTAGTCTAGGAGGTTTTTATTCCCATTGGCTGATATACAGAGCTGTAAAGGTATGACATTTCTTTGCATCTTCAATGGTTCGTTAAATATTTTTAAGGAAACCTAATTGTTATTAAACCATTATTAAAACCAACTGTTCAGCGATTACAATTATGTTAAATCCATATATTGATACATTTCATCTATAAAAAGTAAGTACATTATGATTAGACTTGGTTGTTATATGGTCTGTATTGTGTGTTTGTGTGTGTTCTAATTTTTTCCCCAGGAGGAATAAACTAAATGCTTCTTAACCATTTTACTTATGCAATATCTTGAGACATTGCATCTTTAACATTAGGTTATCTTTCGCTTGTGAGTTTTTTTGTAGAGGGGTGTAAAACTATCCAAACTGCTTTGGATTAATACTGTTCATGTCATGTGTCTTTGACTAACGATGTGCCATGTTAACTTTGATGATACACTTGTGCCTTGTTTCTGTTTCTCACTAGTATTGACCTGGTATCCAGGACATCACCACATTTAGTGATTCATAACTCTATCAATATTTGTCTGTCCCTGTGTACAGATGTAGGATCTTCATTTGCTCAATCTTCTGTTACTGAGAATATGCAAACTGTTACAGGAAATGCAAACTTGTAGTGTATTCAAGGTTTAAAAAGGCTTCTAAAGTTTGTAATTTCCACTTTAAAATATCAGACTTGATTTGCCCTAACGAAAAATGTATCAAACCCTACAAAAATGTCAATTTATTATAATTTATTATAGTCCGACATATCATTTAAATTCCCTGTTGCTGCATGATTATTTTCCTGCTGTAGCGAACTGTCTCAAATTAAGATCCTACATGTGTAGCCTACAGCCGCATGTGAATAACAATTAAATAAATGTAATGTTGAACACTTCTGTTTTTAACTGCATGTCTCATGCTTGACTTCCATTGATATGTGAGAACCATTTAGAGTGAATTCGTGAAAAGTGGGACACTTTGCATTTCCATCTTCTGTAACCTCTTTCGACATCTATCCAACCTATTAGCCCAACACGATACATTTTTGAAATCCTCCAGCTTTTTCCTAATCACATAACACTACGGTTGATTTCATATTCACAGGAGGCATGACCATATTTTCAGTTCGCATTTGGTCGACTATGATACCATTATAGTCCTAATTGTACTTCACACGACGATTCAATTTTGTGTGATTAGGAAACATTTGAGGATTTCAGAAATGTAGCATGTTGGTCCAATATGTTGTATAGATGTCTGAAGAGGTTACAGAAGATGAAAACGCAAAACGTGTCCCGCTTTCTGAATTCACTCAAATAACAGTACTACAAGACATAATTAAAAGGATATAGTACTACAAGAACCAGAGCCTAACCTAAATACAGGTGGTCCCTAATGTAAACTGGTTATCTTTCCTCCATTAGAAAAGCCTACTCCATTCTGTTCTACTTTAGCTAGCTATGGTTGGTAATGCGGGACAACAACAAAAATGACAATTACAAAATTGAAGGATAATTTTGGCAACTTTATGTATTTTGATGCACCAGTACATAGTATTCACATTTACACCAACATTTGACACAGTACATTATGTATGAAAGTTGTATAACCTTAACAACAAAACAGAAAAGCTACGTCACTGATTTTAGCGTGTGCTTCCCGAGGTGAGCTTCCTATTTGAAGCTTTCTCTGCCCCTCACTGATGTCACCAATTAAGTGGTGATTTTGATCAGGCTTTTAGTAACAATAGTTTAGATGTTCTCTTGTCAGACCAGGAAATAAAGGCATCAGGATTAATCTGTCCCAGTTTATATCATGTCCAACTTTTTCACAAGTCTCTTCTTATTGGTGTGCTTTAGTTGTGGCTTCTTTGCACACAGCAATTCGGCCATGAAGGCCTGATTCACGCGGTCTCCTCTGGACAGTTGATGTTGAGATGTGTCTGTTACTTGAGCTCTGTGAAGCGGCAGGTAGCCTAGTGGTTAGCGTGTTGGGCAAGTAACTTAAAAAGGTTGCTGGATCGAATCCCTGAGCTGACAAGGTAAAAAGCTGTCGTTCTGCTGCTGAACAAGGCAGTTAACCCACTGTTCCCCTGTAGGCTGTCATTGTAAATAAGAATTTGTTATTTACTGACTTGCCTTGTTAAATATAAAAAGCATTTATTTATGCTGCAATTTACAAGGCTGGTAACTCTAATGAACTTATCCTCTGCAGCAGAGGTACCTCTAGGTCTTCCTTTCCTGTGGCGGGCCTCATGAGAGCAAGTTTCATCATAACGCTTTATAGATTTTGCGACTGCACTTGGAGAAACTTTCAAAGTTCTTGAAATTTTCCGCATGGACTGACCTTTATGTCTTAGAGTAATGATGTACTGTTGTTTTTCTTTGCTTATTTGAGCTGTTCCTGCCTTAATATGGACTTGGTCTTTTACCAAATAGGGCTATATTCTGTATACCAATCCTACCATGTCACAACAAAACTGATTGGCTCAAACACATTAAAAAGGAAATAAATTCCACAAATTAACTTAAGGCACACCTGTTAATTGAAATGCATTCCAGGTGACTACCTCATGAAGCTGGTTGAGAGAATACCAAGCGTTTGCAAAGCTGTCATCGAGGCAAAAGGTGGCTACTTTGAAGAATCTCAAATATAAAATATATTTTGATTTATTTAACCCTTTTTTGGTTACTACATGATTTCATATGTGTTATTTCTTAGTTTTTATGTCTTTACTATTATTCTACAATTTATTTTATTTTTTAATATTTCACCTTTATTTAACTAGGTAGGCAGGTTGAGAACAAGTTCTCATTTACAACTGTGACCTGGCCAAGATAAAGCAAAGCAGTGTGACAAAAACAACCACACAGAGTTACACATGGGATAAACAAACATACAGTCAAAAACACAATAGAAACATCTATATACAGTTTGTGCAAATGTAGTAAGATTAGGAAGGTAAGGCAATAAATAGGCCATAGTTGCGAAATGATTACAATTTAGCATTAACACTGGAGTGATGTTTAGCATTAACACTGGAGTGCAGATGATGATGTGCAAGTAGAGATACTGGGGTGCAAAAGAGCAAAAATAAATAATTTGGGGAATGAGGTAGTTGGGTGGGCTATTTACAGATGGGCCGTGTACAGGTGCAGTGATCGGTAAACTGCTCTGACAGCTGATGCTTAAAGTTAGTGAGGGAGATATAAGTCTCCAGCTTCAGTGATTTTTGCAATTCGTTCTAGTCATTGGCAGCAGAGAACTGTAAGGAAAGGCGACCAAAGGAAGTGTTGGCTTTGGGGATGACCAGTGAAATATACCTGCTTTAGCACGTGCTACGGGTGGGTGTTGCTATGGTGACCAGTGAGCTGAGATAAGGCGGGGCTTTACCTAGCAAAGACTTATAGATGACCTGGAGCCAGTGGGTTTGGCGACGAATATGAAGCGAGGGCCAGCCAACTAGAGCATACAGGTCGCAGTGGTGGGTAGTATATGGGGCTTTGGTGACAAAACGGATTGCACTGTGATAGACTACATCTAATTTGCTGAGTAGAGTGTTGGTAGCTATTTTGTAAATGACATCGCCGAAGGCAAGGATCGGTAGGATAGTCCGTTTTACGAGGGTATGTTTGGCAGCATGAGTGAAGGTGTCTTTCTTGCGAAATAGGAAGCCAATTCTAGATTTAATTTTGGATTGGAGATGCTTAATGTGAGTCTGGAAGGAGAGTTTACAGTCTAACCAGACACCTAGGTATTTGTAGTTGTACACATATTTTAAGTCAGAACCGTCCAGAGTAGTGATGCTAGTCGGGCGGGTGGGTGCGGGCACCGATCGGTTGAAAAGCATGCATTTAGTTTTACTAGCATTTAAAAGCAGTTGGAGGCCACGGAAGGAGTGTTGTATGGCATTGAAGCTCGTCTGGAGGTTTGTTAACACAGTGTCCAAAGAAGGGCCAGAAGTATACAGAATGGTGTCGTCTGCATAGAGGTGGATTAGAGAATCACCAGCAGCAAGAGCGACATCACTGATATATACAGAGAAAAGAGTCGGCCTGAGAATTGAACCCTGTGGCACCCCCATAGAGACTGCCAGAGGTCCGGACAACAGGCTCTCCAATTTGACACACTGAACTCTATCTGAGAAGTAGTTGGTGAACCAGGCGAGGCAGTCATTTGAGAAACCAAGGCTGTTGATGTAACGGATGTGAAATGGCTAGCTAGTTAGCGGGTACGCGCTAGTAGCATTTCAATCAGTTACGTCACTTGCTCTGAGACTTTAAGTAGGGTTGCCCCTTGCTCTGCAAGGGCCGCGGCCTTTGTGGAGCGATGGGTAACGATGCTTCGTGGGCGACCGTTGTTGATGTGTGCAGAAGGTCCCAGGTTCGCGCCCGTGTCGGGGCGAGGGGACGACGTAAAGTTATACTGTTACATTGAGTCTGCCGATAAGAATGCGGTGATTGACAGAGTCAAAAGACTTGGCCAGTTCGATGAAGACGGCTGCTCAGTACTGTCTTTTATCGATGGCGGTTATGATATCGTTTAGGACCTTGAGTCTGGCTGAGGTGCACCCATGACCAGCTCGGAAACCAGATTGCATAGCGGAAAAGGTACGGTGGGATTCGAAATGGTCGGTGATCTGTTTATTAACTTGGCTTTCGAAGACTTTAGAAGGGCAGGACAGGATGGATATAGGTCTATGTAGAATGTAGAAACTAGTAAAAAATAATGAAAAACCCATGAATGAGTAGGTGTCCAAACTTTTGACTGGACCTGAATATACAAAAGTATCTGAACCACCCTTCAAATTAATGGATTTGGCTATTTCAGCCACACTCGTTTCTGACAGGTGTATAAAATCGAGCACACAGCCGTGCAATCTCAATAGAAACTGGCAGTAGAATAGCCTTACTGAAGAGCTCAGTGACTTTCAACATGGCACCGTCATAGGGTTCCATCTTTCCAACAAGTCAGTTAGTCAAATTTCTGCCCTGCTAGAGCTGCCCCGGTCAACTGTAAGTGTTGTTATTGTGAAGTGGAAACATCTAGGAGCAACAATGGCTCAGCCGCGAAGTGGTAGGCCACACAAGCTCACAGGACGGGAATGCCAAGTGCTGAAGCGTGTAGCTCGTAAAAATCGTCTGCCCAAGGTTGCAACACTCACTACTGAGTTCCAAACAGCCTCTGGAAGCAACATCAGCACAATAACTGTTTGTCCCGAGCAGCCGCACACAAGCCTAAGATCACCATGCGCAATGCCAAGCATCAGCTGAAGTGATGTAAAGCTTGCCACCATTGGACTCTGGAGCAGTGGAAACATGTTCTCTGGAGGGATGAATCACGCTTCACCATCTAGCAGTCTGACGCATGAATCTGGGTTTGGCGGATGCCAGGAGAACGCTACCTGCCCTAATGCATAGTGCCGACTGTAAAGTTTGGTGGAGGAGGAATAATGGTCTGGGGCTGTTTTTCATGATTAAGGCTAGGCCACTTAGTTCCAGTGAAGGTAAATATTAATGCTACCGCATACAATGATATTCTATACAATTCTGTGCTTCCAACTTTGTGGCAACAGTTTGGGGAAGCCCCTTTCCTGTTTCAGAAAGACAATGCCCCTGTCCACAAAGCAAGGTCAATACAGAAATAGTTTATTGAGATCGGTGTGTAAGAACTTGACTGGCCTGCACAGAGCCCTGACCTCAAACCCATCGAACACCTTTGGGAGGAATTGGAACATCGACTGCGAGCCAGGTCAAAAAATGATGGATAGAGGACTATTTTTGGCCAATTTTGATGGCGATGAAATATAACACATTTTAGTGCGTCCTCCGGACATCGTTTGAAGACCGAATGCGCGAATGCGGTCCGCGGGGCAAAATGAGTTTGACACCCTGAGTTAGAAAGACAGTTTGTGAGCCTGTGTCCCAGACTCCCAGGATCAGAGAAAGAGTGACTGTGATGGAGTTTTCTACAATGATCATATTCATTTTAACGGAATCATAGTTTCCCTGTCAGCTGGGTATACCTACTGATTAAATAATGGGTATAGCAAATACGAGAACCTAACATCGACAATAACCAGTAGATGTCGCTAATAGATCATGTCAAAGACAGAATTACCCAATTTCATCACAGAGCCAGTATGTTCGCAATGTCTACTACACACAATGTCATTAACTGTAACATTTATGTCTTCAATGTCTATAAAACGAGGAATTAATCAAAAGTAAATTCAAATATCGACCATGTGTAGGTAAAGTAACATCACAGTTGTAAAACATTTAACTCCAAAGGTGGCTGTTTTACAATTAACTAAGGATGTATTCATTATCTGCAATTATTCAGGATACAGTTTAAATATTATGTATCATTAACTGTCCAGTAGCCTACAGAAGACCCTTAGTAACCAAACTGCACTTCCGTTTTTAAATCAAAACTCATCCTTCTTACAATTCATGAATGCACAACGTATTCAATGACAGTCAGAAGCCAATTTATTTCTGATTAATAAGGTAAAAAATATTACATAGAATATTCAGTGTAATTACATTCTGTTTGTTTTCACTGATTTAACACATTTTTCCTATATATGCACTCATACAGTGAGCCGTAGAAATAAAGGTGAAACCTGTAAATCACGGAGCCAATCAGCGACCTGCAATTTGTTTAGGGCTATTAAAACTCAAGGCGGTCTTTTCTGTCTTTCCCTCAGTATGTTCTGATCGGTCTCTCCGCCGTTATGGGATTATTATCACACATCGACAGGATCTGAATGAATGTGGAAACATAAAGGCTACTTTTGCAAATGAAGTCTTGGGTTTACATGTTTAGATAGCAGTTCCTCTCAAAGCCATCTGTACAGACATCGCAATAACGTGTAAGAGGTTTGGGTACCATATGAGAACAGTGGAGCTGATCACTCAAGCTGTACTGCGGAGTACACCAAGACCAAGGTAATTGTACTGCTTTTGCTAATACTTCTTCATGAATGAATGGCCACTGTTCTTTTATTTTTATGAGTTTATAATGCAGTATTTTATATTGTAAATTCAAAGTCAGCTGAGTGAGATCACACCAATATGTAAAGGATTCACAGGAATGACAGCCAGCAAGAAATGTAATACAGTAATCCTTTGTGGGAATTTATTAACAGGGACACTTTACAATGCCAGTACTACCAAGTCAGGAGATTGCCACCAGATTCAAGGAGAAATGGATGAAGCTTCACCCAGAAGACCAAGACAATGTGAATGGTTCAGTGCACCTGGATGACAGTCTCACCAGCCTCCAATGGCTCCAGGACTTCACCATAGTCAGTGGGAGTCTAGAAAGCCTACCGGGCTCCACTTGCCAGCCGTACCAGCTGCCTCAGCCCAGCCACCTGCACCCTCAGGGCTCCGACTCCCCCTCCAGTCCACCTGCTGGGGACACTGCAGCCTCCGGCATGCCTCAGAGTGCAGGCAGCCCCATCACCTCCAGTGCCTCAGCCAACAGGACTAGTTACTACTCCCTTCACCCGACAGTGACCAACAACCACCACCAGATCACTGTGCCAGGCAAGTCCCTGGAGGACGTAGACTTCAAGACCAACCACGAGGTGAAGCCTCCCTACTCTTACGCCACACTGATCTGCATGGCCATGCAGGCCGGCAAGAAGAACAAGATCACACTGTCTGCTATCTATCACTGGATCACAGAGAACTTCTGCTACTACAGACATGCTGAGACCAGCTGGCAGGTTAGTGACTCAGTCTGTCTTCTACATTATTGATCAAACCATGAGAGAGGTACACAACACAGGGGGAGAGAGATGTGTGGGCGATTGGATGCAACTAATCCCTCAGAGATACAGTATTTATTTTGATGTTGTATGGAAAATAAGTTCTAGGCCTATCGTGGTTATATTTGTTCATCACTGACGTAATCGTGGGTTATTTGTTGTTTGATTTTTGGGGGGAAATAAGTAGAAGGTGCTCAACCAACGTGAACAGAGGTGCAACCTAAAAATGGGTAGACATCATTGGACAGGAAAAGACAGGAAAACGCTCACCATTCAAAATGTGTAGTTTTATTAGACAAGTTTAAATGATTGACGTTGTTTGATTTTCTTGGAATCTCTGTGATGGGGACTATATGATTCAGGAGTATAATGAACTTAAATTGTTATTACCTTGTCCTGACGATGCACATTTGACATGTTATAACCAATGATTTACATGTACACGTCATTAGTTATAACATTATGACGATCCAGCAACAAATGACAGAGAATCTTTAGTAAGACTACTATCAGTTAGCTCATCTTTTCATGAACCCCATTCTATTCTCTCCTCAGAACTCTATCCGTCATAACCTGTCACTCAACAAGTGCTTCATGAAGGTTCCCAGGCAGAAGAATGAACCAGGAAAAGGGGGATTCTGGCAGATTGACCCTCAGTACGCAGACATGTTTGTCAATGGAGTCTTCAAGCGCAGGCGGATTCCAGCCATCCATTTCAACACCCAGAGACACAGCAAAACCCAAGGATCATCCCGTAACCGAAAAACCCAGGAGTACCACCAGCATTTCCCCCAGGCCCACTACACAGTGTCCCACAGAGGGGCAGGTGCTGGGAACAGACGCAAACTTAGTGGCACAAAGTGGGAGACAGTCCATAAGTCACCACTGTTGACACCGGATCTCATGGAACCAGAGGCACCGAAGGGTGAACTCGACTGGGCCATGGTGTTTGACGATGTTCTGAATGGGAGCAGCAATAACTTTGAGGATCTAGACATTAACCTAGCTCTGAACTCCCTGGGCTGTAAGGTGGAGCTCTCCCAGCAGGATCAAGGCCGGGGCTGGCACCTGGGGAGGTGGTGCAGTGGAGGGGCTGACCGGGACCACCAGCAGGCCTGCAGGTACATGGAGGTGACCACCATGGGCTGCTACAGCATGGAGGAGATCCAGCAGCACTTCAACCCGACTGGGCTGCAGCAGCCGCTCCCTTTGGCGGTCCAACCACAGCACTTTGAGGAGCTGACACTGTTCCCTGATGAGCAGCAGAGGCACCCCTGGGAGGAGCTGAAAGAGGAGGTGCAGGCAGTGCCTATCACCCTGGACCATAGTCTCAGCTTCTGTGAAGGCTTCTTCACGGAGATGCAGCCATGGGGGACAGCAGAGTCTTATATGTGACACCCTCACCCAGCACCAGCCCCAATACTGAACAAGCACTGCAGCAGGAGGCCAGAGGACCTATAGACTACTGTTTTGCTACATTAGCAGTATGGATTCATTCAGAGAAACATATGGTAATTGATTTTTTTTTTTTTATCTGAGTCACATTTACTGTGTTTTTTATGTGCATTTTATATTTGCTTTTTGATTGTTTGCATCTATGAAATAAACATGCTGCTTTCATTGTAGCATTGAATGTCTGTTATAGAACAAAATCAATCTATCCTAATTAGCAACCACTTCATTCCAAAAATCTATACACTAAAATCTATACACCAGTCAATAGTTTTAGAACACCTACTCATTCAAAGGTTTTTCTTTATTTTTCGCTATTTTCTACACTGTAGAATAATAGTAAAGACATCAAAACTATGAAATAACACATATGGAATCATGTAGTAACCAAAAAAGTGTTCAACAAATCAAAATATATTTTACATTTTAAATTCTTCAAATAGCCACCCTTTGCCTTGATGGCAGATTTGCACACTCTTGGCATTCTCTCAACCAGCTTCATGAGGTAGTCACCTGGAATGCATTTCAATTAACAGGCGTGCCTTCTTAAAAGTTAATTTGTGGAATTTCTTTCCTTCTTAATGCGTTTGAGCCAATCAGTTGTGTTGTGACAAGGTAAGGGTGGTATACAGAAGATAGCCCTATTTGATAAAAGACCAAGTCCATATTATGGCAAGAACAGCTCAAATAAGCAAAGAGAAATGACAGTCCATCATTACTTTAAGACATGAAGATCAGTCAATCTGGAAAATGTCAAGAACTTTGAAAGTTTCTTCAAGTGCAGTAGCAAAAACCATCAAGCGCTATGATGAAACTGGCTCTCATGAGGACCACCACAGGAATGGAAGACCTAGAGTTACCTCTGGTGCAGAGGATAAGTTCATTAGAGTTACCAGCCTCGGAAATTGCAGCCCAAATAAATGCTTCACAGAGTTCAAGTAACAGACACATCTCAACATCAACTGTTCAGAGGAGACTGTGTGAATCAGGCCTTCATGCACGAATTGCTGCAAAGAAACCACCACTAAAGGACACCAATAAGAACCAACTTGCTTGGGCCAAGAAACATGAGCAATGGACATTAGACAAGTGGAAATTTGATATTTTACACACACATGAAGGATAAACAATAATTTCTGATGAAAAAACAAACAAGCGTTTTGGAACTCTTCACATATTAATCTAATTTCATAATCAGTGTTTTGTGGGCAATCAGATCAGACATAATGCAAGAGAGAGTTGTGCCGGGACAGTTTTCTGGCTGTCCAACCGGCTGCATTGTGCTCTGAAAGTCTTCAACTGTAAAACTTTATGATGATTTTTTATATTCTTTCCATTAGTAGATATTCTAAAAAGGGCTCAGGATGACCTAACATTAGTATAGCCATGGTTGTAAGGGTATGTTATGTACATGATGTTTTATGTATGATTCAAGTAATACAGTTAAAATACGAAAATACTGAATAACTTTTTCAGCATAGATGGTCATTTCTTTGGCAGTAAGTTTATCTAAACGTACATGTGATGAATGGGGTGATGAATTATTGAATTATTCATTAAAAGGCTGTAAATAATGCATCAATTAAATAAATACAGTGGACTTAAAAATAAATGCTTTCGTGATGTAGTTTCTATGATCTTCCTTGGGATAGGAAAAAGATGGAACAGAGTAAATAGGTGTTAACTTGTGGAATAGACACCGGCTGGAATAGGTTTTAACCAATCAGCATTCAGTATTAGACCCACCCGTTGTATACATCTCATTATAAACTGGGTGGTTCGAGCCCTGAATGCTGATTGGTTGACAGCGCTGGTATATCAGACCGTAAACCACAGGTAGGACAAAATATATATTTCTACTGCTCTAATTATGTTGGTAACCAGTTTATAATAGCAATAAGACAACTCGGGGGTTTGTGGTATATGGCCAATATACCACGGCTAAGGGCTGTATCCAGACACCCCACGTTGTGTCACGCATAAGAACAGCCCTTAGCCGTGGAATATTGGCCATATACCACACCCCCTCGTGCCTTATTGCTTAACTATACTCTATTATCTATTGTTAATGTATGTAGACAGACAGATAGGACAAGTACATTTACAACTCTTCTACCCTACCAGGAATGAACTGTCCTATCCCTATCCCCTACCTACACCCTCTCACCATACACCACTGAAACGTTGTCTTATGAGGACCAGCCTGCCTAAGCCCCAGTCACTCAGTGCATTCTGAAATGGATGGTACAAAACAAAGCACTTCACTCAGCAGGGCAGATGAACACACTTCCATCTCTGCAAGATGAAACGTTGCTTTCAGATCCCTCGAGGAGTTGTTTATTTATCAGCCTTTCCTAACAAATCCAAATTCCATTTCCAGAGGAGGATCCATTAGCAATAGAGTGTGATGAGGTATAGTAGCAGTGCTCATTCAATTTCACTCATGGCGGAGAAGTTCTTCCAGGATAAAAATAATCATTTGGTGATGTGGGCGTGTGCGTGTGACCCGTTCTGAACACTTCCCTCCTTCTCTTGCCCCATGTTATAATGAAGATAACCTCTTTGTCTTTCATAACAGAAAAAAGTACATATTTCCCTCAGGCAAGTCTGAGCTTGTCGAAGCTTTATAAGATGGCCAGACCCACTGGACTAATAACCATGGTGCAACTTGGTCTGTCTGTGTAAGTCTAATGTTTATGTAATGGTCACCCTGAACATGAGCAGCCCAGAGGCAGGTGTTAAGGAAGAGTGTCAGGTCAGGTGGAGGTAGTGGAGCAGGTCTGGGCATGCAGGGGCCATTGTGTTATTATGCAATTCTGAGTACCGGTAAACATAAACCAGTTGGATGTGTAGGTAGGTTAGGTCATCCTGAGGTCCATGGCCAATCTGCACATCACTTAAACTGAACCACACCACAGCTTGTGGGCCTTACGACAGTTTACTTTCTAGACGATCTAATGGAAGGTACAGCTGGGTGGTGAGCTCAAATCTAACATTCCCCCTGGACAAACTTCTTGTCTGGTGTCGAAGCCAACCCTCCTGAGCTGCCCTGATAGACTTATCTTCCAGCAGGCAGAACCATGGGGCTCTATTCAAACAAGGGGCTGTAGCACACTGTCGGCCCAACATGCAGATCTGTCAGGGTGAACAAGCAGGGCGGTCAATGCACCCTGACCCTGGCTGCTTTATGTCCTCCTGGTACTGCTGATTACAGGAGCTGACTGCTGGGGGGCACAGGACAGCCAAGGAGGAGCTGCAACAAAGGGTGAACTGATACTGATGGGTTCACTCACGTATACAATACATGAACAAAACAAATCAGTTAGGTTTTAATTAGTCTTTCCAGTGATATACAGTAGAAAGCACAACACAGAGTGGGGACGGCCTGAAAGCTCTATGGCTTGTTGTGTGTATGTTTCTATTACATCTGTGCAAACAGTCCCGACCTGACATACATATTATTAAACACATGGTCCCCAATCCCCAGAGTCCATTCACTCTGAGAATGATTGCTTCTCATTGTTCCCTGCATCTTCATCCAAACCAAGTGGAAGTCTTTGTGTGGTGGAGAGATGTCTGGGGATCCATCTCCTTCAGATGTGTGTGAAGCCAGAGCAGAGAAGGGGATGAGGAGCTGCATCTGACTGCATAGTGCCTGGCATTAGTCAAGTAAACATCTGTCTTAATGCACAGCTCTGCTGAGTTTAAAACATCATTCTAAATATATTTCTATACTCTTGAGCATGGTTATAGATATCAAATCAAAGTTAATTTCTCACGTGCGCCGAATACAACAGGTGTAGACCTTACAGTGAAATGCTTACTTACAGGCTCTAACCAATGGTGCGGGGGGAAAAGTATGTGTGTGTGTGTGTGTGTGTGTGTGTGTGTGTGTGTGTGTGTGTGTGTGTGTGTGTGTGTGTGTGTGTGTGTGTGTGTGTGTGTGTGTGTGTGTGTGTGTGTGTGTGTGTGTGTAGGTAGGTAAGTAAAGAAATAAAACAGTACAAAGTAATTTGAAAAAAGAGTAGCAAGGCTATATACAGACACCTGTTAGTCAGGCTTATTGAGGTAGTATGTACATGTAGGTATCGTTAAAGTGACTATGCATATATGATGAACAGAGTAGCAGAAGCGTAAAAAGAGGAGTTGGCGGGTGGTGGGACACAATGCAAATAGGCCGGTTAGCCAATGTGCGGGAGCACTGGTTGGTCGGGCCAATTAGGTAGTATGTACATGAATGTATAGTTAAAGTGACTATGCATATAAGATAAACAGAGAGTAGCAGCAGCGTAAAAGAGGGGTTGGGGGGGGGGGCAATGCAAATAGTCCAGGTAACCATTTGGTTACCTGTTCAGGAGTCTTATGGCTTGGGGGTAAAAACTGTTGAGAAGCCTTTTTGTCCTAGACTTGGCACTCCGGTACCGCTTGCCATGCGGTAGTAGAGAGAACAGTCTATGACTGGGGTGGCTGGGGTCTTGACAATTTTTAGGACCTTCCTCTGACACCGCCTGGTGTAGAGGTCCTGGATGGCAGGCAGCTTTGCCCCAGTGATGTACTGGGCCGTACGCACTACCCTCTGATGTGCCTTGCGGTCGGAGGCCGAGCAATTGCCGTACCAGGCAGTAATGCAACCAGTCAGGATGCTCTCGATGTTGGAGCTGTATAACCTTTTGAGGATCTCAGGACCCATGCCAAATCTTTTTTGTTTCCTGAGGGGGAATAGGCTTTGTCGTGCCCTCTTCACGACTGTCTTGGTGTGTTTGGACCAATCTAGTTTGTTGGTGATGTGGACACCAAGGAATTTAAAGCTCTCAACCTGCTCCACAACAGCCCCGTCGAGGAGAATGGGGACGTGCTCGGTGCTCCTTTTCCTGTAGTCCACAATCATCTCCTTAGTCTTGGTTACGTTGAGAGATAGGTTGTTATTCTGGCACCACCCGGCCAGGTCTCTGTACTCCTCCCTATAGGCTGTCTCGTCGTTGTCGGTGATCAGGCATACCACTGTTATGTCATCAGCAAACTTAATGATGGTGTTGGAGTCGTGCCTGGCCATGCAGTCGTGGGTGAACAGGGAGTAAAGGACGGGACTGAACACGCACCCCTGGGGAGCTCCAGTGTTGAGGATCAGTGTGGCAGATGTGTTGCTACCTACCCTCACCACCTGGCGGCCTGTCAGGAAGGCAGGTTGCCTTTGTGTTCTTGGGCACAGGGACTATGGTGATCTGCTTGAAGCATGTTGGTATTACAGACTCAATCAGGGACATGTTGAAAATGTCAGTGAAGACACCTGCCAGTTGGTCAGCACATACCCGGAGCACACGTCCTGGTAATCCGTTTGGCCCTGCAGCCTTGTGTATGTTGACCTGTTTAAAGGTCTTACTCACGTCGGCTACGGAGAGCGTGATCACACAGTCGTCCGGAACATCTCATGCATGCCTCAGTGTTGCTTGCCTCGAAGCGAGCATAGAAGTCATTTAGCTCGTCTGGTAGGCTCGTGTCACTGGGCAGCTCGCGGCTGTGCTTCCCTTTGTAGTCTGTAATAGTTTGCAAGCCCTGCCACATCTGACGAGCGTCGGAGCCGGTGTAGTATGATTCAATCTTAACCCTGTATTGACACTTTGCCTGTTTGATGGTACGTCGCAGGGCATAGCAGGATTTCTTGTAAGCTTCCGGGTTAGATTCCTGCATCTTGAAAGCGGCAGCTCTACCCTTTAGCTCAGTGCGAATGTTGCCTGTAATCCATGGCTTCTGGTTGGGGTATGTACGTACAGTCACTGTGGGGACGATATGTCTTCAATTATGTCTTCACTGTTCCAAGATGGCGTAGCAGTGTAGACGTCTTTGTCCTGTCGTGTCCCGTGTCCCTTGTATATATCTTTTTACAGCTTTTTCTTCGCATATCTTTTAAAAATACTTTCTTAAACCTCAACTTCTAAATACTCTCCTGCAACCCGCCTTACCCAATGTGGCGTGGATCTGCTTTTTTCTAAAGTATTTCTATTTACTTCTGATCTGGAATCCATCTACTGAAGATAGCCAGCTAACTGCCTACCAGCTATCAGTTAGCAAACCATTGCTAGCGGTCATCAGCTAACCTTTAGCTCGGAAAGCTCTCGCTAGTTCGAACAACGTGACTAAAACCAGAGCATAACGGACCTATTTCTCTCCATATCCCCGGATTCCTACCGCAAACTCTGAACATTTTTATCTGGATCTTCGCAACTAGCTAACCACAATCCCGGGTGACCACTCCTGGCTAGCGTTTACATCCCGGAGCAAGCACCAATTAGCCTGAAGCTAGCCCGGCTAGGGCTCCTGTGCTACCACTGAAGCCCACTCCTGGGCTACAATATCCGGACCCCTTTACTGCCGGTACGGAGCACGGAACCCCGCCGATCCTCTACGACTGGAATACCGACATAATCTGCCCGAGGACTCCAACAGGCCCCTCAGGCGTGACGCCCGCTGAAGGCCCATTCTGCTAACCTACTAGGCCTGTTAGCTACCTAGAGCTACCTGGAACCCTGCTAATTCCACGACTGGTCTATCGACGTCACCGCACGAAGAGGCAAAAACAGACCCCCCCCCCCATCGCGACGTCCCCCAAAGGCTAACTTGCCTGCCCCGGTCTGCTAACTGCTAGCTTATCTTGCAGCTAGCGCAGCCAGGAAGCTGGCACCAGTTAGCAAACACAATTCTACAATTCACAACCTCTCTTTCGCCATCGCTATCCGGCTTGGATTCTCTGTCGACACGACCACGTCTGGTCTGCAGACGTGCCCTCAACCGGTGCCCTCAACCGGCCTCCGTCTGAGCAGACCCCCTCCGTCTGAGCAGACCACCCGCCGGGCTACTAACTTTAAACGCGTGCTAGCTTAGTGGAGGCCTCACTGCTCCATCTACGGCTGCCCCCTGGACACTATGATCACTTGGCTACATAGCTGATGCCTGCTTGACTGTCCATTAATTCATGGTACTCCATTCTGTTTATTTGTGTTTCATCTGTCGGCTCTGTGCCTTAACTCAGGATCTGTGTGTAGTTAATCCGACCCTCTCTGCCCAGTCGTCGCCATTTTTACCTTCTGTTGCTGTGTTAGCTGACTAGCTGCTGTTATCTCACCTGTTGTTTTAGCTAGCTCTCCCAATCATGACCTGCAATCACTTTATGTCTTATTGTATGTCTCTCTCAAATATCAATATGCCTTGCATACTGTTGTTCAGGCTAGTTATCATTGTTTTGGTTTGCAATGGACCCCGTAGTTCCACTCTCCGTACCTCTGATACCTCCTTTGTCCCACCCCCCACACATGCGGTGACCTCACCCATTGAGACCAGCATGTCCAGAGATACAACCTCTCTTATCATCACCCAGTGCCTGGGCTTGCCTCCGCTGTACCCGTGCCCCACCATACCCTGGTCTGCACATTATGCCCAGAATCTATTCTACCACGCCCATAAATCTGCTCCTTTTATTCCTTGTCCCCAACGCTCTAGGCGACCAGTTTTGATAGCCTTTAGCCGCACCCTCATCCTACTACTCCTCTGTTCCTCGGGTGATGTGGAGGTAAACCCAGGCCCTGCATGTCCCCAGTCACCCTCATTTGTTGACTTCTGTGATCGAAAAAGCCTTGGCCTCATGCATGTCAACATCAGAAGCCTCCTCCCTAAGTTTGCCTTACTCACCGCTTTAGCACACTCTGCCAACCCTGATGTCCTTGCCGTGTCTGAATCCTGGCTTAGGAAGGCCACCAAAAACTCTGAGATTTCCATACCCAACTATAACACTTTCCGTCAAGATAGAACTGCCAAAGGGGGAGGAGTTGCAATCTACTGCAGAGATAGCCTGCAAAGTTCTGTCATACTTTCCAAGTCTATGCCCAAACAGTTCGAACTTCTAATTTTAAAAATTAATCTCTCCAGAAATAAGTCTCTCACTGTTGCCGCCTGCTACCGACCCCCCTCAGCTCCCAGCTGTGCCCTGGACACCATCTGTGAATTGATCGCTCCCCATCTAGCTTCAGAGTTTGTTCTGTTAGGTGACCTAAACTGGGATATGCTTAACACCCCGGCAGTCCTACAATCTAAGCTTGATGCCCTCAATCTCACACAAATCATCAAGGAACCCACCAGGTACAACCCTAAATCCGTAAACATGGGCACCCTAATAGACATTATCCTGACCAACTTGCCCTCCAAATACACCTCTGCTGTCTTCAATCAAGATCTCAGCGATCACTGCCTCATTGCCTGTATCCGCCACGGGTCCACGGTCAAACGACCACCCCTCATCACTGTCAAACGCTCCCTAAAACACTTCTGCGAGCAGGCCTTTCTAATCGACCTGGCCCGGGTACCCTGGAAGGATATTGACCTCATCCCGTCAGTTGAGGATGCCTGGTCATCCTTTAAAAGTTACTTCCTCACCATATTAGACAAGCATGCTCCGTTCAAAAAATGCAGAACCAAGAACAGATATAGCCCTTGGTTCACTCCAGACCTGACTGCCCTCGACCAGCACAAAACATCCTGTGGCGAACTGCAATAGCATCGAAGAGCCCCCGCGATATGCAACTGTTCAGGGAAGTCAGGAACCAATACACGCAGTCAGTCAGGAAAGCAAAGGCCAGCTTTTTCAAGCAGAAATTTGCATCCTGTAGCTCTAACTCCAAAAAGTTCTGGGATACTGTAAAGTCCATGGAAAACAAGAGCACCTCCTCCCAGCTGCCCACTGCACTGAGGCTAGATAACACGGTCACCACTGATAAGTCCGTGATAATCGAAAACTTCAACAAACATTTCTCAATGGCTGGCCATGCCTTCCACCTGGCGACTCCAACCTTGGCCAACAGCCCCGCCCCCCCGCTGCTACTCGCCCAAGCCTCCCCAGCTTCTCCTTTACCAATATCCAGATAGCAGATGTTCTGAAAGAGCTGGAAAACCTGGACCCATACAAATCAGCTGGGCTTGACAATCTGGACCCCCTATTTCTGAAACTGTCCGCCGCCATTGTCGCACCCCCTATTACCAGCCTGTTCAACCTCTCCTTCGTATCATCTGAGATCCCCAAGGATTGGAAAGCTGCCGCTCTCATCCCCCTCTTCAAAGGGGGAGACACCCTGGACCCAAACTGTTACAGACCTATATCCATCCTGCCCTGCCTAGCTAAGGTCTTCGAAAGCCAAGTCAACAAACAGATCACTGACCATCTCGAATCCCACCGTACCTTCTCCGCTGTGCAATCCGGTTTCCGAGCCGGTCACGGGTGCACCTCAGCCACGCTCAAGGTACTAAACGATATCATAACCGCCATCGATAAAAGACATTACTGTGCAGCCGTCTTCATCGACCTGGCCAAGGCTTTCGACTCTGTCAATCACCATATTCTTATCGGCAGACTCAACAGCCTCGGTTTTTCTAATGACTGCCTTGCCTGGTTCACCAACTACTTTGCAGACAGAGTTCAGTGTGTCAAATCGGAGGGCATGTTGTCCGGTCCTCTGGCAGTCTCTATGGGGGTACCACAGGGTTCAATTCTCGGGCCGACTCTTTTCTCTGTATACATCAATGATGTTGCTCTTGCTGCGGGCGATTCCCTGATCCACCTCTACGCAGACAACACCATTCTGTATACTTCCGGCCCTTCCCTGGACACTGTGCTATCTAACCTCCAAACGAGCTTCAATGCCATACAACACTCCTTCCGTGGCCTCCAACTGCTCTTAAACGCTAGTAAAACCAAATGCATGCTTTTCAACCGTTCGCTGCCTGCACCCGCACGCCCGACTAGCATCACCACCCTGGACGGTTCCGACCTAGAATATGTGGACATCTATAAGTACCTAGGTGTCTGGCTAGACTGCAAACTCTCCTTCCAGACTCATATCAAACATCTCCAATCCAAAATCAAATCTAGAGTCGGCTTTCTATTCCGGAACAAAGCCTCCTTCACTCACGCCGCCAAACTTACCCTAGTAAAACTGACTATCCTACCGATCCTCGACTTCGGCGATGTCATCTACAAAATAGCTTCCAATACTCTACTCAGCAAACTGGATGCAGTTTATCACAGTGCCATCTGTTTTGTTACTAAAGCACCTTATACGACCCACCACTGCGACCTGTATGCCCTAGTCGGCTGGCCCTCGCTACATGTTCGTCGTCAGACCCACTGGCTCCAGGTCATCTACAAGGCTATGCTAGGTAAAGTGCCGCCTTATCTCAGTTCACTGGTCACGATGGCTACACCCACCGTAGCACGCGCTCCAGCAGGTGTATCTCACTGATCATCCCTAAAGCCAAAACCTAATTTGGACGCCTTTCCTTCCAGTTCTCTGCTGCCTGCGACTGGAACGAATTGCAAAAATCTCTGAAGTTGGAGACTTTTATCTCCCTCAACAACTTTAAAAATCTGCTATCCGAGCAGCTAACCGATCGCTGCAGCTGTACATAGTCCATCTGTAAACTACCCACCCAATTTACCTACCTCACCCCCATACTGCTTTTATTTATTTACTTTTCTGCTCTTTTGCACACCAGTATCTCTTCTTGCACATGATCATCTGATGATTTATCACTCCAGTGTTAATCTGCTAAATTGTAATTATTCGATTTATTGCCTACCTCATGCCTTTTGCACACATTGTATATAGATTCTCTTTTTTCTACCATGTTATTGACTTGTTTATTGTTTACTCCATGTGTAACTCTGTGTTGTTGTCTGTTCACAGTGCTATGCTTTATCTTGGCCAGGTCGCAGTTGCAAATGAGAACTTGTTCTCAACTAGCCTACCTGGTTAAATAAAGGTGAAATAAAAAAATAAAAATAAATAAATTATCACTGTTGTATACATTATGATAGGAGAAACCTGACAAGTTCCAACTTTTAAATTCTCGACTATACTTAAAAATCTTTTGGTAGAGCAAATGTCATGGTTGATATTCAGACACACAAAAGAGATCCATTTTTATCAAGTGGGATGACTGTATGGGTTAAAACAGACAATATGGGTTAAAACAGACGTATCTAATTTTCTCACATGGTCATTTCATTTCCACGGTCCATTCCCAATTCTGACTTGGGCTGACTGATCAATAACATCCTCCAGAAAGAAGGACCATCTAAATATAGAAGAAAATAGTATTCGTTTTTACCATGCTGTTTGAACGACCAGGTTGCAGACCAAGTTGCCTACTGTTTGTGACTGGAATCTTCACAGGAACTCAAGAAAATTGTATTTTTCTCTCAAAGACAAAGCATTGTTGAGAATAATGGTTTAATATCCAATGGTCTTTCATTAACTTCCTCTATGACGGTATGTGGTCTCCCACATGAAAAAAATACTGTAGTATAGATGGTGTTAGGAGGTCAATGGAACGCATACCGTGAGTGATAGAAGGAAGCTGGATTGGGGCAAGTTAAACACATTTTTTTTTAAAGTGGATATTCATCAAATCCGTCATGATTGATGCATTGTAAGAGACCCAGAAGCATTTCGCTACACCCGCAATAACATCTGCAAAATATATGTATGTGACCAATACAATTTGATATGATGTGGTTACTAAAGTCCAATTTGGATATATTTGGCTGTTTTCACTGCATAAAATGTAGAAGTTGTCCCTGTTCAGGTTTAGAAGAAGTGACTGCTAAATGCTAACTCCCATAAGTATAAGCTGGTAGCATACCTAGCATACAGAAATCGATGCTGGTAGTCAAAGTTGTTTTGAACTGTAATGCAGTTGATTGATGACATATATTGGTGAACATATATCAGATGAACATATATTGGGGTTGACGTCCATACAAAAATTATACTCCGATTTTTACTTCAATATAGTGTGAAATACACATACATGTATAAAAAATTGTATAATGCATAAATTCTATCAGCATATCGATTGTGCTACCAGGGCTGGTAAAACTCTGGATCATTGCTATTCTAACTTCCACAACGCATATAAGGCCCTCCCCCGCCCTCCTTTCGGAAAAGCTGACCACGACTCCATTTTGTTGCTTCCAGCCTACAAACATAAAATTAAACAAGAAGCTCCCGCGCTCAGGTCTGTTCAACGCTGGTCCGACCAATCTGATTCCACGCTTCAAGACTGCTTTGATCACGTGGATTGGGATATGTTCCGCATTGCGTCCAACAACAACATTGACGAATACGCTGACTCGGTGAGCGAGTTCATTAGAAAGTGCATTGGCGACGTAATACCCACAGCAACGATTAAAACGTTCCCAAACCAGAAACCGTGGATTGATGGCAGCATTCGCGTGAAACTGAAAGCGCGAACCACTGCTTTTAACCAGGGCAAGGTGACCGGAAACATGACCGAATACAAACAGTGTAGCTATTCCCTCCGCAAGGCAATCAAACAAGCTAAGTGCCAGCATAGAGACAAAGTAGAGTCGCAATTCAACAGCTCAGACACAAGAGGTATGTGGCAGGGTCTACAGTCAATCACGGATTACAAAAAGAAAACCAGCCCCGTTGCGGACCAGGATGTCTTGCTCCCAGACAGACTAAATAACTTTTTTGCTCGCTTTGAGGACAATACAGTGCCACTGACACGCCCGCTACCAAAACCTGCAAGCTCTCCTTCACTGCAGCCGAGGTGAGTAAAACATTTAAACGTGTCAACCCTCGCAAGGCTGCAGGCCCAGACGGTATCCCCAGCCGCGTCCTCAGAGCATGCGCAGACCAGCTGGCTGGTGTGTTTACGGACATATTCAATCAATCCTTATCCCAGTCTGCTGTTCCCACATGCTTCAAGAGGGCCACCATTGTTCCTGTTTCCAAGAAAGCTAAGGTAACTGAGCTAAACGACTACCGCCCCGTAGCACTCACTTCCGTCATCATGAAGTGCTTTGAAAGACTAGTCAAGGACCATATCACCTGACTCAACTCCAGCCACTTTAATAATGGGAATTGATGGAAATGTATGTAAAAATTTACCACTAGCCACTTTAAACAATGCCACTTAATATAATGTTTATATACCCTACATTACTCATCTCATATGTATATACTGTACTCTATATCATCTACTGCATCTTGCCATCTTTATGTAGTACATGTATCACTAGCCACTTTAAACTATGCCACTTTATATTTATATACCCTACATTACTCATCTCATATGTATATACTGTACTCTATACCATCTACTGCATCTTGCCTATGCCGTTCTGTACCATCACTCATTCATATATCTTTATGTACATATTCTTTATCCCTTTACACTTGTGTATATAAGGTAGTAGTTATGGAATTGTTAGGTTAGATTACTCGTTGGTTATTACTGCATTGTCGGAACTAGAAGCACAAGCATTTCGCTACACTCGCATTAACATCTGCTAACCATGTGTATGTGACAAATACAATTTGATTTGATTTGATTTGACAATAGACTAAATGTAGGCAAATTTTGCTGGGGAGCAATGAGGAGATTCAGTCTTTTTCCCCCATGGCATCTTTCTGCTACGCGTTTATATGGCATTTCCATTGTTTTGGTTGAGTTCCGTTGACCTCTTTACTGTATCAATACCACATAGTTTCTAAACATGCTGTTCTGTCTTTGTCTATATTATGGTATAAATACTAAAGTATTCACTGAAGAATTTTGCCGACTTTGCTGTAGTATTCACTGTAGTGTTTTGTGCAAAAACACTACAGTGAATTCTATGGTATTTACAGTTAACTATAGTATAAATATTGTAGTAAAAAGAAAACTGTAGTATATACTATAGTAATAATTTTTTCTTCACTCTAATCGTGAGTGTAATGAAAACAGAGGCCGGTTTAAACTTTTCAAGTACATTTATGAAGAAGGTAGAAGGATGCATGTGTGTGAAAGGAACAATACAAGGAATGAACTTGGAATGCTGGAATGATAACCCCCCATGAATGAACAACTTAATTCCCAAACAGCATCTCTTTATTGTGAGGGGAACTAAATAGGCCCAATGAGTGATAATCCAATCTGTTGTGGTAAAGTATTATCGGAAGTGGCATTCCTGTTCTATTATTCACCCAGGAACATGGAAGTGCCTCTGTGGTGTCCTGCAGTGGTGGTTCACAAGTTCAGAAAGCAGTTGATTATTTTTATGAAACGGTAGCGGGAGCATGTCTCACCCCTGAGGACTCCGGACATAAAATAAAACCACAGCATGGGCTTAATGCCAATTTTAATATAGCTATGTTCTAGATCTCTCTGTGTATACACCAACACAAAGCTGGGGTCATGCAGTGTGCCCTCTGGCTTTGATGGGCAGCAGGGTAAAGGTCAGAGGTCACAGATCTGTCAGATAGTTCTCCTGTTGAGGCTGTAATTAACTTGGGCCCCTCTGAGAAAGGGGGTGAAAGGATTGTCTCCTTTAGATTTGGTCTGACTAGATTTGGTCTCATCCTTGGCCCTATAGATAGTCCAGTTTGAACATCTCCCAATCTCAGTGCATCAGCAGGATAACTGACCATTGATGTCAAAACAAAAGAGGGGTCCAATTAGAGCAGCATCATGTCAGAGAATCCTGAGGTGACAGGCTGGGGGTGACACATCTTCACTGCTGTTTGCGAACCTCTGTTCACGTCTGTTTGAGAACCTCTGATCAGGTGATCCTTAGTCATCATCATTTATGTCACATTTTAGTCATTTAGCAGATGCTCTTATCCAGAGCGACTTCACGAGCAATTAGGGTTAAGTGCCCCACCTCTACACCAGCCTCCACCTGCTGTGGGTCTGCTCTATCCCTATGGGGAATGTGGATTATCATCAATAAGGAATACCAAACAACAGCCTCCATTCCAGACCAGACCGAGGAAAGAAGGGAATGCCCTGTAACACAGCATGTTGAATAATTATTATGTATTGTTATTGAACCTTTATTTAACTAGGCAAGTCAGTTAAGAACAAATTCTGATTTTCAATGACGGCCTACCCCGGCCAAACCCGGACGACGCTGGGCCAATTGTGCGCCGCCCTATGGGACTCCCAATCACAGCCGGTTGTGATACAGCCTGGATTCATACCAGGGTGTCTGTAGTGACGCCTCCAGCACTGAGATGCAGTGCCTTAGACCGCTGCGCCACTCAGGAATTAGCTTTTGCAAATCTCTTGATCGTTATAAGAAAGTATTTTCTGCCACATCATTGTAGTCGCCAATAAATTCATGTGTTCATTTGAGTTGTGTGCTGTGTGTGTGTAAGCGCAGATGCTCAGTCCTCTTTTCTATTTCCCTCACCTCACATCTCTCCTGATGAGTAAGAAGGTGGGTTTACATTGCAGGCATTGTCTGGGTCTTGAAGAGAGTCTTATTTGATTAGCTGCTCCCTGCTTTATGAAGCCAGGCATCTGGCTCCCTGGGCCAGCTAACTGGTTAATACAGGGTAACACTACACCTTCATTCCCAAGGCCTGGGGCCAGGTGACCGCACTGGGAGCTCCCCTAATCAGCTGTCTGGATGGAGGGATGTGTGTATGTATGCTGGAGGTAGATGTGATGGGAGCAGAATCTCTCTCACCTGCTCTCCTCTTAGGACATCATCATACTCAACACAATAATCTCTCTCTTTTACTATCAGACTAACAATCAGTAGTCAATATTGACCAATCCAAAGAACAAGTGCCTACCATGAATCAGCCAGTAAAATCAGACCTGTTTAAAGATTAGAATTACTTCCTGGAAGGACTATTCTGCTTTTCAAAATGTTTTATGTAACTGGCATTCACAAAACATTATTAACCGGACTATGCTGTATATACTGAATAACAAAGCTCATGCTGTGGAACACTTCTCAACCACTAAGAAAAACATTCTAAATGTAAAATCACGCAGATTTCAATACATTGCAGAAATGATAGAGGCAAACACAAGATGTAAAAAGCCACACACCAGTCCGTAACACCATTGATCAAGATACGGCCAACGGTGGCCTCTCTTGCAGAAGAGATCAGTGGGATTCATTAAAAGCGATGTAATTACTGTAGCTGGGACTACACCTGTCCCCGGCAGACTGTTGATCTAACATGCAGTACATCTGCCTGCCTATTGTGATTGGCCAAGAGGCACAGCAGGGAAGTGCGTGCTGTGTGTGCAGCTCCTAGAAGCCTCAGTTCCTCCAGGAGAGAGAAGGGTACCCTTTCCTCTCCATCAGCGCTACTTTAAATATTCATGCTGGATCAACAGTGGAACACAATCCTTCTCCTGGGTTTTCTCCTTCCCTTCTTTGGGAGGCATAGGTCTATGGTGGCAGACCCATTATGGGCCGTTATCTCACACATACACACAAGCAGAGCACACACAGTAAGCCATCATCATACTTAACACCTGATGAAAGCAGGCATTTGCGAGTGTTAAAGTGCATTGATCAGACAAATGTCAATTTTCACAGAAAAACAGAAAAATGGATATACACCTTATCCTGTTGGACAGCAATGTTATAAAAAGCTATCATTGATCACTCTTGACGAATTACTGCACTGTCAAATATTTGAGTCAGAAGGCTCTTTTTCATCTAACACCAGACGACGGTGTGAGACCTCAGAGAGGAGAAGCTACAATGTGGGTAGGAGCATGGCTGGTATCTCAGGAAGGGGTATCAGGTACCGGGGGACCCTGGGAGTCCCTAGGGGCCAGAGCTCATTAGGCAGCTGCTTAATGAGAGAGCTGAGGGAGAGATGGGATAACTTGTGGCTCTCGTTAATGCTGTACTAGATGGTAACAATGGGAAAGAGAGGGAGAGATACCTGGAGACCATTCTGACCTAAATAGACAGAGTGAAGAACATTGTGTGCAAATATTGGTGATGTAACAAGCACATTTACATCAGCCAATATCTCCCTCATCACCACAGATTGGCAAAGTCATTTTGAAGTAGTAGTGCTTGGTGAAAGTATGTGTAAAGCCTAGTATGAATGCCTTATTCCAACAGACTTTCATTTTTTACATTTTGATATTGTCTTCTAGAGAGCACAAACAGATTTCAGTCACAAGGGCATATATTACACTGCACAATCAAGCACACAATTTGGCCAAATGATTCAGTGCACTTACTAAAAAACGTGTCCTCGGCCAATCCTAATTATGGGGCTTGGATACTTGATGAAAATGCAGACCTCCGCGTCATTCAGAGCATTGTTTCTGGGGTATTGTTCAATACCCCTTTTCTGATCATATGAATACATAATTGAGTAACTCTTTAGCATTTGAATCTGTCCTGAGAGAGGGGTCTTTGTGTAGTGGTAATCATGGGGGCTTGCTCTGGCATTAGGGTCAGGACCTGTCCACACTCAAGATGCCTCCCTTTTTTTTATGTCACAGCACCAATTATCCTGGACCACAGGGACACACATTAGCCAGCTTCTGTCAGGAGGAGAGAGAGAGACCAAATACTGCTGTAACCTTTGGGAATAGGACTACCCTGTATTAGAACACCTAAGGTTACAGCAGTATATATTATTTCTCTCTCTCTCTCTCTCTCTCTCTCTCTCTCTCTCTCTCTCTCTCTTCTCTCTCCTCTCTCTCTCTCTCCCATCTCCTCTCTCTCTCTCTCTCTCTCTCTCTCTCTCTCTCTCTCTCCTCTCTCCTCTCTCTCTCTCTCTCTCTCTCTCTCTCTCTCTCTCTCTCTCTCTCTCTCTCTCCTTCTCTCTCTCTCCTCCTCTCCTTTCTCTCTCTCTCTCTCTCTCTCTCTCTCTCTCTCTCTCTCTAGGGGGTGGCATTCCAAAAAGACCATGCTAACCTCCCATTGGTCAACCGCAAGCTCAAGTTAACAGCTCATATGAACACCAACTGGCTATTTGAAGAGGAGAATGTGTGCACTTATGTGGAGGGTAAACATGTGGGTAACAATAAAGACTGTCACACTAATAATAAATCATGAAATAAGTATAGAGATGGCTGGTTGGCGTTTTGGAGAACAGACAAAAAATGATTTGGGTCCATCCATCTGTAACGTGTTTACTTGGATATGACTGAATCTGTGTACAGAATTGGAATGGACAAAAAGGTGAACACTGTAACAAGAATGTTGAACCCCATGTCAGATCATAATCAATGAACAGTACTGTCAATAAGATCTTGCTTTTCTGCTCCAAAGTTATATTGGCCCTAGAGTAACTGAAGCTATTTGTTATGCACCTGTGTTAGACTAATAATGTACTAGAGGGACTGATTGAGACATTGCCGGGTCATGCAGGTTTCACAGTGCCCCCTGCTGATGGTCTCCCTAAAACTGGCCTTCTGGTACTCATGGTTGCAGGTAGGGGACATAAGCCTGTGTGTGTTTACTTCGATTATACTTCGTCTTCTGCACATCAACCACACAATAAACCTACACAACCACTTACCTGAAATATGCTAATAGAATTCACAAAGTGTGGTCTCTCTGTTATACGCTTCCTCTCATCTCCATTTGACTATCTCTTTATTGCTCTCCAGTTGACATATATAGCCCTCCTACATAGCCCTCCTCTCCTCCCTGTCTGGCCAAAGTCACTATCGTCTACAAAATGACCCTGTATGTCCTTAACGTGATGTCTAATGTCCGGTCCTTCATTTTAGACAATGACGATTTTATAGTCAACATGTAATACATATGTGAACGAAGAAGAGGAACAACACTTACAACACGTTTAAGAAATAGGTCTTCATAATACTAATGTTGTTATAGCAATACTGCACGGTACAAATTCATTTAATAGTTTACACCAGAATATGTGTCTGTTGAAAGAAGAGACAGGTCAGGGCTGACGTGGATACTGTGAAATGTTTGGTGCTGTCTTGTATGGCAATATACCAAAAATAATCAGAGGGGTAATATGATAGGTCTGGAACGTATAGTTACTTGGACAAGGGACACTGTTCGCCAATATTGCAAGTCTGGGCTTGAGGTGGAGGCGGCCATGGGTCAACCCTGGTGACCTTTCAACTGATAATAGAAGATTGGATCATGAACAACCTTGACAGTTTCTGACAAGCCGTTTAACATTAACTATTGTTCTTCAAAGTTTGTATTCTTTTATGATTCCTAATTATTGTGAATATAGCATGTATCATTTCTAGAATAGCCCTGTACAGATAATTCTCAACATAATTCTCAAATTCTATACCCTCCGAGGCGCCCTCTAGTGGGGAAACTGCAGTATAACCAACGGCAGATGAGTAAATATGGTCCTTGCATTAAAAACCTTAACAAAATGCATTGTAAACGATGGGCTGTCAATAAATAACATACGGACACATTTACTGAGAACCGATGATGCACATCACAACTGCAGCCGGCTTCCAAAAACAGGCGTCATGTTTGAGTAGACCAGTATGTTAGGCAAGACCCGCTGAGACGCATAATTGTGCACCATGGATACGGACTAATAACTACTTGTCTCACTGTCCATTATGTGTTGATGTGAATGACCTATACTTCTGAACCACACCTGCTACCACAGCAAGTCCGTACATGCTCTGACTGAGTGTTGATTACTGATTGACCGTTCAGGCACATACATTCCAAACAGGAACTAGTGAAACACCTGTAACAATAATACACTGCAATTGTTCTTGAGTCAATGGATTGGTCACGCTAGGTATTATTTTGCCCATATCAGGTGTGCAAGGGGTGATACAATTTCCCACGTTGATTCAATGTCATCGCATTGAATTTTGGGTTGAAATGACGTGGAAACAACGTTGATTAAACCAGTTTCCGCCCAGTGGGCAGATACTCAAAAACATCATATAATGTTGATAAAGATTTGTATCACCCCTTTTCAGTCCTTACTCATAATATCTGTATACACTGAGTGTACAAAACATTAAGAAGACCTTCCTAATATCGAGTTGAACACTTTGCCCTCAGAACAGCCTCAATTAGTTGGGGCAAGGACTCTACATGGTGTCGAAAGCATTCCACAGGCCCAGGTTGACTCCAATGCTTCCCACAGTTGTGTCAAATTGGTTGGATGTCCTTTGGATGGTGGACAATTCTTGATACACACGGGACACTATTGAGCATGAAAAACCCATCAGCATTGCAGCTCTAGACAGACTCAAACCTGTGGGCCTGGCACCTACTACCATACCCCGTTCAAATACACATCTTTTGTCTTGCCCATTCACCATCTGAATAGCACACATACACAATACATGTCTCAATCCATGTCTCAATTGTTAAAAATCCTTCTTTAACCTGTCTCCTCCCCTTCATCTACACTGATTGAAGTGGATTTTGCGACATCAATAAGGAATCCTATCCTGGATTCACCTAGTCAGTCTGTCATGGAAAGAGCAGGTGTTCTTTATGTTTTTTACACTCACTGTATATTACGTATTTTCAAGCCCTCATACTCCCTCCCTTCATTAGTCCAAGTATGACATTGTGTGGTTTCTGTTATGCAACAAACTAGATACTGGACACTGGATAACTGCCTCTAAGCACAAAGAGGAGAGTGTCTCTCACTGGACACTTGCCGGGCTTGGCTACGGTCTGCGTCAAGTTACAAGGTCAGTCAGTCAGCAAGTGCAAGGCCAGGTCCATCCACAAGACAATCAACTACCCTAAGCTCAAGCCTAACTCTAACCCTAGCTTCATGTCCCCACTCCGTCTCAACCCTAACTCTAACCCTAGCTTCATGTACACACTCCGTCTCAACCCTAACTCTAACCCTAGCCTCATGTCCACACTCCGTCTCAACCCTAACTCTAACCCTAGCTTCATGTCCACACTCCGTCTCAACCCTAACTCTAACCCTAGCTTCATGTCCACACTCCGTCTCAACCCTAACTCTAACCCTAGCTTCATGTCCCCACTCCGTCTCAACCCTAACTCTAACCCTAGCTTCATGTCCACACTCCGTCTCAACCCTAACTCTAACCCTAGCTTCATGTCCACACTCCGTCTCAACCCTAACTCTAACCCTAGCTTCATGTCCACACTCCGTCTCAACCCTAACTCTAACCCTAGCTTCATGTCCACACTCCGTCTCAACCCTAACTCTAACCCTAGCTTCATGTCCACACTCCGTCTCAACCCTAACTCTAACCCTAGCTTCATGTCCACACTCCGTCTCAACCCTAACTCTAACCCTAGCTTCATGTCCACACTCCGTCTCAACCCTAACTCTAACCCTAGCTTCATGTCCACACTCCGTCTCAACCCTAACTCTAACCCTAGCTTCATGTCCCCACTCCGTCTCAACCCTAACTCTAACCCTAGCTTCATGTCCACACTCCGTCTCAACCCTAACTCTAACCCTAGCTTCATGTCCACACTCCGTCTCAACCCTAACTCTAACCCTAGCTTCATGTCCACACTCCGTCTCAACCCTAACTCTAACCCTAGCTTCATGTCCCCACTCCGTCTCAACCCTAACTCTAACCCTAGCTTCATGTCCACACTCCGTCTCAACCCTAACTCTAACCCTAGCTTCATGTCCCCACTCCGTCTCAACCCTAACTCTAACCCTAGCTTCATGTCCCCACTCCGTCTCAACCCTAACTCTAACCCTAGCTTCATGTACACACTCCGTCTCAACCCTAACTCTAACCCTAGCTTCATGTCCACACTCCGTCTCAACCCTAACTCTAACCCTAGCTTCATGTCCACACTCCGTCTCAACCCTAACTCTAACCCTAGCTTCATGTCCCCACTCCGTCTCAACCCTAACTATAACCCTAGCTTCATGTCCACACTCCGTCTCAACCCTAACTCTAACACTAGCTTCATGTCCACACTCCGTCTCAACCCTAACTCTAACCCTAGCTTCATGTTTACACTCCGTCTCAACCCTAACTCTAACCCTAGCTTCATGTCCCCACTCCGTCTCAACCCTAACTCTAACCCTAGCTTCATGTCCCCACTCCGTCTCAACCCTAACTCTAACCCTAGCTTCATGTCCACACTCCGTCTCAACCCTAACTCTACCCCTAGCTTCATGTCCACACTCCGTCTCAACCCTAACTCTAACCCTAGCTTCATGTCCACACTCCGTCTCAACCCTAACTCTAACCCTAGCTTCATGTCCCCACTCCGTCTCAACCCTAACTCTAACCCTAGCTTCATGTCCCCACTCCGTCTCAACCCTAAATCTAACAATAGCTTCATGTCCCCACTCCGTCTCAACCCTAACTCTAACCCTAGCTTCATGTCCACACTCCGTCTCAACCCTAACTCTAACCCTAGCTTCATGTCCCCACTCCGTCTCAACCCTAAATCTAACCCTAGCTTCATGTCCCCACTCCGTCTCAACCCTAACTCTAACCCTAGCTTCATGTCCCCACTCCGTCTCAACCCTAACTCTAACCCTAGCTTCATGTCCACACTCCGTCTCAACCCTAATTCTAACCCTAGCTTCATGTCCACACTCCGTCTCAACCCTAACTCTAACCCTAGCTTCATGTCCCCACTCCGTCTCAACCCTAACTCTAACCCTAGCTTCATGTCCACACTCCGTCTCAACCCTAACTCTAACCCTAGCTTCATGTCCACACTCCGTCTCAACCCTAACTCTAACCCTAGCTTCATGTCCACAATCCGTCTCAACCCTAACTCTAACCCTACCTTCATGTCCACACTCCGTCTCAACCCTAACTCTAACCCTAGCTTCATGTCCACACTCCGTCTCAACCCTAACTCTAACCCTAGCTTCATGTCCCCACTCCGTCTCAACCCTAACTCTAACCCTAGCTTCATGTCCCCACTCCGTCTCAACCCTAACTCTAAGCCTAGCTTCATGTCCCCACTCCGTCTCAACCCTAACTCTAACCCTAGCTTCATGTCCACACTCCGTCTCAACCCTAACTCTAACCCTAGCTTCATGTCCACACTCCGTCTCAACCCTAACTCTAACCCTAGCTTCATGTCCACACTCCGTCTCAACCCTAACTCTAACCCTAGCTTCATGTCCCCACTCCGTCTCAACCCTAACTCTAACCCTAGCTTCATGTCCACACTCCGTCTGAACCCTAACTCTAACCCTAGCTTCATGTCCACACTCCGTCTCAACCCTAACTCTAACCCTAGCTTCATGGACACACTCCGTCTCAACCCTAACTCTAACCCTAGCTTCATGTCCCCACTCCGTCTCAACCCTAACGCTAACACTAGCTTCATGTCCCCACTCCGTCTCAACCCTAACTCTAACCCTAGCTTCATGTACACACTCCGTCTCAACCCTAACTCTAACCCTAGCTTCATGTCCACACTCCGTCTCAACCCTAACTCTAACCCTAGCTTCATGTCCACACTCCGTCTCAACCCTAACTCTAACCCTAGCTTCATGTCCCCACTCCGTCTCAACCCTAACTCTAACCCTAGCTTCATGTCCACACTCCGTCTCAACCCTAACACTAACCCTAGCTTCATGTCCCCACTCCGTCTCAACCCTAACTCTAACCCTAGCTTCATGTCCCCACTCCGTCTCAACCCTAACTCTAACCCTAGCTTCATGTCCACACTCCGTCTCAACCCTAACTCTAACCCTAGCTTCATGTCCACACTCCGTCTCAACCCTAACTCTAACCCTAGCTTCATGTCCACACTCCGTCTCAACCCTAACTCTAACCCTAGCTTCATGTCCACACTCCGTCTCAACCCTAACTCTAACCCTAGCTTCATGTCCCCACTCCGTCTCAACCCTAACTCTAACCCTAGCTTCATGTCCCCACTCCGTCTCAACCCTAAATCTAACCCTAGCTTCATGTCCACACTCCGTCTCAACCCTAACTCTAACCCTAGCTTCATGTCCCCACTCCGTCTCAACCCTAACTCTAACCCTAGCTTCATGTCCCCACTCCGTCTCAACCCTAACTCTAACCCTAGCTTCATGTCCACACTCCGTCTCAAACCTAACTCTAACCCTAGCTTCATGCCCACACTCCGTCACAACCCTAACTCTAACCCTAGCTTCATGTACACACTCCGTCTCAACCCTAACTCTAACCCTAGCTTCATGTCCACACTCCGTCTCAACCCTAACTCTAACCCTAGCTTCATGTCCCCACTCCGTCTCAACCCTAAATCTAACCCTAGCTTCAGGTCCACACTCCGTCTCAACCCTAACTCTAACCCTAGCTTCATGTACACACTCCGTCTCAACCCTAACTCTAACCCTAGCCTCATGTCCACACTGCGTCTCAACCCTAACTCTAACCCTAGCTTCATGTCCACACTCCGTCTCAACCCTAACTCTAACCCTAGCTTCATGTCCCCACTCCGTCTCAACCCTAACTCTAACCCTAGCTTCATGTCCACACGCCGTCTCAACCCTAACTATAACCCTAGCTTCATGTCCATACTCCGTCTCAACCCTAACTCTAACCCTAGCTTCATGTCCACACTCCGTCTCAACATTAACTCTAACCCTAGCTTCATGTCCACACTCCGTCTCAACCCTAACTCTAACCCTAGCTTCATGTCCCCACTCCGTCTCAACCCTAACTCTAACCCTAGCTTCATGTTCCCACTCCGTCTCAACCCTAACTCTAACCCTAGCTTCATGTCCCCACTCCGTCTCAACCCTAACTCTAACCCTAGCTTCATGTCCACACTCTTTCTCAACCCTAACTCTAACCCTAGCTTCATGTCCACACTCCGTCTCAACCCTAACTCTAACCCTAGCTTCATGTCCACACTCCGTCTCAACCCTAACTCTAACCCTAGCTTCATGTCCCCACTCCGTCTCAACCCTAACTCTAACCCTAGCTTCATGTCCACACTCCGTCTCAACCCTAACTCTAACCCTAGCTTCATGTCCACACTCCGTCTCAACCCTAACTCTAACCCTAGCTTCATGTCCCCACTCCGTCTCAACCCTAAATCTAACCCTAGCTTCATGTCCCCACTCCGTCTCAACCCTAACTCTAACCCTAGCTTCATGTCCCCACTCCGTCTCAACCCTAAATCTAACCCTAGCTTCATGTCCCCACTCCGTCTCAACCCTAACTCTAACCCTAGCTTCATATCCACACTCCGTCTCAACCCTAACTCTAACCCTAGCTTCATGTCCCCACTCCGTCTCAACCCTAAATCTAACCCTAGCTTCATGTCCCCACTCCGTCTCAACCCTAACTCTAACCCTAGCTTCATGTCCCCACTCCGTCTCAACCCTAACTCTAACCCTAGCTTCATATCCACACTCCGTCTCAACCCTAACTCTAACCCTAGCTTCATGTCCCCACTCCGTCTCAACCCTAACTCTAACCCTAGCTTCATGTCCCCACTCCGTCTCAACCCTAACTCTAACCCTAGCTTCATGTCCACACTCCGTCTTAACCCTAACTCTAACCCTAGCTTAATGTCCACACTCCGTCTCAAACCTAACTCTAACCCTAGCTTCATGTCCACACTCCGTCTCAACCCTAACTCTAACCCTAGCTTCATGTCCACACTCCGTCTCAACCCTAACTCTAACCCTAGCTTCATGTCCACACTCTGTCTCAACCCTAACTCTAACCCTAGCTTCATGTCCACACTCCGTCTCAACCCTAACTCTAACCCTAGCTTCATGTCCACACTCCGTCTCAACCCTAACTCTAACCCTAGCTTCATGTCCACACTCCGTCTCAACCCTAACACTAACCCTAGCTTCATGTCCCCACTCCGTCTCAACCCTAACTCTAACCCTATCTTCATGTCCCCACTCCGTCTCAACCCTAACTCTAACCCTAGCTTCATGTCCACACTCCGTCTCAACCCTAACTCTAACCCTAGCTTCATGTCCACACTCCGTCTCAACCCTAACTCTAACCCTAGCTTCATGTCCACACTCCGTCTCAACCCTAACTCTAACCCTAGCTTCATGTCCACACTCCGTCTCAACCCTAACTCTAACCCTAGCTTCATGTCCCCACTCCGTCTCAACCCTAAATCTAACCCTAGCTTCATGTCCCCACTCCGTCTCAACCCTAACTCTAACCCTAGCTTCATGTCCCCACTCCGTCTCAACCCTAACTCTAACCCTAGCTTCATGTCCACACTCCGTCTCAAACCTAACTCTAACCCTAGCTTCATGCCCACACTCCGTCACAACCCTAACTCTAACCCTAGCTTCATGTACACACTCCGTCTCAACCCTAACTCTAACCCTAGCTTCATGTCCACACTCCGTCTCAACCCTAACTCTAACCCTAGCTTCATGTCCCCACTCCGTCTCAACCCTAAATCTAACCCTAGCTTCATGTCCACACTCCGTCTCAACCCTAACTCTAACCCTAGCTTCATGTACACACTCCGTCTCAACCCTAACTCTAACCCTAGCCTCATGTCCACACTGCGTCTCAACCCTAACTCTAACCCTAGCTTCATGTCCACACTCCGTCTCAACCCTAACTCTAACCCTAGCTTCATGTCCCCACTCCGTCTCAACCCTAACTCTAACCCTAGCTTCATGTCCACACGCCGTCTCAACCCTAACTATAACCCTAGCTTCATGTCCATACTCCGTCTCAACCCTAACTCTAACCCTAGCTTCATGTCCACACTCCGTCTCAACATTAACTCTAACCCTAGCTTCATGTCCACACTCCGTCTCAACCCTAACTCTAACCCTAGCTTCATGTCCCCACTCCGTCTCAACCCTAACTCTAACCCTAGCTTCATGTTCCCACTCCGTCTCAACCCTAACTCTAACCCTAGCTTCATGTCCCCACTCCGTCTCAACCCTAACTCTAACCCTAGCTTCATGTCCACACTCTTTCTCAACCCTAACTCTAACCCTAGCTTCATGTCCACACTCCGTCTCAACCCTAACTCTAACCCTAGCTTCATGTCCACACTCCGTCTCAACCCTAACTCTAACCCTAGCTTCATGTCCCCACTCCGTCTCAACCCTAACTCTAACCCTAGCTTCATGTCCACACTCCGTCTCAACCCTAACTCTAACCCTAGCTTCATGTCCACACTCCGTCTCAACCCTAACTCTAACCCTAGCTTCATGTCCCCACTCCGTCTCAACCCTAAATCTAACCCTAGCTTCATGTCCCCACTCCGTCTCAACCCTAACTCTAACCCTAGCTTCATGTCCCCACTCCGTCTCAACCCTAAATCTAACCCTAGCTTCATGTCCCCACTCCGTCTCAACCCTAACTCTAACCCTAGCTTCATATCCACACTCCGTCTCAACCCTAACTCTAACCCTAGCTTCATGTCCCCACTCCGTCTCAACCCTAAATCTAACCCTAGCTTCATGTCCCCACTCCGTCTCAACCCTAACTCTAACCCTAGCTTCATGTCCCCACTCCGTCTCAACCCTAACTCTAACCCTAGCTTCATATCCACACTCAGTCTCAACCCTAACTCTAACCCTAGCTTCATGTCCCCACTCCGTCTCAACCCTAACTCTAACCCTAGCTTCATGTCCCCACTCCGTCTCAACCCTAACTCTAACCCTAGCTTCATGTCCACACTCCGTCTTAACCCTAACTCTAACCCTAGCTTAATGTCCACACTCCGTCTCAAACCTAACTCTAACCCTAGCTTCATGTCCACACTCCGTCTCAACCCTAACTCTAACCCTAGCTTCATGTCCACACTCCGTCTCAACATTAACTCTAACCCTAGCTTCATGTCCACACTCCGTCTCAAACCTAACTCTAACCCTAGCTTCATGTCCACACTCCGTCTCAACCCTAACTCTAACCCTAGCTTCATGTCCACACTCCGTCTCAACATTAACTCTAACCCTAGCTTCATGTCCACACTCCGTCTCAACCCTAACTCTAACCCTAGCTTCATGTCCACACTCCGTCTCAACCCTAACTCTAACCCTAGCTTCATGTCCACACTCCGTCTCAACCCTAACTCTAACCCTAGCTTCATATCCACACTCCGTCTCAACCCTAACTCTAACCCTAGCTTCATGTCCCCACTCCGTCTCAACCCTAAATCTAACCCTAGCTTCATGTCCCCACTCCGTCTCAACCCTAACTCTAACCCTAGCTTCATGTCCCCACTCCGTCTCAACCCTAACTCTAACCCCAGCTTCATATCCACACTCCGTCTCAACCCTAACTCTAACCCTAGCTTCATGTCCACACTCCGTCTCAACCCTAACTCTAACCCTAGCTTCATGTCCCCACTCCGTCTCAACCCTAACTCTAACCCTAGCTTCATGTCCACACTCCGTCTCAACCCTAACTCTAACCCTAGCTTCATGTCCACACTCCGTCTCAAACCTAACTCTAACCCTAGCTTCATGTCCCCACTCCGTCTCAACCCTAAATCTAACCCTAGCTTCATGTCCACACTCCGTCTCAACCCTTACTCTAACCCTAGCTTCATGTCCACACTCCGTCTCAACCCTAACTCTAACCCTAGCTTCATGTCCCCACTCCGTCTCAACCCTAACTCTAACCCTAGCTTCATGTCCACACTCCGTCTCAACCCTAACTCTAACCCTAGCTTCATGTCCACACTCCGTCTCAACCCTAACTCTAACCCTAGCTTCATGTCCACACTCCGTCTCAACCCTAACTCTAACCCTAGCTTCATGTCCCCACTCCGTCTCAACCCTAACTCTAACCCTAGCTTCATGTCCACACTCCGTCTCAACCCTAACTCTAACCCTAGCTTCATGTCCCCACTCCGTCTCAACCCTAACTCTAACCCTAGCTTCATGTCCCCACTCCGTCTCAACCCTAACTCTAACCCTAGCTTCATGTACACACTCCGTCTCAACCCTAACTCTAACCCTAGCTTCATGTCCACACTCCGTCTCAACCCTAACTCTAACCCTAGCTTCATGTCCACACTCCGTCTCAACCCTAACTCTAACCCTAGCTTCATGTCCCCACTCCGTCTCAACCCTAACTATAACCCTAGCTTCATGTCCACACTCCGTCTCAACCCTAACTCTAACACTAGCTTCATGTCCACACTCCGTCTCAACCCTAACTCTAACCCTAGCTTCATGTCCACACTCCGTCTCAACCCTAAGTCTAACCCTAGCTTCATGTCCCCACTCCGTCTCAACCCTAACTCTAACCCTAGCTTCATGTCCCCACTCCGTCTCAACCCTAACTCTAACCCTAGCTTCATGTCCACACTCCGTCTCAACCCTAACTCTAACCCTAGCTTCATGTCCACACTCCGTCTCAACCCTAACTCTAACCCTAGCTTCATGTCCACACTCCGTCTCAACCCTAACTCTAACCCTAGCTTCATGTCCACACTCCGTCTCAACCCTAACTCTAACCCTAGCTTCATGTCCACACTCCGTCTCAACCCTAACTCTAACCCTAGCTTCATGTCCCCAATCCGTCTCAACCCTAACTCTAACCCTAGCTTCATGTCCACACTCCGTCTCAACCCTAACTCTAACCCTAGCTTCATGTCCACACTCCGTCTCAACCCTAACTCTAACACTAGCTTCATGTCCACACTCCGTCTCAACCCTAACTCTAACCCTAGCTTCATGTCCACACTCCGTCTCAACCCTAACTCTAACCCTAGCTTCATGTCCCCACTCCGTCTCAACCCTAACTCTAACCCTAGCTTCATGTCCCCACTCCGTCTCAACCCTAACTCTAACCCTAGCTTCATGTCCACACTCCGTCTCAACCCTAACTCTAACCCTAGCTTCATGTCCACACTCCGTCTCAACCCTAACTCTAACCCTAGCTTCATGTCTCCACTCCGTCTCAACCCTAAATCTAACCCTAGCTTCATGTCCCCACTCCGTCTCAACCCTAACTCTAACCCTAGCTTCATGTCCACACTCCGTCTCAACCCTAACTCTAACCCTAGCTTCATGTCCACACTCCGTCTCAACCCTAACTCTAACCCTAGCTTCATGTCCACACTCCGTCTCAACCCTAACTCTAACCCTAGCTTCATGTCCCCACTCCGTCTCAACCCTAACTCTAACCCTAGCTTCATGTCCACACTCCGTCTCAACCCTAACTCTAACCCTAGCTTCATGTCCCCACTCCGTCTCAACCCTAACTATAACCCTAGCTTCATGTCCACACTCCGTCTCAACCCTAACTCTAACCCTAGCTTCATGTCCACACTCCGTCTCAACCCTAACTCTAACCCTAGCTTCATGTCCACACTCCGTCTCAACCCTAACTCTAACCCTAGCTTCATGTCCCCACTCCGTCTCAACCCTAACTCTAACCCTAGCTTCATGTCCCCACTCCGTCTCAACCCTAACTCTAACCCTAGCTTCATGTCCACACGCCGTCTCAACCCTTACTATAACCCTAGCTTCATGTCCACACTCCGTCTCAACCCTAACTCTAACCCTAGCTTCATGTCCACACTCCGTCTCAACATTAACTCTAACCCTAGCTTCATGTCCACACTCCGTCTCAACCCTAACTCTAACCCTAGCTTCATGTCCCCACTCCGTCTCAACCCTAACTCTAACCCTAGCTTCATGTCCACACTCCGTCTCAACCCTAACTCTAACCCTAGCTTCATATCCACACTCCGTCTCAACCCTAACTCTAACCCTAGCTTCATGTCCACACTCCGTCTCAACCCTAACTCTAACCCTACCTTCATGTCCCCACTCCGTCTGAACCCTAACTCTAACCCTAGCATAATGTCCACACTCCGTCTCAACCCTAACTCTAACCCTAGCTTCATGTCCACACTCCGTCTCAACCCTAACTCTAACCCTAGCTTCATGTCCCCACTCCGTCTCAACCCTAACTCTAACCCTAGCTTCATGTCCACACTCCGTCTCAACCCTAACTCTAACCCTAGCTTCATGTCCACACTCCGTCTCAACCCTAACTCTAACCCTAGCTTCATGTACACACTCCGTCTCAACCATAACTCTAACCCTAGCTTCATGTCCCCACTCCGTCTCAACCCTAACTCTAACCCTAGCTTCATGTCCCCACTCCGTCTCAACCCTAACTCTAACCCTAGCTTCATGTACACACTCCGTCTCAACCCTAACTCTAACCCTAGCTTCATGTCCACACTCCGTCTCAACCCTAACTCTAACCCTAGCTTCATGTCCACACTCCGTCTCAACCCTAACTCTAACACTAGCTTCATGTCCACACTCCGTCTCAACCCTAACTCTAACCCTAGCTTCATGTCCACACTCCGTCTCAACCCTAACTCTAACCCTAGCTTCATGTCCCCACTCCGTCTCAACCCTAACTCTAACCCTAGCTTCATGTCCCCACTCCGTCTCAACCCTAACTCTAACCCTAGCTTCATGTCCACACTCCGTCTCAACCCTAACTCTAACCCTAGCTTCATGTCCACACTCCGTCTCAACCCTAACTCTAACCCTAGCTTCATGTCCACACTCCGTCTCAACCCTAACTCTAACCCTAGCTTCATGTCCACACTCCGTCTCAACCCTAACTCTAACCCTAGCTTCATGTCCACACTCCGTCTCAACCCTAACTCTAACCCTAGCTTCATGTCCCCAATCCGTCTCAACCCTAACTCTAACCCTAGCTTCATGTCCACACTCCGTCTCAACCCTAACTCTAACCCTAGCTTCATGTCCACACTCCGTCTCAACCCTAACTCTAACCCTAGCTTCATGTCCACACTCCGTCTCAACCCTAACTCTAACCCTACCTTCATGTCCACACTCCGTCTCAACCCTAACTCTAACCCTAGCTTCATGTCCACACTCCGTCTCAACCCTAACTCTAACCCTAGCTTCATGTTCCCACTCCGTCTCAACCCTAACTCTAACCCTAGCTTCATGTTCCCACTCCGTCTCAACCCTAACTCTAACCCTAGCTTCATGTCCCCACTCCGTCTCAACCCTAACTCTAACCCTAGCTTCATGTCCCCACTCCGTCTCAACCCTAAATATAACCCTAGCTTCATGTCCACACTCCGTCTCAACCCTAACTCTAACACTAGCTTCATGTCCACACTCCGTCTCAACCCTAACTCTAACCCTAGCTTCATGTCCACACTCCGTCTCAACCCTAACTCTAACCCTAGCTTCATGTCCCCACTCCGTCTCAACCCTAACTCTAACCCTAGCTTCATGTCCCCACTCCGTCTCAACCCTAACTCTAACCCTAGCTTCATGTCCACACTCCGTCTCAACCCTAACTCTAACCCTAGCTTCATGTCCACACTCCGTCTCAACCCTAACTCTAACCCTAGCTTCATGTCTCCACTCCGTCTCAACCCTAAATCTAACCCTAGCTTCATGTTCCCACTCCGTCTCAACCCTAACTCTAACCCTAGCTTCATGTCCACACTCCGTCTCAACCCTAACTCTAACCCTAGCTTCATGTCCACACTCCGTCTCAACCCTAACTCTAACCCTAGCTTCATGTCCACACTCCGTCTCAACCCTAACTCTAACCCTAGCTTCATGTCCCCACTCCGTCTCAACCCTAACTCTAACCCTAGCTTCATGTCCACACTCCGTCTCAACCCTAACTCTAACCCTAGCTTCATGTCCCCACTCCGTCTCAACCCTAACTATAACCCTAGCTTCATGTCCACACTCCGTCTCAACCCTAACTCTAACCCTAGCTTCATGTCCACACTCCGTCTCAACCCTAACTCTAACCCTAGCTTCATGTCCACACTCCGTCTCAACCCTAACTCTAACCCTAGCTTCATGTCCCCACTCCGTCTCAACCCTAACTCTAACCCTAGCTTCATGTCCCCACTCCGTCTCAACCCTAACTCTAACCCTAGCTTCATGTCCACACGCCGTCTCAACCCTTACTATAACCCTAGCTTCATGTCCACACTCCGTCTCAACCCTAACTCTAACCCTAGCTTCATGTCCACACTCCGTCTCAACATTAACTCTAACCCTAGCTTCATGTCCACACTCCGTCTCAACCCTAACTCTAACCCTAGCTTCATGTCCCCACTCCGTCTCAACCCTAACTCTAACCCTAGCTTCATGTCCACACTCCGTCTCAACCCTAACTCTAACCCTAGCTTCATATCCACACTCCGTCTCAACCCTAACTCTAACCCTAGCTTCATGTCCACACTCCGTCTCAACCCTAACTCTAACCCTACCTTCATGTCCCCACTCCGTCTGAACCCTAACTCTAACCCTAGCATAATGTCCACACTCCGTCTCAACCCTAACTCTAACCCTAGCTTCATGTCCACACTCCGTCTCAACCCTAACTCTAACCCTACCTTCATGTCCCCACTCCGTCTGAACCCTAACTCTAACCCTAGCATAATGTCCACACTCCGTCTCAACCCTAACTCTAACCCTAGCTTCATGTCCACACTCCGTCTCAACCCTAACTCTAACCCTAGCTTCATGTCCCCACTCCGTCTCAACCCTAACTCTAACCCTAGCTTCATGTCCACACTCCGTCTCAACCCTAACTCTAACCCTAGCTTCATGTCCACACTCCGTCTCAACCCTAACTCTAACCCTAGCTTCATGTACACACTCCGTCTCAACCATAACTCTAACCCTAGCTTCATGTCCCCACTCCGTCTCAACCCTAACTCTAACCCTAGCTTCATGTCCCCACTCCGTCTCAACCCTAACTCTAACCCTAGCTTCATGTACACACTCCGTCTCAACCCTAACTCTAACCCTAGCTTCATGTCCACACTCCGTCTCAACCCTAACTCTAACCCTAGCTTCATGTCCACACTCCGTCTCAACCCTAACTCTAACACTAGCTTCATGTCCACACTCCGTCTCAACCCTAACTCTAACCCTAGCTTCATGTCCACACTCCGTCTCAACCCTAACTCTAACCCTAGCTTCATGTCCCCACTCCGTCTCAACCCTAACTCTAACCCTAGCTTCATGTCCCCACTCCGTCTCAACCCTAACTCTAACCCTAGCTTCATGTCCACACTCCGTCTCAACCCTAACTCTAACCCTAGCTTCATGTCCACACTCCGTCTCAACCCTAACTCTAACCCTAGCTTCATGTCCACACTCCGTCTCAACCCTAACTCTAACCCTAGCTTCATGTCCACACTCCGTCTCAACCCTAACTCTAACCCTAGCTTCATGTCCACACTCCGTCTCAACCCTAACTCTAACCCTAGCTTCATGTCCCCAATCCGTCTCAACCCTAACTCTAACCCTAGCTTCATGTCCACACTCCGTCTCAACCCTAACTCTAACCCTAGCTTCATGTCCACACTCCGTCTCAACCCTAACTCTAACCCTAGCTTCATGTCCACACTCCGTCTCAACCCTAACTCTAACCCTACCTTCATGTCCACACTCCGTCTCAACCCTAACTCTAACCCTAGCTTCATGTCCACACTCCGTCTCAACCCTAACTCTAACCCTAGCTTCATGTTCCCACTCCGTCTCAACCCTAACTCTAACCCTAGCTTCATGTTCCCACTCCGTCTCAACCCTAACTCTAACCCTAGCTTCATGTCCCCACTCCGTCTCAACCCTAACTCTAACCCTAGCTTCATGTCCCCACTCCGTCTCAACCCTAAATATAACCCTAGCTTCATGTCCACACTCCGTCTCAACCCTAACTCTAACACTAGCTTCATGTCCACACTCCGTCTCAACCCTAACTCTAACCCTAGCTTCATGTCCACACTCCGTCTCAACCCTAACTCTAACCCTAGCTTCATGTCCCCACTCCGTCTCAACCCTAACTCTAACCCTAGCTTCATGTCCCCACTCCGTCTCAACCCTAACTCTAACCCTAGCTTCATGTCCACACTCCGTCTCAACCCTAACTCTAACCCTAGCTTCATGTCCACACTCCGTCTCAACCCTAACTCTAACCCTAGCTTCATGTCTCCACTCCGTCTCAACCCTAAATCTAACCCTAGCTTCATGTTCCCACTCCGTCTCAACCCTAACTCTAACCCTAGCTTCATGTCCACACTCCGTCTCAACCCTAACTCTAACCCTAGCTTCATGTCCACACTCCGTCTCAACCCTAACTCTAACCCTAGCTTCATGTCCACACTCCGTCTCAACCCTAACTCTAACCCTAGCTTCATGTCCCCACTCCGTCTCAACCCTAACTCTAACCCTAGCTTCATGTCCACACTCCGTCTCAACCCTAACTCTAACCCTAGCTTCATGTCCCCACTCCGTCTCAACCCTAACTATAACCCTAGCTTCATGTCCACACTCCGTCTCAACCCTAACTCTAACCCTAGCTTCATGTCCACACTCCGTCTCAACCCTAACTCTAACCCTAGCTTCATGTCCACACTCCGTCTCAACCCTAACTCTAACCCTAGCTTCATGTCCCCACTCCGTCTCAACCCTAACTCTAACCCTAGCTTCATGTCCCCACTCCGTCTCAACCCTAACTCTAACCCTAGCTTCATGTCCACACGCCGTCTCAACCCTTACTATAACCCTAGCTTCATGTCCACACTCCGTCTCAACCCTAACTCTAACCCTAGCTTCATGTCCACACTCCGTCTCAACATTAACTCTAACCCTAGCTTCATGTCCACACTCCGTCTCAACCCTAACTCTAACCCTAGCTTCATGTCCCCACTCCGTCTCAACCCTAACTCTAACCCTAGCTTCATGTCCACACTCCGTCTCAACCCTAACTCTAACCCTAGCTTCATATCCACACTCCGTCTCAACCCTAACTCTAACCCTAGCTTCATGTCCACACTCCGTCTCAACCCTAACTCTAACCCTACCTTCATGTCCCCACTCCGTCTGAACCCTAACTCTAACCCTAGCATAATGTCCACACTCCGTCTCAACCCTAACTCTAACCCTAGCTTCATGTCCACACTCCGTCTCAACCCTAACTCTAACCCTAGCTTCATGTCCCCACTCCGTCTCAACCCTAACTCTAACCCTAGCTTCATGTCCACACTCCGTCTCAACCCTAACTCTAACCCTAGCTTCATGTCCACACTCCGTCTCAACCCTAACTCTAACCCTAGCTTCATGTACACACTCCGTCTCAACCATAACTCTAACCCTAGCTTCATGTCCCCACTCCGTCTCAACCCTAACTCTAACCCTAGCTTCATGTCCCCACTCCGTCTCAACCCTAACTCTAACCCTAGCTTCATGTACACACTCCGTCTCAACCCTAACTCTAACCCTAGCTTCATGTCCACACTCCGTCTCAACCCTAACTCTAACCCTAGCTTCATGTCCACACTCCGTCTCAACCCTAACTCTAACCCTAGCTTCATGTCCACACTCCGTCTCAACCCTAACTCTAACCCTAGCTTCATGTCCCCACTCCGTCTCAACCCTAACTATAACCCTAGCTTCATGTCCACACTCCGTCTCAACCCTAACTCTAACCCTAGCTTCATGTCCACACTCCGTCTCAACCCTAACTCTAACCCTAGCTTCATGTCCACACTCCGTCTCAACCCTAACTCTAACCCTAGCTTCATGTCCCCACTCCGTCTCAACCCTAACTCTAACCCTAGCTTCATGTCCCCACTCCGTCTCAACCCTAACTCTAACCCTAGCTTCATGTCCACACTCCGTCTCAACCCTAACTCTAACCCTAGCTTCATGTCCACACTCCGTCTCAACCCTAACTCTAACCCTAGCTTCATGTCCCCACTCCGTCTCAACCCTAACTCTAACCCTAGCTTCATGTCCCCACTCCGTCTCAACCCTAACTCTAACCCTAGCTTCATGTCCACACGCCGTCTCAACCCTTACTATAACCCTAGCTTCATGTACACACTCCGTCTCAACTCTAACTCTAACCCTAGCTTCATGTCCACACTCCGTCTCAACATTAACTCTAACCCTAGCTTCATGTCCACACTCCGTCTCAACCCTAACTCTAACCCTAGCTTCATGTCCCCACTCCGTCTCAACCCTAACTCTAACCCTAGCTTCATGTCCCCACTCCGTCTCAACCCTAACTCTAACCCTAGCTTCATGTCCACACTCCGTCTCAACCCTAACTCTAACCCTAGCTTCATATCCACACTCCGTCTCAACCCTAACTCTAACCCTAGCTTCATGTCCACACTCCGTCTCAACCCTAACTCTAACCCTACCTTCATGTCCCCACTCCGTCTGAACCCTAACTCTAACCCTAGCATAATGTCCACACTCCGTCTCAACCCTAACTCTAACCCTAGCTTCATGTCCACACTCCGTCTCAACCCTAAATCTAACCCTAGCTTCATGTCCACACTCCGTCTCAACCCTAACTCTAACCCTAGCTTCATGTCCACACTCCGTCTCAACCCTAACTCTAACCCTAGCTTCATGTCCACACTCCGTCTCAACCCTAACTCTAACCCTAGCTTCATGTACACACTCCGTCTCAACCATAACTCTAACCCTAGCTTCATGTCCCCACTCCGTCTCAACCCTAACTCTAACCCTAGCTTCATGTCCCCACTCCGTCTCAACCCTAACTCTAACCCTAGCTTCATGTACACACTCCGTCTCAACCCTAACTCTAACCCTAGCTTCATGTCCACACTCCGTCTCAACCCTAACTCTAACCCTAGCTTCATGTCCACACTCCGTCTCAACCCTAACTCTAACCCTAGCTTCATGTCCACACTCCGTCTCAACCCTAACTCTAACCCTAGCTTCATGTCCCCACTCCGTCTCAACCCTAACTATAACCCTAGCTTCATGTCCACACTCCGTCTCAACCCTAACTCTAACCCTAGCTTCATGTCCACACTCCGTCTCAACCCAAACTCTAACCCTAGCTTCATGTCCACACTCCGTCTCAACCCTAACTCTAACCCTAGCTTCATGTCCCCACTCCGTCTCAACCCTAACTCTAACCCTAGCTTCATGTCCCCACTCCGTCTCAACCCTAACTCTAACCCTAGCTTCATGTCCACACTCCGTCTCAACCCTAACTCTAACCCTAGCTTCATGTCCACACTCCGTCTCAACCCTAACTCTAACCCTAGCTTCATGTCCACACTCCGTCTCAACCCTAACTCTAACCCTAGCTTCATGTCCCCACTCCGTCTCAACCCTAACTCTAACCCTAGCTTCATGTCCCCACTCCGTCTCAACCCTAACTCTAACCCTAGCTTCATGTCCCCACTCCGTCTCAACCCTAACTCTAACCCTAGCTTCATGTCCACACTCCGTCTCAACCCTAACTCTAGCTTCATGTCCCCACTCCGTCTCAACCCTAAATCTAACCCTAGCTTCATGTCCCCACTCCGTCTCAACCCTAACTCTAACCCTAGCTTCATGTCCACACTCCGTCTCAACCCTAACTCTAACCCTAGCTTCATGTCCCCACTACGTCTCAACCCTAAATCTAACCCTAGCTTCATGTCCCCACTCCGTCTCAACCCTAACTCTAACCCTAGCTTCATGTCCCCACTCCGTGTCAACCCTAACTCTAACCCTAGCTTCATGTCCACACTCCGTCTCAACCCTAATTCTAACCCTAGCTTCATGTCCACACTCCGTCTCAACCCTAACTCTAACCCTAGCTTCATGTCCCCACTCCGTCTCAACCCTAATTCTAACCCTAGCTTCATGTCCACACTCCGTCTCAACCCTAACTCTAACCCTAGCTTCATGTCCCCACTCCGTCTCAACCCTAACTCTAACCCTAGCTTCATGTCCCCACTCCGTCTCAACCCTAACTCTAACCCTAGCTTCATGTCCCCACTCCGTCTCAACCCTAACTCTAACCCTAGCTTCATGTACACACTCCGTCTCAACCCTAACTCTAACCCTAGCTTCATGTCCACACTCCGTCTCAACCCTAACTCTAACCCTAGCTTCATGTCCACACTCCGTCTCAACCCTAACTCTAACCCTAGCTTCATGTCCACACTCCGTCTCAACCCTAACTCTAACCCTAGCTTCATGTCCCCACTCCGTCTCAACCCTAACTATAACCCTAGCTTCATGTCCACACTCCGTCTCAACCCTAACTCTAACCCTAGCTTCATGTCCACACTCCGTCTCAACCCTAACTCTAACCCTAGCTTCATGTCCACACTCCGTCTCAACCCTAACTCTAACCCTAGCTTCATGTCCCCACTCCGTCTCAACCCTAACTCTAACCCTAGCTTCATGTCCCCACTCCGTCTCAACCCTAACTCTAACCCTAGCTTCATGTCCACACTCCGTCTCAACCCTAACTCTAACCCTAGCTTCATGTCCACACTCCGTCTCAACCCTAACTCTAACCCTAGCTTCATGTCCACACTCCGTCTCAACCCTAACTCTAACCCTAGCTTCATGTCCCCACTCCGTCTCAACCCTAACTCTAACCCTAGCTTCATGTCCCCACTCCGTCTCAACCCTAACTCTAACCCTAGCTTCATGTCCCCACTCCGTCTCAACCCTAACTCTAACCCTAGCTTCATGTCCACACTCCGTCTCAACCCTAACTCTAGCTTCATGTCCCCACTCCGTCTCAACCCTAAATCTAACCCTAGCTTCATGTCCCCACTCCGTCTCAACCCTAACTCTAACCCTAGCTTCATGTCCACACTCCGTCTCAACCCTAACTCTAACCCTAGCTTCATGTCCCCACTACGTCTCAACCCTAAATCTAACCCTAGCTTCATGTCCCCACTCCGTCTCAACCCTAACTCTAACCCTAGCTTCATGTCCCCACTCCGTGTCAACCCTAACTCTAACCCTAGCTTCATGTCCACACTCCGTCTCAACCCTAATTCTAACCCTAGCTTCATGTCCACACTCCGTCTCAACCCTAACTCTAACCCTAGCTTCATGTCCCCACTCCGTCTCAACCCTAACTCTAACCCTAGCTTCATGTCCCCACTCCGTCTCAACCCTAACTCTAACCCTAGCTTCATGTCCACACTCCGTCTTAACCCTAACTCTAACCCTAGCTTCATGTCCACACTCCGTCTCAACCCTAACTCTAACCCTAGCTTCATGTACACACTCCGTCTCATCCCTAACTCTAACCCTAGCCTCATGTCCACACTCCGTCTCAACCCTAACTCTAACCCTAGCTTCATGTCCAAACTCCGTCTCAACCCTAACTCTAACCCTAGCTTCATGTCCCCACTCCGTCTCAACCCTAACTCTAACCCTAGCTTCATGTCCACACGCCGTCTCAACCCTTACTATAACCCTAGCTTCATGTCCACACTCCGTCTCAACCCTAACTCTAACCCTAGCTTCATGTCCACACTCCGTCTCAACATTAACTCTAACCCTAGCTTCATGTCCACACTCCGTCTCAACCCTAACTCTAACCCTAGCTTCATGTCCCCACTCCGTCTCAACCCTAACTCTAACCCTAGCTTCATGTACACACTCCGTCTCAACCATAACTCTAACCCTAGCTTCATGTCCCCACTCCGTCTCAACCCTAACTCTAACCCTAGCTTCATGTCCCCACTCCGTCTCAACCCTAACTCTAACCCTAGCTTCATGTACACACTCCGTCTCAACCCTAACTCTAACCCTAGCTTCATGTCCACACTCCGTCTCAACCCTAACTCTAACCCTAGCATAATGTCCACACTCCGTCTCAACATTAACTCTAACCCTAGCTTCATGTCCACACTCCGTCTCAACCCTAACTCTAACCCTAGCTTCATGTCCCCACTCCGTCTCAACCCTAACTCTAACCCTAGCTTCATGTCCCCACTCCGTCTCAACCCTAACTCTAACCCTAGCTTCATGTCCCCACTCCGTCTCAACCCTAACTCTAACCCTAGCTTCATGTCCACACTCCGTCTCAACCCTAACTCTAGCTTCATGTCCCCACTCCGTCTCAACCCTAAATCTAACCCTAGCTTCATGTCCCCACTCCGTCTCAACCCTAACTCTAACCCTAGCTTCATGTCCACACTCCGTCTCAACCCTAACTCTAACCCTAGCTTCATGTCCCCACTACGTCTCAACCCTAAATCTAACCCTAGCTTCATGTCCCCACTCCGTCTCAACCCTAACTCTAACCCTAGCTTCATGTCCCCACTCCGTGTCAACCCTAACTCTAACCCTAGCTTCATGTCCACACTCCGTCTCAACCCTAATTCTAACCCTAGCTTCATGTCCACACTCCGTCTCAACCCTAACTCTAACCCTAGCTTCATGTCCCCACTCCGTCTCAACCCTAATTCTAACCCTAGCTTCATGTCCACACTCCGTCTCAACCCTAACTCTAACCCTAGCTTCATGTCCCCACTCCGTCTCAACCCTAACTCTAACCCTAGCTTCATGTCCCCACTCCGTCTCAACCCTAACTCTAACCCTAGCTTCATGTCCCCACTCCGTCTCAACCCTAACTCTAACCCTAGCTTCATGTACACACTCCGTCTCAACCCTAACTCTAACCCTAGCTTCATGTCCACACTCCGTCTCAACCCTAACTCTAACCCTAGCTTCATGTCCACACTCCGTCTCAACCCTAACTCTAACCCTAGCTTCATGTCCACACTCCGTCTCAACCCTAACTCTAACCCTAGCTTCATGTCCCCACTCCGTCTCAACCCTAACTATAACCCTAGCTTCATGTCCACACTCCGTCTCAACCCTAACTCTAACCCTAGCTTCATGTCCACACTCCGTCTCAACCCTAACTCTAACCCTAGCTTCATGTCCACACTCCGTCTCAACCCTAACTCTAACCCTAGCTTCATGTCCCCACTCCGTCTCAACCCTAACTCTAACCCTAGCTTCATGTCCCCACTCCGTCTCAACCCTAACTCTAACCCTAGCTTCATGTCCACACTCCGTCTCAACCCTAACTCTAACCCTAGCTTCATGTCCACACTCCGTCTCAACCCTAACTCTAACCCTAGCTTCATGTCCACACTCCGTCTCAACCCTAACTCTAACCCTAGCTTCATGTCCCCACTCCGTCTCAACCCTAACTCTAACCCTAGCTTCATGTCCCCACTCCGTCTCAACCCTAACTCTAACCCTAGCTTCATGTCCCCACTCCGTCTCAACCCTAACTCTAACCCTAGCTTCATGTCCACACTCCGTCTCAACCCTAACTCTAGCTTCATGTCCCCACTCCGTCTCAACCCTAAATCTAACCCTAGCTTCATGTCCCCACTCCGTCTCAACCCTAACTCTAACCCTAGCTTCATGTCCACACTCCGTCTCAACCCTAACTCTAACCCTAGCTTCATGTCCCCACTACGTCTCAACCCTAAATCTAACCCTAGCTTCATGTCCCCACTCCGTCTCAACCCTAACTCTAACCCTAGCTTCATGTCCCCACTCCGTGTCAACCCTAACTCTAACCCTAGCTTCATGTCCACACTCCGTCTCAACCCTAATTCTAACCCTAGCTTCATGTCCACACTCCGTCTCAACCCTAACTCTAACCCTAGCTTCATGTCCCCACTCCGTCTCAACCCTAACTCTAACCCTAGCTTCATGTCCCCACTCCGTCTCAACCCTAACTCTAACCCTAGCTTCATGTCCACACTCCGTCTTAACCCTAACTCTAACCCTAGCTTCATGTCCACACTCCGTCTCAACCCTAACTCTAACCCTAGCTTCATGTACACACTCCGTCTCATCCCTAACTCTAACCCTAGCCTCATGTCCACACTCCGTCTCAACCCTAACTCTAACCCTAGCTTCATGTCCAAACTCCGTCTCAACCCTAACTCTAACCCTAGCTTCATGTCCCCACTCCGTCTCAACCCTAACTCTAACCCTAGCTTCATGTCCACACGCCGTCTCAACCCTTACTATAACCCTAGCTTCATGTCCACACTCCGTCTCAACCCTAACTCTAACCCTAGCTTCATGTCCACACTCCGTCTCAACATTAACTCTAACCCTAGCTTCATGTCCACACTCCGTCTCAACCCTAACTCTAACCCTAGCTTCATGTCCCCACTCCGTCTCAACCCTAACTCTAACCCTAGCTTCATGTACACACTCCGTCTCAACCATAACTCTAACCCTAGCTTCATGTCCCCACTCCGTCTCAACCCTAACTCTAACCCTAGCTTCATGTCCCCACTCCGTCTCAACCCTAACTCTAACCCTAGCTTCATGTACACACTCCGTCTCAACCCTAACTCTAACCCTAGCTTCATGTCCACACTCCGTCTCAACCCTAACTCTAACCCTAGCTTCATGTCCACACTCCGTCTCAACCCTAACTCTAACCCTACCTTCATGTCCCCACTCCGTCTGAACCCTAACTCTAACCCTAGCATAATGTCCACACTCCGTCTCAACCCTAACTCTAACCCTAGCTTCATGTACACACTCCGTCTCAACCCTAACTCTAACCCTAGCTTCATGTCCCCACTCCGTCTCAACCCTAACTCTAACCCTACCTTCATGTCCCCACTCCGTCTCAGCCCTAACTCTAACCCTAGCCTCATGTCCACACTCCGTCTCAACCCTAACTCTAACCCTAGCTTCATGTCCACACTCCGTCTCAACCCTAACTATAACCCTAGCTTCATGTCCACACTCCGTCTCAACCCTAACTCTAACCCTAGCTTCATGTCCACACTCCGTCTCAACCCTAACTCTAACCCTAGCTTCATGTCCACACTCCGTCTCAACCCTAACTCTAACCCTAGCTTCTTGTCCCAACTCCGTCTCAACCCTAACTCTAACCCTAGCTTCATGTCCCCACTCCGTCTCAACCCTAACTCTAACCCTAGCTTCATGTCCCCACTCCGTCTCAACCCTAACTCTAACCCTAGCTTCATGTCCACACTCCGTCTCAACCCTAACTCTAACCCTAGCTTCTTGTCCAGACTCCGTCTCAACCCTAACTCTAACCCTAGCTTCATGTCCCCACTCCGTCTCAACCCTAACTCTAACCCTAGCTTCATGTCCACACTCCGTCTCAACCCTAACACTAACCCTAGTTTCATGTCCACACTCCTTTTCAACCCTAACTCTAACCCTAACTTCATGTCCACACTCCTTTTCAACCCTAACTCTAACCCTAGCTTCATGTCCCCACTCCGTCTCAACCCTAACTCTAACCCTAGCTTCATGTCCACACTCCGTCTCAACCCTAACTCTAACCCTAGCTTCATGTCCACACTCCGTCTCAACCCTAACTCTAACCCTAGCTTCATGTCCACACTCCGTCTCAACCCTAACTCTAACCCTAGCTTCATGTCCACACTCCGTCTCAACCCTAACTCTAACCCTAGCTTCATGTCCACACTCCGTCTCAACCCTAACTCTAACCCTAGCTTCATGTCCACACTCCGTCTCAACCGTAACTCTAACCCTAGCTTCATGTCCACACTCCGTCTCAACCCTAACTCTAACCCTAGCTTCATGTCCCCACTCCGTCTCAACCCTAACTCTAACCCTAGCTTCATGTACACACTCCGTCTCAACCCTAACTCTAACCCTAGCTTCATGTCCACACTCCGTCTCAACCCTAACTCTAACCCTAGCTTCATGTCCACACTCCGTCTCAACCCTAACTCTAACCCTAGCTTCATGTCCACACTCCGTCTCAACCCTAACTCTAACCCTAGCTTCATGTCCACACTCCGTCTCAACCCTAACTCTAACCCTAGCTTCATGTCCCCACTCCGTCTCAACCCTAACTATAACCCTAGCTTCATGTCCACACTCCGTCTCAACCCTAACTCTAACCCTACCTTCATGTCCCCACTCCGTCTCAGCCCTAACTCTAACCCTAGCCTCATGTCCACACTCCGTCTCAACCCTAACTCTAACCCTAGCTTCATGTCCACACTCCGTCTCAACCCTAACTATAACCCTAGCTTCATGTCCACACTCCGTCTCAACCCTAACTCTAACCCTAGCTTCATGTCCACACTCCGTCTCAACCCTAACTCTAACCCTAGCTTCATGTCCCCACTCCGTCTCAACCCTAACTCTAACCCTAGCTTCATGTCCACACTCCGTCTCAACCCTAACTCTAACCCTAGCTTCATGTCCACACTCCGTCTCAACCCTAACTCTAACCCTAGCTTCATGTACACACTCCGTCTCAACCCTAACTCTAACCCTAGCTTCATGTCCCCACTCCGTCTCAACCCTAACTCTAACCCTACCTTCATGTCCCCACTCCGTCTCAGCCCTAACTCTAACCCTAGCCTCATGTCCACACTCCGTCTCAACCCTAACTCTAACCCTAGCTTCATGTCCACACTCCGTCTCAACCCTAACTATAACCCTAGCTTCATGTCCACACTCCGTCTCAACCCTAACTCTAACCCTAGCTTCATGTCCACACTCCGTCTCAACCCTAACTCTAACCCTAGCTTCATGTCCACACTCCGTCTCAACCCTAACTCTAACCCTAGCTTCATGTCCACACTCCGTCTCAACCCTAACTCTAACCCTAGCTTCTTGTCCCCACTCCGTCTCCACCCTAACTCTAACCCTAGCTTCATGTCCCCACTCCGTCTCAACCCTAACTCTAACCCTAGCTTCATGTCCCCACTCCGTCTCAACCCTAACTCTAACCCTAGCTTCATGTCCACACTCCGTCTCAACCCTAACTCTAACCCTAGCTTCTTGTCCAGACTCCGTCTCAACCCTAACTCTAACCCTAGCTTCATGTCCCCACTCCGTCTCAACCCTAACTCTAACCCTAGCTTCATGTCCACACTCCGTCTCAACCCTAACACTAACCCTAGTTTCATGTCCACACTCCTTTTCAACCCTAACTCTAACCCTAACTTCATGTCCACACTCCTTTTCAACCCTAACTCTAACCCTAGCTTCATGTCCCCACTCCGTCTCAACCCTAACTCTAACCCTAGCTTCATGTCCACACTCCGTCTCAACCCTAACTCTAACCCTAGCTTCATGTCCACACTCCGTCTCAACCCTAACTCTAACCCTAGCTTCATGTCCACACTCCGTCTCAACCCTAACTCTAACCCTAGCTTCATGTCCCCACTCCGTCTCAACCCTAAATCTAACCCTAGCTTCATGTCCACACTCCGTCTCAACCCTAACTCTAACCCTAGCTTCATGTCCCCACTCCGTCTCAACCCTAACTCTAACCCTAGCTTCATATCCACACTCCGTGGAT